>NC_061514.1:36694496-36853466 GCF_022539505.1 Lolium rigidum | reverse complement strand
GATGCGGCGCAACACCAGGGATTCCGCGCCAACGTGGAACCCGCACAACACAACCAAAGTACTTTGCCCCAACGAAACAAAGTTGAGGTTGTCAATCTCACCGGCTTGCCGTAACAAAGGATTAACCGTATTGTGTGGAAGATGATTGTTTGCGAAGAAAACAATAAAGAACAAGTATTGCAAGTAGATTGTATGCGATGTAAAGAATAGGACCGGGGTCCACAGCTCACTAGAGGTGTCTCTCCCATAAGATAAAAGCATGTTGGGTGAACAAATTACAATCGGGCAATTGACAAATAGAAAAGGGCATAACAATGCATATACATGATATGATAAATATAGTGAGATTTAATTGGGCATTACGACAAAGTATATAGACCGCCATCCAACTGCATCTATGCCTAAAAAGTCCACCTTCGTGTTATCATCCGAACCCCTTTCAAGCATTAAGTTGCAAAGCAACAGCACAATTGCATTAAGTATGGTGCGTAATGTAATCGACAACTACATCCTTAGACATAGAATCAATGTTTTATCCCTAGTGGCAACAAGCACAACACAACCTTAGAACTTTCTCATCATCGTCCCGTATCAATGGAGGCATGAACCCACTATCGAGCATAAATACTCCCTCTTGGAGTTAAGAGCAAAACTTGGCCAGAGCCTCTACTAATAACGGAGAGCATGCAAGATCATAAACAACACATAAGTAATAGATTGATAATCATCATAACATAGTATTCTCTATCCATCTGGATCCCGACAAACACAACATATAGTATTACAGATAGATGATCTTGATCATGTTAGGCAGCTCACAAGATCCAACAATGAAGCACAATTAGGAGAAGACGACCATCTAGCTACCGCTATGGACCCATAGTCCAGTGGGTGAACTACTCACTCATCACTCCGGAGGCGATCATGGCGATGAAGAGTCCTCCGGGAGATGAATCCTCTCTCCGGCAGGATGCAGGAGGCGATCTCCTGAATCCCCCGAGATGGGATTCGCGGCGGCGGCGTCTCTGGAAGGTTTTCCGTATCGTGGCTCTCGGCATCGGGGGTTTCGCGACGGAGGCTTTAAGTAGGCAGAAGGGCAGGTCGAGGGGGTCACGAGGGCCACCACGACACTAGGCGGCGCGGCCAGGCCCCGGGCCGCGCCGCCCTATGTGTGCGGCCCCACGTGGCCCCACTCCGTGCGACTCTCGGGTCTTCTGGATGCTTCGTGGCAAAATAGGACCCCGGGCGTTGATTTCGTCCAATTCCGAGAATATTTCGTTACTAGGATTTCCGAAACCAAAAACAACAGAAAACAAAGAATCGGCTCTTCGGCATCTTGTTAATAGGTTAGTTCCGTAAAATGCGTAAATACGACATATAATGTGCATAAAACATGTAGATATCATCAATAATGTAGCATGGAACATAAGAAATTATCGATACGTCGGAGACGTATCAGCATCCCCAAGCTTAGTTCTGCTTCGTCCCGAGCAGGTAAAACGATAACAAAGATAATTTCTGAAGTGACATGCCATCATAATCTTGATCATACTATTTGTAAACATATGTAATGAATGCAGCGATCAAAACAATGGTAATGACATGAGTAAACAAATGAATCATAAAGCAAAGACTTTTCATGAATAGTACTTCAAGACAAGCATCAATAAGTCTTGCATAAGAGTTAACTCATAAAGCAATAAATCAAAGTAAAGGTATTGAAGCAACACAAAGGAAGATTAAGTTTCAGCGGTTGCTTTCAACTTATAACATGTATATCTCATGGATATTGTCAACATAAAGTAATATAACAAGTGCAATATGCAAGTATGTAGGAATCAATGCACAGCTCACACAAGTGTTTGCTTCTTGAGGTGGAGAGAGATAGGTAAACTGACTCAACAATAAAAGTAAAAGAAAGGTCCTTCAAAGAGGAAAGCATCGATTGCTATATTTGTGCTAGAGCTTTTATTTTGAAAACATGAAACAATTTTGTCAACTGTAGTAATAAAGCATATGAGTTATGTAAATTATATCTTACAAGTTGCAAGCCTCATGCATAGTATACTAATAGTGCCCGCACCTTGTCCTACTTAGCTTGGACTACCGGATCATCGCAATGCACATGTTTCAACCAAGTGTCACAAAGGGGTACCTCCATGCCGCCTGTACAAAGGTCTAAGGAGAAAGCTCGCATTTTGGATTTCTCGCTTTTGATTATTCTCAACTTAGACATCCATACCGGGACAACATGGACAACAGATAATGGACTCCTCTTTAATGCATAAGCATGTAGCAACAATTATTATTCTCATATGAGATTGAGGATATATGTCCAAACTCGAAACTTCCACCATGATTCATGGCTTTAGTTAGCGGCCCAATGTTCTTCTCTAACAATATGCATGCTCCAACCATTAAGGTGGTAGATCCTCTTACTTCGTATAAGACTGGACATGCATAGCAACTCACATGATATTCAACAAAGAATAGTTGATGGCGTCCCCTAAGCATGGTTATCGCACAACAAGCAACTTAATAAGAGATAAAGTGCATAAGTACATATTCAATACCACAATAGTTTTTAAGGCTATTTTGTCCCATGAGCTATATATTGCAAAGGTGAATGATGGAAATTTTAAAGGTAGCACTCAAGCAATTTACTTTGGAATGGCGGAGAAATACCATGTAGTAGGTAGGTATGGTGGACACAAATGGCATAGTGGTTGGCTCAAGGATTTTGGATGCATGAGAAGTATTCCCTCTCGATACAAGGTTTAGGCTAGCAAGGTTATTTGAAGCAAACTCAAGGATGAACCGGTGCAGAAAAACTCACATAAAAGACATATTGTAAACATTATAAGACTCTACACCGTCTTCCTTGTTGTTCAAAACTCAATACTAGAATTATCTAGACCTTAGAGAGACCAAATATGCAAACCAAATTTTAGCAAGCTCTATGTATTTCTTCATTAATGGGTGCAAAGTATATGATGCAAGAGCTTAAACATGAGCACAACAATTGCCAAGTATCACATTATCCAAGACATTTTAGAATTACTACATGTAGCATTTTCCAATTCCAACCATATAACAATTTAACGAAGAAGAAACTTCGCCTTGAACATTATGAGTAAAACCTAAGGACATATTTGTCCATATGCAACAGCGGAGCGTGTCTCTCTCCCACACAAAGAATGCTAGGATCCAACTTTATTCAAACAAAACAAAAACAAAACAAACCGACGCTCCAAGTAAAGAACACAAGATGTGACTGAATAAAAATATAGTTTCAGGGGAGGAACCTGATGATGTTGTCGATGAAGAAGGGGATGCCTTGGGCATCCCCAAGCTTAGACACTTGAGTCTTCTTAAAATATGCAGGGGTGAACCACGGGGACATCCCCAAGCTTAGAGCTTTCACTCCTCTTGATCATAGTATATCATACTCCTCTCTTGACCCTTGAAAACTTCCTTCACACCAAACTTCAAGCAAACTCATTAGAGGGTTAGTGCACAATTCAAAATTCACATATTCAGAGGTGACACAATCATTCTTTACACTTCTGGACATTGCACAAAGCTACTCGGACATTAGTGGATCAAAGAAATTCATTCAATATAGCAAATACGGCAATGCGAAATAAAAGGCAGAATCTGTCAAAAACAGTAACAGTCCGTAAAGACGAACTCTGAAAGGTGCACTAGACTTGCTCAAATGGAAAAACTCAAAACTAATGAAAGTTGCGTACATATCCGAGGATCACGCTCGTAATTTTGCATGATTTTTTCGAATTTTCTACAGAGACTTGTGCCAGAATTCGTGACAGACAAAGCAATGCTGTTTCGCGCAGCGATCCCAAATATAACATCAACTTTAACATAGAAACTTTACTTGGCACAAAAAACATGATAAGGAGAGGTTGCTACAGTAGTAAACAACTTCCAAGACTCAAACATAAAACAAAAATTGCTGTAGTAAAAACATGGGTTGTCTCCCATAAGCGCTTTTTTTAACGCCTTTCAGCTAGGCGCAGAAAGTGCAAATCAAGTAACATCAAGAGTAGAAGCATTAACATTATTACTTTGGGAGTTGGGAGTTTCCTCTACTATGCATGTTATCTTATCTATGTAAGTTTCAGAGGCTCCTTTTCATTACTCTTAGGCTTGCTATTCTCATCAAACAAATTTTCGTGAACAAGCCAATCATAGTTATTTTCCAAAGCTTCATGCATCCCTAGGAGCTTACTAGGTATTGATGCCTTAATTTCTCTACCATCATTAACATTATTAGTATACTTAATTCTATCCATATCCATCTTTTTAAGGATACTAGCAAAGTTGGTGTAAAAACCAAGCATTTTATATTTAGTAAAGACTTTTCTAGCCTCTCTTGCTACACCACCAAATTCTTTAAGAAGAGTTTCTAAGACAAAATCTTTCTCTTCTCCTTTCTCCATATCGAGAGTGTAAAAAACATGTGCTGAATTATAGGATTGAGATTAACAAATTTAGTTTCTAGCATGTGTACTAAAGAAGCAACAGCAATTTCATAAGTAGGAGCAAGTTCTACCAAGTGTCTATCTTCAAAATCTTCAGCGGTGCTAACATGAGTGAAAAATTCTTCTATATTATCTCTTCCAATTATAGATCCTCGTGCTCTACCAGTATGTCTTTTAGAGTGTACTTAGGAGGAAACATGATGAAATAAACAAAAAGTAAATAAGTAAATGCAAGTAACTAATTTTTTTGTGTTTTTGATATAGAGAGCAAGACAAGAAATAAAGTAAAACTAGCAACTAATTTTTTTGTGTTTTGTTTAGGTGCAGCAAACAAAGTAGTAAATAAAATAAAGTAAGACAAAAAAACAAAGTAAATAGATTGGGAAGTGGAGACTCCCCTTGCGACGTGTCTTGATCTCCCGGCAACGGCGCCGTAAAAAGAGCTTGATGGCGTGTAACTCACACGTTCGTTGGGAACCCCAAGAGGAAGGTATGATGCGCACAGATAGCAAGTTTTCCCTCGTAAAGAAACCAAGGTTTAATCGAACCAGGAGGAGCCAAGAAGCACGTTGAAGGTTGATGGTGGCGAAATGTGATGCGGCGCAAGACCGAGGATTCCGGCGCCAACGTGGAACCCGCACAACACAACCAAAGTACTTTGCCCCAACGAAACAGATGAGGTTGTCAATCTCACCGGCTTGCCGTAACAAAGGATTAACCGTATTGTGTGGAAGATGATTGTTTGCGAAGAAAACAAGAAAGAACAATTGCAAGTAGATTGTATGCGATGTAAAGAATAGGACCGGGGTCCACAGCTCACTAGAGGTGTCTCTCCCATAAGATAAAAGCATGTTGGGTGAACAAATTACAGACGAGCAATTGACAAATAGAAAAGGGCATAACAATGCATATACATGATATGATAAATATAGTGAGATTTAATTGGGCATTACGACAAAGTACATAGACCGCCATCCAACCGCATCTATGCCTAAAAAGTCCACCTTCGAGTTATCATCCAAACCCCTTTCAGTATTAAGTTGCAAAGCAACAGACAATTGCATTAAGTATGGTGCGTAATGTAATCGACAACTACATCCTTAGACATAGAATCAATGTTTTATCCCTAGTGGCAACAGCACAACACAACCTTAGAACTTTCTCGTCACCGTCCCGTGTATCAATGAGGCATGAACCCACTATCGAGCATAAATACTCCCTCTTGGAGTTAAGAGCAAAACTTGGCCGTAGCCTCTACTAATAACGGAGAGCATGCAAGATCATAAACAACACATAAGTAATAGATTGATAATCATCATAACATAGTATTCTCTATCCATCGGATCCCGACAAACACAACATATAGTATTACGGATAGATGATCTTGATCATGTTAGGCAGCTCACAAGATCCAACAATGAAGCACAATTAGGAGAAGACGACCATCTAGCTACTGCTATGGACCCATAGTCCAGGGGTGAACTACTCACTCATCACTCCGGAGGCGATCATGGCGATGAAGAGTCCTCCGGGAGATGAATCCCCTCTCCGGCAGGGTGCCGGAGGCGATCTCCTGAATCCCCGAGATGGGATTCGCGGCGGCGGCGTCTCCGGAAGGTTTTCCGTATCGTGGCTCTCGGCATCGGGGGTTTCGCGACGGAGGCTTTAAGTAGGCGAAAGGGCAAGGTCGGAGGGGTCACGAGGGCCCCAGACACTAGGGCGGCGCGGCCGGGCCTCGGGCCGCGCCGCCCATGTGTGGGCCACCACGTGGCCCCACTTCGGCGACTCTTCGGTGTTCTCGGATGCTTCGTGGCAAAATAGGAACCCGGGCGTTGATTTCGTCCAATTCCGAGAATATTTCGTTACTAGGATTTCGAAACCAAAAACAGCAGAAAACGAAGAATCGGCTCTTCAGCATCTTGTTAATAGGTTAGTTCCGGAAAATGCGTAAATACGACATATAATGTGTATAAAACATGTAGATATCATTAATAATGTAGCATGGAACATAAGAAATTATCGATACGTCGGAGACGTATCGGCATCCCCAAGCTTAGTTTCGCTTCGTCCCGAGCGGGTAAAACGATAACAAAGATAATTTCGAAGTGACATGCCATCATAATCTTGATCATACTATTTGTAAACATATGTAATGAATGCAGCGATCAAAACAATGGTAATGACATGAGTAAACAAATGAATCATAAAGCAAAGACTTTTCATGAATAGTACTTCAAGACAAGCATCAATAAGTCTTGCATAAGAGTTAACTCATAAAGCAATAAATCAAAGTAAAGGTATTGAAGCAACACAAAGGAAGATTAAGTTTCAGCGGTTGCTTTCAACTTATAACATGTATATCTCATGGATATTGTCAATATAAAGTAATATAACAAGTGCAATATGCAAGTATGTAGGAATCAATGCACAGTTCACACAAGTGTTTGCTTCTTGAGGTGGAGAGAGATAGGTAAACTGACTCAACAATAAAAGTAAAAGAAAGGTCCTTCAAAGAGGAAAGCATCGATTGCTATATTTGTGCTAGAGCTTTTATTTTGAAAACATGAAACAATTTTGTCAACGGTAGTAATAAAGCATATGAGTTATGTAAATTATATCTTACAAGTTGCAAGCCTCATGCATCGTATACTAATAGTGCCCGCACCTTGTCCTACTTAGCTTGGACTACCGGATCATCGCAATGCACATGTTTCAACCAAGTGTCACAAAGGGGTACCTCCATGCCGCCTGTACAAAGGTCTAAGGAGAAAGCTCGCATTTTGGATTTCTCGCTTTTGATTATTCTCAACTTAGACATCCATACCGGGACAACATGGACAACAGATAATGGACTCCTCTTTAATGCATAAGCATGTAGCAACAATTATTATTCTCATATGAGATTGAGGATATATGTCCAAAACCGAAACTTCCACCATGATTCATGGCTTTAGTTAGCGGCCCAATGTTCTTCTCTAACAATATGCATGCTCCAACCATTAAGGTGGTAGATCCCTCTTACTTCGAGACAAGACGGACATGCATAGCAACTCACATGATATTCAACAAAGAGTAGTTGATGGCGTCCCCGTAAGCATGGTTATCGCACAACAAGCAACTTAATAAGAGATAAAGTGCATAAGTACATATTCAATACCACAATAGTTTTTAAGGCTATTTTGTCCCATGAGCTATATATTGCAAAGGCGAATGATGGAAATTTTAAAGGTAGCACTCAAGCAATTTACTTTGGAATGGCGGAGAAATACCATGTAGTAGGTAGGTATGGTGGACACAAATGGCATAGTGGTTGGCTCAAGGATTTTGGATGCATGAGAAGTATTCCCTCTCGATACAAGGTTTAGGCTAGCAAGGTTATTTGAAGCAAACTCAAGGATGAACCGGTGCAGCAAAACTCACATAAAAGACATATTGTAAACATTATAAGACTCTACACCGTCTTCCTTGTTGTTCAAAACTCAATACTAGAATTATCTAGACCTTAGAGAGACCAAATATGCAAACCAAATTTTAGCAAGCTCTATGTATTTCTTCATTAATGGGTGCAAAGTATATGATGCAAGAGCTTAAACATGAGCACAACAATTGCCAAATATCACATTATCCAAGACATTTTAGAATTACTACATGTAGCATTTTCCAATTCCAACCATATAACAATTTAACGAAGAAGAAACTTCGCCTTGAACATTATGAGTAAAACCTAAGGACATATTTGTCCATATGCAACAGCGGAGCGTGTCTCTCTCCCACAAAAATAATGCTAGGATCCAACTTTATTCAAACAAAACAAAAACAAAAACAAACCGACGCTCCAAGTAAAGAACACAAGATGTGACTGAATAAAAATATAGTTTCAGGGGAGGAACCTGATGATGTTGTCGATGAAGAAGGGGATGCCTTGGGCATCCCCAAGCTTAGACGCTTGAGTCTTCTTAAAATATGCAGGGGTGAACCACGGGGACATCCCCAAGCTTAGAACTTTCACTCCTCTTGATCATAGTATATCATACTCCTCTCTTGACCCTTGAAAACTTCCTTCACACCAAACTTCAAGCAAACTCATTAGAGGGTTAGTGCACAATTCAAAATTCACATATTCAGAGGTGACACAATCATTCTTTACACTTCTGGACATTGCACAAAGCTACTGGACATTAGTGGATCAAAGAAATTCATTCAATATAGCAAATACGGCAATGCGAAATAAAAGGCAGAATCTGTCAAAAACAGAACAGTCCGTAAAGACGAACCTGAAAGGTGCACTAGACTTGCTCAAATGGAAAAACTCAAAACTAATGAAAGTTGCGTACATATCTGAGGATCACGCTCTTAATTTTGCAGATTTTTTCGAATTTTCTACAGAGACTTGTGCCAGAATTCGTGACAGACAGCAATGCTGTTTCTGTGCAGCGATCCCAAATATAACATCAACTTTAACATAGAAACTTTACTTGGCACAAAAACATGATAAGGAGAGGTTGCTACAGTACTAAACAACTTCCAAGACTCAACAAAACAAAAATTGCTGTAGTAAAAACATGGGTTGTCTCCCATAAGCGCTTTTTTTAACGCCTTTCAGCTAGGCGCAGAAAGTGCAAATCAAGTAACATCAAGAGTAGAAGCATTAACATTATTACTTTGGGAGTTGGGAGTTTCCTCTACTATGCATGTTATCTTATCTATGTAAGTTTCAGAGGCTCCCTTTTCATTACTCTTAGGCTTGCTATTCTCATCAAACAAATTTTCAGGAACAAGCCAATCATAGTTATTTTCCAAAGCTTCATGCATCCCTAGGAGCTTACTAGGTATTGACGCCTTAATTTCTCTACCATCATTAACATTATTAGTATACTTAATTCTATCCATATCCATCTTTTTAAGGATACTAGCAAAGTTGGTGTAAAAACCAAGCATTTTATATTTAGTAAAGACTTTTCTAGCCTCTCTTGCTACACCACCAAATTCTTTTAGAAGAGTTTCTAAGACAAAATCTTTCTCTTCTCCTTTCTCCATATCAGAGAGTGTAAAAAACATGTGCTGAATTATAGGATTGAGATTAACAAATTTAGTTTCTAGCATGTGTACTAAAGAAGCAACAGCAATTTCATAAGTAGGAGCAAGTTCTACCAAGTGTCTATCTTCAAAATCTTCAGCGGTGCTAACATGAGTGAAAAATTCTTCTATATTATCTCTTCCAATTATAGATCCTCGGCCTACCGGTATGTCTTTTAGAGTGTACTTAGGAGGAAACATGATGAAATAAACAAAAAGTAAATAAGTAAATGCAAGTAACTAATTTTTTTGTGTTTTTGATATAGAGAGCAAGACAGTAAATAAAGTAAAACTAGCAACTAATTTTTTTGTGTTTTGTTTAGGTGCAGCAAACAAAGTAGTAAATAAAATAAAGTAAGACAAAAAAACAAAGTAAATAGATTGGGAAGTGGAGACTCCCCTTGCAGCGTGTCTTGATCTCCCCGGCAACGGCGCCAGAAAAAGAGCTTGATGGCGTGTAACTCACACGTTCGTTGGGAACCCCAAGAGGAAGGTATGATGCGCACAGTAGCAAGTTTTCCCCGAAAGAAACCAAGGTTTAATCGAACCAGGAGGAGCCAAGAAGCACGTTGAAGGTTGATGGTGGCGAAATGTGATGCGGCGCAAGACCAGGGATTCCGGCGCCAACGTGGAACCTGCACAACACAACCAAAGTACTTTGCCCCAACGAAACAGTGAGGTTGTCAATCTCACCGGCTTGCTGTAACAAAGGATTAACCGTATTGTGTGGAAGATGATTGTTTGCGAAGAAAACAGTAAAGAACAATTGCGAGAGATTGTATGCGATGTAAAGAATAGGACCGGGGTCCACAGTTCACTAGAGGTGTCTCTCCCATAAGATAAAAGCATGTTGGGTGAACAAATTACAGTCGAGCAATTGACAAATAGAAAAGGGCATAACAATGCATATACATGATATGATAAATATAGTGAGATTTAATTGGGCATTACGACAAAGTACATAGACCGCCATCCAACTGCATCTATGCCTAAAAAGTCCACCTTCAGGTTATCATCCAAACCCCTTTCAGTATTAAGTTGCAAAGCAACAGACAATTGCATTAAGTATGGTGCGTAATGTAATCGACAACTACATCCTTAGACATAGAATCAATGTTTTATCCCTAGTGGCAACAAGACAACACAACCTTAGAACTTTCTCATCACTGTCCTGTATCAATGAGGCATGAACCCACTATCGAGCATAAATACTCCCTCTTGGAGTTAAGAGCAAAAACTTGGCCGAGCCTCTACTAATAACGGAGAGCATGCAAGATCATAAACAACACATAAGTAATAGATTGATAATCATCATAACATAGTATTCTCTATCCATCGGATCCCGACAAACACAACATATAGTATTACGGATAGATGATCTTGATCATGTTAGGCAGCTCACAAGATCCAACAATGAAGCACAATTAGGAGAAGACGACCATCTAGCTACCGCTATGGACCCATAGTCCAGGGGTGAACTACTCACTCATCACTCCGGAGGCGATCATGGCGATGAAGAGTCCTCCGGGAGATGAATCCCCTCTCCGGCAGGGTGCCGGAGGCGATCTCCTGAATCCCCCGAGATGGGATTCGCGGCGGCGGCGTCTCTGGAAGGTTTTCCGTATCGTGGCTCTCGGTACTGGGGGTTCCGCGACGGAGGCTTTAACTAGGCGAAAGGGCAAGGTCAGAGGGGGTCTGGGGCCACCAGACACTAGGGCGGCGCGGCCAGGGCCTGGGCCGCGCCGCCACCATGTGTGGGCCCCACGTGGCCTCCTCTCGGCGACTCCTCGGGTGTTCCGGATGCTTCCGGGCAAAATAGGAACCCGGGCGTTGATTTCGTCCAATTCCGAGAATATTTCGTTACTAGGATTTCGAAACCAAAAACAGCAGAAATCAAGAATCGGCTCTTCGGCATCTTGTTAATAGGTTAGTTCCAGAAAATGCGTAAATACGACATATAATGTGTATAAAACATGTAGATATCATCAATAATGTAGCATGGAACATAAGAAATTATCGATACGTCGGAGACATATCAAGGTTCCGCCCTGAGAGAGAGAGAGAGAGAGAGAGAGAGAGATAAACGGCGTTAGTTCTAGGCCATATGCTGACGGCAAAACCGTCGTCACAAGCTCTTTTCTTTGCTCCACGCACCCCCCTCCAGTGGATTGATATCAAAATAAAATGATGGAAAATTCAAAAAAAGAAAATCCTTCGAGATGTCCATTTTTTATGTCATCTAGTTTTAAGGAAAATTAACAAAAACAAATATTGAATTTTTTTTTTGCAAAATTGCGTCATGTATCGGTAAAACGGGTTTTCTGGTTGTATACAACCTCCGATGAAAATGTTTTTTATATGAAAATGTATGTACGCAAAATTTCACATCCGATTTCAGCAACTTGTTGTCGTTTAGAAAATTTTTGATTCGTCAAATTCAAAATGGAAAGAGGAGTTTTTCCAGTTTTGAGTTTTTAGGCTAAAAAGTAATTGTAAAATTAAATTAAATTTATTTTATTGTTTCAAGATTTATTATTAATTATCTTATTCATTGTTGTTCACTTAAATAATTGTTTGGAATTAAAAAAAAAAGAAGTGTGATGTCATGAAACAAGGGTTAATAGGATTGATAAAGAATAGATCCTCTGCATGAAGCTCACCCTAAAGGAACGGAGAAGTTATGCGTGATGGGGTTGGAGTAGTGTGAGGATGGGTGACTAACCAGGAAGTTTGACCATGATTGATAAAAATAGCTCCTATGCATGAAGCTCATCCTAAAGGAACGGAGAAGTTATGCGTTTGCGTTTGTACTGAGTTTGTAAAAAAATCCTAAATGGAAAAAATGTAGCCGGCACAGTTGAATTATACGTTTCTAGAAAAAAAAAGTAAACGTAATTTGGGGTGTGATTATTTCTCAGTCGACTGAGAACTATTTCGTTCTCAGTTAGATGATGTCATCAAATATAGATAATTAACAAATCCCTTTAATCAGCTGGTCGGTTCCACGTAGGACATGATCCATGTTATTACAGGTCCAGCTAGCTCCTCGCAGACAAATGTGTATATAGATAATTACTCATCTCTTAATTACACACATTTATAGATAGATATACTTATTTTAATACGATATAGTACATATATATCACGCATGAATGAATCGGCATGGACTCTAGGCAAGAATCTGGTTGAGGGGCTTTGTGTGCGCGGCGGCGGCCACCGCCTCCTGCTGTAGCTGCTGCTTGAGCTGGTCAGCCTTGGCCTGCTTCTTGCGCTTGGCGAGCTCGAGGTCGCGCGCCATCTTGCGGCGGTACATCTCGGTGAAGGTGATGGGCTCCTCCAGGATGGTCTCCTCCCCCTCCCTCACCGCCAGCGGCCACACCTTGGCGTCCGGCGCCGGGTTCTGGAACGTGGCGATGGACAGCCTGCTGCTCTCCCCGTTCACCACCGCCTGGTGGTCCGCGTTCTTAAACCTCCCGTTGCTCAAGTACTACACCACCAGGACGAAACAGTTATTTTCAGTGTCGAATTAACTGGTGATCGATGATAACAAGAAAGAAGAGAGTACTGACGTGGCCGTGGTCGCCGAGGTTGACGACGAATGCGCCGGCGATGGGCTGTACGGTGATCCAGGTGTTGCCGCCGTCGCGGGTGGCCTGGAGTCCGCCGACGAGGTCCTGGAGGAGGAGGGTGATGGTGCCGGGGTCGGTGTGGCGCTTGAGGCCGAGGGTGAGGTCGGGCTGGGGGCACTTGGGGTAGAAGTTGACCACCACCTTCTGGTCCATGTCCACGCACGCCTTGGACAGGGCCTCCGTCTCCAGGCCCATGGCCTCCGACAGCACCCCCAGCAGCTTGCAGGACAGCGCCATGAGCCGCTCGCTGTACTGCTCCACCACCGCGCGCCACCCCGCCGGCTTGTCCGGCCACCGCCCGTAGTCCCGCGCCTTGACCGGGTACGAGAAGTAGGTCACGATCTCCCGCCAGTCCTGGACCGTCTCGCCCTGCACGCGCGCGCACGGACGCAGTACTAGTTAGTTTCTCGCTGATCTCTTTCTTCGTGGCATGCATCTGCATGGTGTACCTACCTGGAGGTGGCTGGAGACGATGAACCCGCCCTTCTTGCCGCCGGACATGTCGTAGCGGAGCTTGTCCTCGGCGGGGAGCGAGAAGAAGTCGCGCGAGAGCCTGGCCATCTCGGCGATGAGCGCGGCGTCGACGCCGTGGTCGACGACCTGGAAGATGCCCCACCCCTCGCACGCCGCCGCCACGCGGTCCCGGATCTCGGCCCTCCGCGCGTCGTCGATGCCGTGGAGCGAGATGACGGGCACCTCGTCGCTGAAGCGGTCGTGCGCCACCTTGGGCCGCTCGTCCTCGTCCCGCACGAACGACGGCCGCAGCGTGGCCTCCCCCGTCGGCAGGAAGGGCTCTCTCTCCACCGGCGCCATCCGATCCGATCGACCCGAGGGAAGCGGTGGTGCGCGCGTGGGCAGGCGTGTCGTGTAGACGTTGGGGTTCGTTTGTCTGGTTCGTCAAGTGCTGCTGGACGGTTTCGTTCGTGGTGTGTCTGGGGCGTTGTATGCACGCGCGTATATATATTGGAGGGGCTCGGAAGTTTGAGCGGAAGACGCGACGTGTAGCTAGCTAGCGGCACTGGCATGATGCGCGCGCGCAGCTAACTCGCACCGGCATGCGTGGATGTGGTCTTTGCGTGCGCATCTACTTGCTGCCAAAGGGAGTCGCCCTCCGCTACTCTGGTTAGTTGCGCAACTACCCGGCCGCATCCATGAGGCCTACCGGCTAAGTTCCACTCACCGACAGATCGAGCCGCTACGTGGCGCGCTAAAACGGCTTTGCAGCGCGCTACATTCTCCTGTAGCGTGTCGCATCGGTTTCTCCTCCAGCATAAGGGCTAAAAAATCATGCGCCAAAAATAGCAAAAATCGTCCTTAAAATGCAGCGCCACAAACACAATTTCGCAAAGAAATAGCACAAAACAATGTCTAGAAAATAGGATAAAACTAGTTTAGATTGAAGAGAAAATAGAGATAGTTTATATTTAACAAACTAGTGCAGATAAAAATAAACCTAATCTAAAAAATCGACATCGGATGGGTCTGGTGTCGTGGTTGACATTAGAGTCGACGAGAACTGATCAGCCCAACGAGGGTTCGTTGTCGGAGATGGTCCGCGGGCCGGCCATCTACGCCTCGATGGAGCCCCGCCTCGATGCCTTGTCAGCCCTCCGGGCAAGGTGGTCCTCCTTCTTCATGGCCTTCTACGCCGCCTTGCGGTCGGCGAAGTGTTTCTTCTCGGCGGCGACGTCCTCGATGAAGCGGGCTGCCCACTCGAGTCGTGCGCTCTCGTCCCGCTCAGCGATGAGAAGACGGCACTCCAATTCTCGCTAGCAGCACTGCTCCTCCTACGTAACGATGCGCAGTGGCCTCGGCCTGCTGGCGGGTCCCCACGTCGTGGAAGTTCATCGACTGGCGCAGACGCCCGAGCTGCCAAGCCACAGCGTCGTACTACGCGCGCCACCTCGTGTGCGGTCTGGAATGTTCCGAGGTTGATGCGCTCATCGCCGGTCCGCATCTCCACGCAGAAGGTGTCGTGGGGGCGCTCGCGGACGCCGCGGTACCCCGAGCTCGAACAACGTCACAGCTGCATGGCGGTGGCGCGGGAGCGGTGGGGGAGGAGGAAGCGCGAGTTGAAATGTCAGGCGGTTGGAGAGGTACGCCAGGTGCGTCTTTATACAGCGTGTGCTCAACGGCGTTCGAAAGATTTTTCCGGCGGGCTCTTGCACCGCAAATCGGTAGTTATTTTAGCGCGCGGCCATTTAAGATGCTCTTAACAATCCGGTACATGGCCAACTTTTGAGTCAATTATTCTGAAACGGAGGGAACAATTTCAAGACGAAACAACGAGACTGCCGTCCATACATGTCCACAACGAGTGATGTTACAACTCCCACACGAGTAAACCACAAGGACTCGAATGTGTCATCTGCGACAGAAAGACAGTCCACCTGAAAACTGTCCTTCATCGGTAGCGCCGCGACGACACGAACTCCCACAGGCGGACAAACAAAACAAAATCAAGATCGCCGCCGTCGGAAGGTGCCCAGCCGCCAGCCACTTTGCTCGCTGCGGTGTGCCGTCGGTCGACCTCTTGGATCTGGCGTCGGTGGCGCGCTGGTCTCCGTGGACGGGATAGCGAGGGGTTTGGTGCCTTGAACGGTTGGCGACGGCCTCGCGCGGCCGCTTGTTCCACCAACCAGTCCAAACCGAATCCAGGCGCCGGTCTCGATCGCGCTGGACGGATTGTGTCCACAACCCTCGTGCAACGTGTGACCCCCCTTCACTGTGCAGTGAACTATTGCAATTGAGATTTTTATACTACGGAGTACTTTCTCTTCACTACGATCCAAAATTATTAATTTGATAAACATAATACGAAGTATATAACAGAGAAAATCATTAGAAAATAGAACATCTAAACGTTTACAATAATATATGTTTTGTACTATATATCTTATATTATGTTTATTAAATTTGCAACCTATGTATATGCAGGAACTATAAACTAGGAGAGAGGTAGTAGCATGTTTACTTCTCCAAGTTTAGTCAAGATAATCTCGAGACATCCCCACAATTCTTCATGTTTTTTGCCTAGATTAAAAACTCTTCCCCATATTGTTTACTTTTGGTGTGGGTATTTCAGAAGATGGTAGACAACAGCACGTGTTTACCGGTGGAACAATTGCTTAGCAGATTCGCAACTGCGCTGTGGTGAGATAGGAAGTCAACAGCTGTCAGACTGGAAATGGAAAGAGCGCCGCGCACACACACGACACAAGCTGGAACGATCTCACCAAAACTGCTGGTACATGCGAGAACCACTTTAAAACATACTGTATTTGCCCGGCACAGCAGCACCTATATCGCTACAAATTTTCAGATGCCGTTCAAAATGAAATGGTACAACACGGGAGAACCAAAAAAACTTCTTTTTGGTGCTTCTCAGGTTACATCTTCAGATCACAACATTCCGATCCCATCGCCCCCACGAGCAATGGCCGGTATAATGGCAAACCATGCCGCAGCTTGATAAAAGCTTCAAGACCATATAACTTCCTTGCAGTGCCTTGCTGAAACTAGGAATTAGATTCATGTATGTTTTTGGCTGAGATTCTAACGGTATATGATCAAATGGATCAATGCTTCCGCACTCTGCAGACCGGCAGTATCTAAAATGTTGGGTGTATTCATACCTCCAGACCAGCAGCATCTAGAATGTTGAATGGGTTCATACTTCCTGGCCAGCAGTATCTATTAAGTTCTGTAGAAAGGATGCCTTGGCAGAAGAATCGGTCAAGAAGTCACCCAAAACTGCAATTGTTGCTGTACTACTCCTGATTTTCTCTATCCCCCTTGATATCATGCAAATGTGGTTGGCCTCTACAACAACTATGGCTCCACGGTGAGAAACTGAATAAACTGCTTCAGCTATCTGTCTTGTCATCCTTTCCTGAACTTGAAGCTTGCACCCATAGAAATGAACCAGTGCCTGAAAATGAGAGCGATCAATGACTTCGCCGTCTCCGCTGCCATAATAACCAATGTGCACTACTCCATAGAATGGCAGGAGGTGGTGCTCGCACTGGGCGCAAAATGGCAGATGCAGCTCAGAACTGATTGCTCGATGATCAGTAGCGTCTTCATCTGGTCTCTCATATACACTGGCAACATTAAGTGTAAAACCATTCAGCTTCACATCGAGATTACATGCTCTGAACCTCATCAGCCATTGCACATAACGCTGAGGACTGCCTAGAAGTTCTTTCCTGAGGGGGTCTTCTCCAAGGGCTAGGAGCATTGTGCTAACAGCAGAAACCATATTAGAGGGAGTGGGTCCAGATTTTGGTGAAATTGCACCATTAGTCGTCATCCTCTTGCCATGACCATTGCAGAGTGGAACCTCCTGAGGCCTCAAAGGGCACCATGGTAGAATAGCAGAATGGCTGTCCACCTCCATGTCTATGCCTCTAAGCTTAAGAAGAGCCACAAAGTCATTCCAAAAAGAGCTGTTCTCACCCTCAAAAACTCCAGAGCTAGATGAATGTGATGTTCCAATCAAACCTTGAGAACTCTTGCATTTCAAGTTCTCTGGCAACGGTATGTGCCAGCACTGCAGAGCAACAGCCACACCTGCAGGTTGTATGCTAGCATGCAATGCACCACAGACTTCATTAGCTAATCTTTGAGGGTTTTGAAACCTCTTGGCAAAGACGTCAGCTACTCTTGAAAGCTTGCTTAAACCAACAACCCTTCCACCTGATGGCACATACCCAACATGGCATTGTATGCTGAATGGAAGCAAGCATGACTCACAGTATGAAAAAAGATCGATGTCACGGACAACAACTTGCCCTCCAGTTCCTCCAGCAGAACCAGTCCTTTTGTCAACACCAACCTCAGGGAACAGAGCACCCTGCACAATGTCTTTTACTTTCTGTTTGTAACCTGCAAGAATATTTTTAGCTATTCATCAAATAAAGCTCAAAAAGCAAGTGCATTGCAGTTTTAAAATAATATAAAGAGTAACAACCTTGAATATCATCACTGCAAAGAATAGTCAGCACATAATAAAGCTTTGTTTGGACAGACTGGGATGGACTCAGATCCCAGCAAGGCCTAAAGTAGAATATATATAGTTAAATGTTGTTAATCATGAGGGTAAAAGTTTCTATCCTCGCATACTAATACCACGACAATCTTCTACACATGACCTAAAAATTATCCAAGACTTTACATAGACATATTTCAAGAGTAAAACCAGGTCAGGTCAGGGCAACACTCTGCATATGCTCATCACTGTCATTTTCAGATAAATTTAGATGGTTCAATACAAAACTGGCATGCCATCCGTAACATGTGAAAAATGTAAGCAGAAAACAGAGATTTATTACTTCCTCCGTCCCATGAAACATGTCTTAGGTTTGTCTAAATTTGGATGCATCTAGTGTCTAGATGCATCCAAATTTAGACAAAGCTAAGACATGTTTCATGGGATGGAGGGAGTTTAAAACAAGACAAGATTCATCACCTCCATAGTAAGGAGAACAGTAAATGACATCTGGATGATTAAATAGAATGACTTTGTTCGATTTGATTAAAATATATACTACAAAAACTGGAATCGTAGAAACACAAGTGTGAGTAAAAGTTTTGCGTCCCAACTATGCACAACACAGTAGCTAGTAGCTCACTAGCCCTGCCCTTGATTTGATTATTATAAGTTGCATTGTTACCCTGATACTGGGGCAGGAACAATTCTTCTTTTGTGGGTTAACAATAAGAATAGATCCAAACTGGTGTATTTCTTTGTGAAAGAGATGCACTATACCAAACTATGGATAGCAATAATATAAGTACTACTACACAAAATCAGCAGCAATCCTCTTTATCATCTGATGTAAAATTAAAGTAGAAAGATATGGTTTTCATTGTTTAATTGAAATTGTTGAATAACCACGATAGACAATTAATTAATTTCAATTATTTCTATGGGGCCGATTGCTCTTTCATCTGTAGCCAAAAGGATCCTCCAAGATACCAAATTGCTCATGACCTTTATCTAGATTCTCAAACAAGTCATTTCTAAGCTGCCATAGATCTGTCCAAGCAATGTTAGAAGCAATCAATTTTTTCATTTGAGATCTACAAGTTCCCGGTTATATTCATGCAGTAAAGGAAATATCAAGGTAAGATGGTCAACTCCAAAGACTCGTGACATGACAAGTTAAGAATAAACCTAAGTTGTGTAAGATATAAGTAGATTGATTTATTTAAATAAAAAGGGAGTTAGGCGGATTCACACACCAGTTGATTGAAGAAAACGACAAGGCAATAACTAACAGCTCGTTAGAAAACATAATTTTTTTTGTACTACCCATTAATTAGGACCGCCCTTTCTAGTCGTATAGCGAAGTCGAGATGCAGCTGTCACACTAAGACTGGCAAGAGACACCCCAGGATCGTTGCGGCCAATCCACTGGGAGTCCTCTATGTAAAGTCCTGCTACATGGTTATTGGACACAACACCTAAGTTGGATAGATGGTCAATCACTGAAATTCTTTTCAACGTGTGGGTGAGCAACAAAAAGCATGTGCTCACTCCACCAGCCGAACAGCAATGATCATGACTGACGAGCAAACCATTCACAGCAAAGTACCACCTTAAACCTTCCATTAAATGAGCTAGTCAGACTCACAAAATGGAACATTCTGGGAACAACTGTTCTCAGTAACTCACTAGCCCAACTCTTGATTTCCAGAATACGAAATGCATCGATACCTTTATACTGGGGCAGGGGTTGTTCTTCTTTTTGCAAGTTAACACAATTAAAATTGTATTCAAAACAGACACTTTTCTTCCTAAGCAAATCATAATAATAGAAACAAGTGATAACGACAAAGGATGGCAACAATATAGTAGCTGTATAGAACATCACCAGCAATCCTCTCATCAAAAGTAACATAAAAGTAGAAAAGCATGGTCTTATTTTTTAATTGAAACTGTCGAATAACCACAATAGACAAATATTTTCTTGCAAATATTTCTAAGGGTGTCACTTGCTCTTTCATCTGTAGCCAAAAGGGCCCACCAAGGAACCAAAGTGAACTTAGTTTTCAATTGCTCATAAGCTTTATCTAGATTCCAAAGAACTCAGAACTGCATTCATGCCATCTCTCAGCTGGCATGAATCTGCCCAAGCGATGTTGAAGTGACACATTCAAAGATTCTTTCTGAGAATTCTATAGGTTTCCTCATACGGCAAAGAAAAATATTGCAGTGAGATGATCAATTCCAACTCCCTGATAGACTCATGATATGGTACCCCAGAAGCTACCATTCTAGATCTTTATTACAGAATCCCCTGTGTTCATTCTATGGACAAAGTGCATACGTAACTAAACGACAACAATAACGGCTAACCGTAGAATTTCCATGTGTTCCATCTGGAGTCAAAGCATCTTAATTACAGAATTTCGCAGTGTTTGCCCCTGAGACGGCGTGAACTGCCCTTTCAAGTCGTATTGCAAAGTCGCAATACAACTGTCACATTGAGACTGGTAACAGCCATCATAAGTCCATGGCTGCCAAAGCAATCAAAACCCTATTTGTAAGGTCCTGCTACATGGTGGATGGAAACGATGCCTAAGCTGGATAGGTGGTCAATCAGTGAAGCTTTTTGAAAGCATGGGTTATCAATAGTAAGCATATGCACACAGCACCAACTATAACAGCAATAGTACCACCCAAAAATGACGACTGAGGAGCAAACCATTGACAGCAATAGTACCACCTTAAACCCTCCACTAAGTGAGGTGGTCAGACTTACGAATGGAATATTCAGGGTGGTCAACCAGTAAAGTTTTTTGAAAGCGTTGTCTATCAATATAAAGCATATGCACAGTCCACCAGCAGACCAGCTATAACAGCAACGATCCCGACTGAGGAGCAAACCATTCACAGCAATAGTACACCAGCTGTAAGCGAGGTGGACAGACTTACGAAATGGAGTGTTTCGGGGTGGTCAACCACAACCAGTGAAGTTTTTTGAAAGCGTGGTCTATCAGTGGAAAGCATATGCACACTCCATCAGCTATAACAGCAACGATCCCGAGTGACTAGCAAACCATTCACAGCAAGTACCACCTTAAACCCTCGATTGTTAAGTGAGGTGGTCAGACCTACGAAATGGAATATTCAGGGAACAGCTGTTGGCCAATTTCGAGTTTCAGACCTGTCGTCCTGAGATCCGAGTTATTATTCGTACTCAAATTCCTCACGGCGGCGCTCCCCCTACCAGCACGAGACTAATCTCCGGTTCTCTAGAGAGCGTTGGGGCAAGGCAGCTTACAGATCACAGATCAAAAAGGGCGTCAAGCACCCAGGGAACGAAGGCAGCCTTGTTACGAATCAGGAACGGATCCAGGGGCGGGATAAGGATGTGCGGGTATATATACCTCGTGTTCCGTCGCGGAAGGCCTTGGCGACGCGCTTGGGCGTCCTGCGCAGCCCCTCCCTGCGGTCGTCCTCGCCCAGCCCCACGAGCAGCGCGCGCACCGCCGCCTCCATGGCATCTCCCGGGCCCTCGCCACCGCCGCCAACAAACTCCAGGAGATCCTCGTCCTCCTCTTCACACCCGCACGCGGCGACGGCCTCGACGGCGGCGAGGCGCGCCTCCTCGAGGGCTCCCATGGCGCGCTGGCGGCCTGCGCACTAGTAGCTATCTATAATTAGGCGGCGCGCGTCAGAGGAGAGTGGGGGATGGTGGAGGGATAGGGGCTGCGGCGGTGGTGGTGGTGGAGAAGTAGTGGTGAGATAGACTCACCTCACGCTCACGCTCACGCTCACGGGGGAGTGGGGAGATGTGCCGTGTGTGGATCCGGCGCCGCCGCCCCTCTCCGCCTCCCGACGACGGAGCCTCCTTGGATTTTTCCCTCCGGGAGGCGTCGCCTCCGCCCTCCCGGGGATATATACGGCCTGTAGGGCCTAGCGTCAGCGGGACGGTTGGGGGGTCGACCAAACGTGGCTGTCACGCGTGGTCGAGATGGGGGTTGGTGTTTGGTGCGGCGGGGGTGGGTGGCGGAGCTGCGTGCGTGCGTCTGCAGCCGTCGGATGTGGAGACCTACGGCTCGGATCGGCTGGATCTGGTGGGAGGAGGAGAAAGCCGTGTACGTACGTTTCCCTCAGAAAGCTAGCGGATCTAGGGTGTGTTCGCTTTTCAGATGAAGTGGAATGGAATGGAACCATTCCATTCCATTCCATTCCACTACATTCCATTCCACTTCATCTTTGCGTTCGGTTGATCTGGAAAGGAGGGAATGGAACCACATGGAGTTAATCTAAAATTTAATTAATTAGAGCCTAATTAATCTAAAAATTATTAATTAGAGCCTAATTAGAGCCTAATCATGGAGGCGGTGCGAGCTGGGGGAGCGCAGCGGCCGGGCGGCGGCGACCTCTGGTGCGGGCGGCGGCGACCTCGGCGCGGGCGGCGGCGACCTCGGGTGCGGGCGCGCTCGGGCGGCGGCGACCTCGGGTGCGGGCGGCGGCGACCTCGGGTGCGGGCGGCGGCGACCTCGGCGTGCGGCGGGCGGCGGCGACCTCGGGTGCGGCCGGGCGGCGGCGACCTCGGCGGCGACCTCGGGTGCGGGTGGCGAGCCGGAGGTGGCCGGCGCTCGGGATGGCCGGCCGCCGCTCCGTCCGCCGGCCGGCCGCTGGCGCTCGGCCGCCGGCTGCCGGGCCGCCGCCGCCGGGATGGCTGGCCGCGGGGAGCTCGGGCCGCCGCCGCTCGGGCCGCCGCCGCTCGGGATGGCTGGCCGCGGGGAGCTCGGACGGAGAGAGAGAGGAGGTGGAGGGAGAGAGAGAGATTAGCGTGAGGGAGAGAGAGAGATTAGCGCCCGTTCCACTCGGTCCGGCCGTTTTGGCCGGACGAGTGCGTTCCGGATATAGAGCGAATATTCCCTTCTGAGGAACGCCCCGGTTCCGTCCCAGTTGACAACCGAACACGAGAATGCCTCCTAGGAATGGAACGGTTCCATTCCGTTCCAGTGTATTCCAGAACCGAACAGACCCCTAAGGTACCTTGGACCTGCGTCGAATGCCTACGCACACACTTCAACCAAATAAGAAGATCCAAAGGGAGAGGTCGCGTGAGTTTCAATCACAGATTTCCTCCTGCCATCACTCTTCTCTCCAAAATCTCTCCAAAAGGGGAACTTTCTGTTATGATGAGATTCGGCGCCAAGTGCGACTAGTTGGCCCGTTGCGTTTTGGTGTGCAAGGAGCAAGCAAAAGAAGCTGCTGCGACGTTCGGCATATCACCCAAGGTGCTCTACCCACCATTCCATGTAAATTCACCGATGACGCAATATAGTCGTCGGTGTCTCCAATCTTTTTTCTTAACAATAAGTGGTATTTCATTCAGTAACATGTGGCACGTACGAGCTGCAGTCAGATCCCTAACATAACTCGTCCTAAGAACCTGGTATTTGAAGATAAGGCATGCACAATTACAGAAAACACCCCGGAACCAAAAACTGAAAAGCAACCGGGTCCTCGGGTATCGCCGCCACCGGTCGCGGGCGTCCACCAAGTGTCACCGCCGAGGAACGAGGCAAGGTTGCTCGAAGGCACTCTTCCGGCAAATAACCACCGCCACCGATCGTTGGTGTCTCCAAATCCAAATCCATCATGCACAAATCATGCACCATCTCCGAGTTTGGTGATGGTTGGCCCAAAAGAGATGAGGCCTTGTTGGCCTTGAAGCGCCGCATTTCTAGAACCTTCTACAACCTTCCATAAATTCACCGGACCACTCCCAAACTTGGAATGTGACTTCTCGTATATGAATCTTATTCTCCGGACCATTCCGGAACTCCTCGTGGTGTCCTGGATCTCATCCGAGACTCCGAACAATATTCAAACTCCATTCCATATTTCATATTTACTTGCAACGACATCGAACCTTAAGTGTGTCACCGTACAGTTCGTGAACTATGAAGACATGATCGAGACACTTCTTCACATAATACCATCCACTCCTTTATATAAGTGTGGGTCATCCCAAAAATAATGCCTCAAGTCATAAAAGAATTTCCTCCTTTGCTGAGCTGAAAAGGTTGGAGGCAAGTACTTGGAAACAATAAAGTTAGCATAATCAGCATACCAAGGACTATCTCGCGAGCTCACCTTTATTGCAGCCAATTGTTCATTTGGAAAACTATTATTAACAGGAACAGGATCATAAGCAATATTTTCCAATCTAGACAAATTATCAAGAACGAGATTATCAGCACCTTTCCTATCTACAATATGTAAATCAAATTCTTGCAAAAAAAGCACCCATCTAATAAGCCTTGGCTTAGCATCTTTCTTTTCCATAAGGTACCTAATTGCAGCATGATCAGTATGAACTGTGACTTTTGAATCAACAATATAAGGTCTAAACTTGTCACAAGCAAAAAACTACAGCTAATAACTCTTTTTCAGTTGTAGCATAATTTCTTTGAGCAGCATCAAGAGTCTTACTAGCATAATGAATAACATTCAATTTTTTATCTACTCGCTGTCCAAGAATAGCACCTACAGAAAAATCACTAGCATCACACATAATTTCAAAAGGTAAATTCCAATCATGAGGTTCAACTACAGGAGGAGCAGTTGTTAAGGCTTTCTTTAGAGTTTCAAAAGCTTCCTTACAATCATCATCAAAAACAAAAGGTACATCTTTTTGAAGAAGATTAGTAAGAGGCTTTGAAATTTTAGAGAAATCTTTAATAAATCTTCTATAAAAATCAGCATGACCAAGAATACTACGAATACCTTTAACATCCCTAGGATAGGGCATCTTCTCAATTGCTTTAACTTTAGCTCTATCAACTTCAATACCTCTCTCAGAATTTTATGTCCCAATACAATTCCTTCATTAACCATAAAGTGGCATTTCTCCCAAATAAGAACAAGGTTAGTTTCTTCACATCTCTGCAAAACTTTATCAAGGTTTCGCAAACAATTATCAAAAGAATTTCCATAGACAGAAAAATCATCCATGAATACCTCTACAATCTTTTCACAAAAGCCATGAAAAATAGCAGACATGCATCTTTGAAAAGTAGCAGGAGCATTACATAAACCAAAATGCATACGCCTATAAGCATAAGTTTCATAGGGACAAGTGAAAGTGGTTTTCTCTTGATCTTTAGCTCTAACAGCAATTTGTGAAAATCCAGAATAACCATCAAGAAAGCAGAAATGAGTATTTTTAGATAACCTTTCTAGCATTTGATCAATAAAAGGTAAAGGGTAATGATCTTTCTTAGTAACTTTATTAACCTTTCGAAAATCAATGCACATTCTATACCCTACAACTACTCTTTGAGGGATGAGCTCATCATTATCATTAGGCACAACAGTTATTCCTCCTTTCTTAGGAATACAATGCACATGACTAACCCATTGATACGTCTCCAATGTATCTATAATTTCTTATGTTCCATGTTAGTTTTATGACAATACCTACATGTTTTGTTCACACTTTATATTATTTTTATGCATTTTCCAGAACTAACCTATTAACAAGATGCCAAAGCGCCAGTTCCTGTTTTCTGCTATTTTTGGTTCCAGAAATCTTACACAGGAAATATTCTCGGAATTGGACGAAACAAAAGCCAAACTTCCTATTTTCAACGGAAGGTTCCAGAGAGCCAGAGAGGGGCCAGGGGGAGCCAAGGGGGCCCCACCCCACATGGCGGCGCGACCAAGGGGGGCGCGCCCCCCTATGGTGTGGGTCCCTCGGGACCCCTCCGAGGCCGCCCTTTCGCCTATATATCATCTCCGTCGCGAAAACCCTAAAGAATCAAGCCACGATACGGGAAAAGTTACGCAGCCGCCGCCATCGCGAAGACAAGTTTCGGGGGACAAAAGTCTCTGTGCCGGCACGCCGCCGGGACGGGGAATTGCCCCCTGAGTTATCTCCATCGACACCACCGCCATCTTCATCGCCGTTGCTGTCTCCCATGATGAGGAGGGAGTAGTTCTCCCCCGAGGCTAAGGGATCTACCGGTAGCTATGTGGTTCATCTCTCTCTCTCCCATGGTGTGATCTTTATGTGATCATGAGCTTTGTATCACTATTAATCTATGTGCTACTCTAGTGATGTTATTAAAGTAGTCTATTCCTCCTCCATGATGTAAAGGTGACAGTGTGTGCATCATGTAGTACTTGGCATAGGTTATGATTGTAATCTCTTGTAGATTATGAAGTTAACTATTACTATGATAGTATTGACGTGATCTATTCCCCCTTTCATAGCTATTGGTGACAGTGTGTATGCTATGTTAGTACTCGGTCTAAATTGCAACGGTCTATTATGCACTCTAGAGGTTACTTTAATATGAACTCCGGATGTTGTGGAGCTTGTTTACTCCGGCTTGAGGGAGCTCTTGTAGCCCTACAAAATGAATGGTGTTTGTTATCCAACAAGAGAGTGTTTGAAAGTAGCACAAGTGAGGAGAAGTTATTTATTTATTATGTGATCATTGTTGAGAGTGTCCACAAGTGCAAGTATGATCCCTAGGCCTTGTTTCTAAGCATTGAAACACCGTTTCCAACAAGTTCTGTTACATGTTTGTTTGCTGCCATCTTTATTTCAGATTGCAATTGTTACTTACAATCATCCATATTACTTGTATTTCACTATCTCTTCGCCGAACTAGTGCACCTATACATCTGACAAGTGTATTAGGTGTGTTGGGGACACAAGAGACTTCTTGTATCTTAATTGCAGGGTTGCTTGAGAGGAATATCTTTGACCTCTACCTCCCTGAGTTCGATAAACCTTGGGTGATCCACTTAAGGGAAACTTGCTGTTGTTCTACAAACCTCTGCTCTTGGAGGCCCAACACTGTCTACAGGAATAGAAGCGTGAGTAGACATCACCCATCTACTATCAGCAATAGGATATATAATACCATCTTCAAGAAGTTTCAATACCTCATTCCTTACCACATCCTTCATCTTAGGAATTAGACGATGCTGATGTTCAACAACAGGCTTTGCATCATCTTCCATGTTGATGGCATGTTGGCAAATAGAGGGAGAAATCCCCTTCAAGTCATCAAGAGTGTAGCCAATAGCTCCTCGGTGTTTCTTCAATATTTCCAATAATCTTTCTTCCTCAAAATCTGAAAGGTTAGCACTAATAATAACATGATATGTTTTCTTATCATCAATATAAGCATACTTAAGGTTATCAGGTAACGGTTTCAAATCAAAAACAGGATCTTCCCTTGGTGGTGGTGTTGTACCTAGATCTTCGACCAGTAAGTCATGTTTAAGAATGGGTTGACGAAGGAAAATTTCATCAAGCTCATTCCTTTCTTCCCTAAATACTTCACTCTCATGATCCTCCAAATATTGCTGCAAAGGATTATTAGGAGCAAGAGCAATAGATGCAAGTGTTCAACTCTAAAATCATCATTAGGCAATTCAGCTTCATAAGGAACTTTGGAAAATTTAGAGAAATTAAACTCATAAGATTCACCAACAAATTTAGTCACAATTTTCTCTTTCTTGCAATCTATAATAGCTCCACAAGTATTTGGAAAAGGTCTACCAAAAATGATAGGACAAGTCTTACTAGCAGCAGAACCAAGTACCAAAAAGTCAGCAGGATATTTAATCTTACCACATAGAACTTCCACATCTCGAACAATACAAATAGGAGAGATAGTTTCTCTATTAGCTAGCCGAATAACCATATCAATATCTTCAAGTTCACAAGAACCAACTTCATGCATGATTTCCCTGTAAAGCTCATAAGGAATGGCACTAGAACTTGCACCAATATCGCATAAACCATAATAACAATGATCACCAATTCTAACAGAGAGCATAGGAACACTGGCTTTCCTAGACTTACTATGATGTGAAACAATATTATAAGCATCTTCACAGAAAATGATGTGACCATCTTCTACATTTTCAGTCACAAGGTCTTTAACTATTGCAACAAGCGGGTTCAACATTTATTTGCTCCTCGGGTTCTATAGGTTTCTTTGCACTTTTGTTAACCACACTAGTTATAACAGAATACTCCTTCATTTTAGCAAGAAAAGGAATTTTTTCAATATAAGCTTCGGGAAGAATGTGATCAACAGTTTTAACTTCAATACATTTACCTATAGGTGAATCAGTTTTATCTTTGTAAGGTTCATGATACTTATTAAAACTCTTCCTAGGCAATTCAAAATGAGAGGCAAAAGCTTTATAAAAATTTGCAACAACTTGAGAGTCAAGACATAAGTAGCACTCATATTTCGAAATTTATCAGTATCCATAAAAGTTTCAATGCATTCATAATCATAATTTATACCTGACTCTCTACCTTTGTCGTTCTCCCATCCTTCAGTATTCTCTTGAATCCGATCAAGAAGGTCTCATTTAAACTCTTCTTTGTTGCGCGTGAATGATCCGGAACAAGTAGTATCCAGCAAGGTTTTATCTTGAAAAGAAAGTCTTGCATAGAAATTATCAATAATGATATTACCATGAAGCTCATGAATGGGGTATTTGAGCATTAAAGACTTCAATCTCCCCCATGCTTGGGCAATACTCTCTCCATCATGAGGCCAGAAATTATATATGCGGTTTCAGTCTTCGTGAATTTCACTTGGAGGATAGAATTTAGAATAAAATAGAGGCATAATATCCTTCCAATCAAGAGAATGCCCATTCTTCAGCAGTTCATACCAATGCGCCGCTTTACCAGACAGCGACATAGAGAATAGTTTCTTCCTAACTTCATCCATAGAAATACCCGCACACTTGAATAACCCGCATAATTCATGTAAAAACAAGTAAATGATCTCCAGGATGGACAGTTCCATCCCCTTCATAGCGGTTATCCACAACACGTTCAATAATTTTCATAGGTATTTTATATGGAATCACTTTCTCATCTGGCGCGTCATCCACTACCTTTGCAGTAGTAGTAGATTTTCCAAATAGAAATTCAAGAGAAGATCTCTCCATAATGAATTATAGCAGCAGACAGAAATAAAAACAGCACGTACAATAAAAGTTTTCCTTACCAATTCCACTTACCAATAGCGCTTCACTCCTCGGCAACGGCGCCAGAAAAGTAGTCGTGATGACCCACAAGTATAGGGGGTGTATCGTAGTACTTTCGATAAATAAGAGTGTCGAATCCAATGAGGAGCAGAAGGTGTTGACAAGCAGTTTCGATGAAGGATTCACTGTAAATGCTCACGGACAAGTTTTCAGGAGGTTTTGATATAGCAGTAAATAAAATACAAGTAAGTAAAATGCGAGAATAATAATTGCAGCAAGTGGCCCAATCCTTTTTAGCACAAAGGACAAGCCGGTTTGTTTACTTATGATGACCAAACGTTCTTGAGGAGACACGGGAATTTACCCTAGTGCTTTCGCTTCATATAGTGGATTAATCTTCATTGTTTTGATAAGTGTTGTGTGGGTGAACCTATGCTAATGCACCGCCCTTCCTAGGACTAATACATACTTGTGATTAAACCCCTTGCAAGCATCCGCAAATACAAGAAAGTAATTAAGATAAATCTAACCACGACCTTTAAACTACGAGATCCTGCTATCTCTCATGCATCGATATACCAACGGGGGTTCGAGTTGCTTCGTCACTCCGGCAACCCCACAATTAGAAAACGAATACAAGATGCATTGCCCTAGGCCCATAAAGGTGAAGTGTCATGTAGTCGACGTTCACATGACACCACTAGAAGAATAACACCACAACTTAAATATCAAACCATTAAATATTACTCAACATAGTTCACTACTAACATTTAGACTTCACCCATGTCCTCAAGAACTAAACAAACTACTCACAAGACATCATATGGAACATGATCAGAGGTGATATGATGATGGATAACAATCTGAACATAAACCTTGATTCAACGGTTTCACGCAATAGCATTGATGGCGCGTGATGCACACGTCCGTTGGGAACCCCAAGAGGAAGGTGTGATGCGCACAGCAGTAAGTTTTCCCTCAGAAAGAAACCAAGGTTATCGAACCAGTAGGAGATGAAGGCCACGTGAAGGTTGTTGGTGGAGGAGTGTAGTGCGGCGCAACACCAGGGATTACGGCGCCAACGTGGAACCTGCACAACACAATCAAAATACTTTGCCCCAACTTAACAGTGAGGTTGTCAATCTCACCGGCTTGCTGAAAACAAAGGATTAAACGTATGGTGTGGAGAATGATGTTTGTTTGCAAAAAACAACAGAGAACAGAGATTGCAGTAGATTGTATTTCAGATGTAAAAGAAAGGACCGGGGTCCACAGTTCACGAGTGGTGTCTCTCCAATAAGATAAATAGCATGCTGGGTGAACAAATTACAGGTGGACAATTGACAGAATAGAGATTCATATACATATCATGATGACTACTATGAGATTTAATTAGGGCATTACGACAAAGAACATAGACCGCCATCCAGCATGCATCTATGCCTAAAAAGTCCACCTTCAGGTTAGCATCCGCACCCCTCTAGTATTAAGTTGCAAACAACGAGACAATTGCATTAAGTATGGTGCGTAATGTAATCAACACAAATATCCTTAGACAAAGCATCGATGTTTTATCCCTAGTGGCAGCAGCACATCCACAACCTTAGAACTTTCTGTCACTGTCCCATATTCAATGGAGGTATGAACCCACTATCGAGCATAAATACTCCCTCTTGGAGTTACAACTATCAACTTGGCCAGAGCCTCTACTAGCAACGGAGAGCATGTAAGAACATAAACAACACATATATGATAGATCAATTAATCAACTTGACATAGTATTCAATATTCATCGGATCCCACCAAACACAACATGTAGCATTACAAATAGATGATCCTGATCATGATAGGCAGCTCACAAGATCTAAACATGATAGCACAAGAGGAGAAGACAACCATCTAGCTACTACTATGGACCCATAGTCCAAGGATGAACTACTCACGCATCATTCCGGAGGCGGGCATGGTGATGTAGAGCCCTCCGGTGATGATTCCACTCTCCGGCAAGGTGCCGGAGGCGATCTCCTGAATCCCTGATGTCTACGTTCCCCCTCCTTTCCTGTAGACAGTGTTGGGCCTCCAAGTGCAGAGGTTTGTAGAACAGCAGCAAGTTTTCCCTTAAGTGGATCACCCAAGGTTTATCGAACTCAGGGAGGAAGAGGTCAAAGATATCCCTCTCATGCAACCCCGCAACCACAAAGCAAGAAGTCTCTTGTGTCCCCAACACACCTAATAGGTGCACTAGTTCGGCGAAGAGATAGTGAAATACAGGTGGTATGAATATATATGAGCAAGTAGCAATGGTGCCGAGAAAATAGCTTGTCGGCGTGTAGTTGATGGTGGTAGTATTGCAGCAGTAGTAACACGAAAAAACAAGAAACAAGCAGATAGTAACTCAGCAAGTATTTAGGAACAAGGCCTAGGGATTACACTTTCACTAGTGGACACTCTCAACATTGATCACATAACAGAATAGATAAATGCATACTCTACACTTTTGTTGGATGATGAACACATTGCGTAGGATTACACGAACCCTCAATGCCGGAGTTAACAAGCTCCACAATAATGCTCATGTTTAAGTAACCTTAAGTGTAAGATAGATCAAAAGACTAAACCAAGTACTAGCATAGCATGCACACTCGTCACCTTCATGCATATGTAGGAGGAATAGATCACATCAATATTATCATAGCAATAGTTAACTTCGCAATCTACAAGAGATCATGATCATAGCATAAACCAAGTACTAACACTGTGCACGCACTGTCACCTTTGCACACATGCGGGAGGAATAAAACTACTTTAATAACACATCACTAGAGTAGCACATAGATAAATTGTGATACGATGCACATTGCAATCATAAAGAGATATAAATAAGCACTTCACTACGCTCTTCAACGAGTGAATAAGTACTTCGTGAAATATAGCCTAAGAGACCCACACGGTGCACACACTCGTCACCTTTACACACGTGGGACAAGGAGTCTCCGGAGATCACATAAGTAAAACCCACTTGACTAGCATAATGACATCTAGATTACAAGCATCATCATATGAATATCAATCATGTAAGGCAACTCATGAGATTATTGTATTGAACTACATAGGAGAGAGATGAACCACATAGCTACCGGTACAGCCCCGAGCCTCGATGGAGAACTACTCCCTCCTCATGGGAGCAGCAGCGGTGATGAAGATGGCGGTGGAGATGGCAGCGGTGTCGATGGAGAAGCCTTCCGGGGCACTTCCCCGCTCCCGGCAGGGTGCCGGAACAGAGACTCCCGTCCCCCGATCTTGGCTTCGCGATGACGGCGGCTCTGGAAGGTTTCGCGTATCGTGGCTTTTTCCGTAAGGGTTTTCGATGCAGGGGCTTTAAATAGGCGAAGAGGCGGCGCAGGAGGGTCAACGAGGCGACGACACCATAGGGTGGCGCGGCCAGGGCCTGGGCCGCGCCACCATGTCATCTCGGGCCCACAGGGCCCCCTCGGGCGGCTCTCGGGTGTTCTGGATGCTTCCGGGCAAAATAGGAACCTGGGCGTTGATTTCGTCCGATTCCGAGAATATTTCGTTACTAGGATTTCTGAAACCAAAAACAGCAGAAAACAGGAACTGGCACTTCGGCATCTTGTTAATAGGTTAGTTCCAGAAAACGCATAAATATGACATAAAGTGTGCATAAAACATGTAGGTATCATCAATAAAGTAGCATGGAACATAAGAAATTATCGATACGTTGGAGACGTATCAGCATCCCCAAGCTTAGTTCTGCTCGTCCCGAGCAGGTAAAACGATAACAAAGATAATTTCTGAAGTGACATGCCATCATAACCTTGATCATACTATTGTAAGCATATGAGATGAATGCAGCGATCAAAACAAAAGTAATGAGATGAGTAAACAAGTGAATCATATAGCAAAGACTTTTCATGAATAGTACTCCAAGACAAGCATCAATAAGTCTTGCATAAGAGTTAACTCGTAAAGCAATAATTCAAAGTAGAGGTATTGAAGCAACACAAAGGAAGATTAAGTTTCAGCGGTTGCTTTCAACTTGTAACATGTATATCTCATGGATATTGTCAACATAAAGTAATATAACAAATGCAATATGCAAGTATGTAGGAATCAATGCACAGTTCACACAAGTGTTTGCTTCTTAAGGTGGAGGGAGATAGGTAAACTGACTCAACAATAAAAGTAAAAGAAAGGTCCTTCAAAGAGGAAAGCATCGATTGCTGTATTTGTGCTAGAGCTTTTATTTTGAAAACATGAAACAATTTTGTCAACGGTAGTAATAAAGCATATGAGTTATGTAAATTATATCTTACAAGTTGCAAGCCTCATGCATAGTATACTAATAGTGCCCGCACCTCGTCCTACTTAGCTTGGACTACCGGATCTTTGCATGCCATGTTTCAACCAAGTGTCACAAAGGGGTACCTCCATGCCGCCTCGTACAAAGGTCTAAGGAGAATGCTCGCATTTTGGATTTCTCGCTTTTGATTATTCTCAACTTAGACATCCATACCGGGACAACATGGACAACGTATAATGGACTCCTCTTAAATGCATAAGCATGTAGCAACAATTATTATTCTCATATGAGATTGAGGATATATGTCCAAAACCGAAACTTCAACCATGATTCATGGCTTTAGTTAGCGGCCCAATGTTCTTCTCTAACAATTTTGCATGCTCCAATCACTAAAATGATAGATCCTTCGGACAAGACGGACATGCATAGCAACTCACATGATATTCAACAATAGTTGATGGCGTTCCCGTAAGCATGGTTATCGCACAACAAGCAACTTAATAAGAGATAAAGTGCATAAGTACATATTCAATACTACGATAGTTTTTAAGGCTATTTTGTCCCATGAGCTATATATTGCAAAGGCGAATGATGGAATTTTAAAGGTAGCACTCAAGCAATTTACTTTGGAATGGCGGAGAAATACCATGTAGTAGGTAGGTATGGTGGACACAAATGGCATAGTAGTTGGCTCAAGGATTTGGATGCATGAGAAGTATTCCCTCTCGATACAAGGTTTAGGCTAGCAAGGTTTATTTGAAGCAAACTCAAGGATGAAACGGTGCAGCAAAACTCACATAAAAGACATATTGTAAACATTATAAGACTCTACACCGTCTTCCTTGTTGTTCAAACTCAATACTAGAAATTATCTAGACCTTAGAGAGACCAATTATGCAAACCAAATTTTAGCAAGCTCTATGTATTTCTTCATTAATAGGTGCAAAGTATATGATGCAAGAGCTTAAACATGAGCACAACAATTGCCAAGTATCACATTATCCAATACATTTTACCAATTACTACATGTAGCATTTTCCAATTCCAACCATATAACAATTTAACGAAGAGGAAACTTCACCATGAATATTATGAGCTAAGAACACATGTGTTCATACGAACCAGCGGAGCGTGTCTCTCTCCCACACAAGGATGAACTTATTCAGAGAACTAAAATAACAAAACAAAAACAAAAATAAAAGCACACAGTACGCTCCAAGTAAAATACATAGGATGTGACGGAATAAAAATATAGTTTCACTAGAAGAAACCCGATAAGTTGTCGATGAAGAAGGGGATGCCTTGGGCATCCCCAAGCTTAGATGCTTGAGTCTTCTTAAAATATGCAGGGATGAACCACCGGGGCATCCCCAAGCTTAGACCTTTCACTCTTCTCGATCACATTATATCACCCTCTTCTATTGACCCTTGAAAACTTCCTTCACACCAAACTTCAAGCAAACTCATTAGAGGGTTAGTGCATAATCAAAAATTCACATGTTCAGAGGTGACACAATCATTCTTAACACTTCTGGACATTGCACAAAACTTCTGAAAGTTAATGGAACAAAGAAACCCATTCAACAAAGCAAAAGCGGCAATGCGAAATAAAAGGCAGAATCTGTCAAAAACAGAACAGTCCGTAAAGACGAATTTTAAGATGGCACCAGACTTGCTCAAATGGAAAAACTCAAAACTAATGAAAGTTGCGTACATATCTGAGGATCACGCTCGTAAATTGGCAGATTTTTTCGAATTTTCTACAGAGAACTGTGCCCAGATTTGTGACAGACAGCAATGCTGTTTCTGCGCAGCGATCCCAAATATAACATCAACTTTAACATAGAAACTTTACTTGGCTCAAAAACTTGATAAGGAGAGGTTGCTACAGTAGTAAACAACTTCCAAGACTCAACAAAACAAAAATTGCTGTAGTAAAATAACACATGGGTTATCTCCCAAGAAGTTCTTTCTTTATAGCATTAAGATGGGCTCAACAGCTTTAATGATGCACTCGCAAGAAATAGTATTTGGAGCAAAAGAGAGCATCAAGAGGCAAATTCAAAACACATTTAAGTCTAACATGCTTCCTATGAAAAGGAATCTTGTAAATAAACAAGTTCATGAAGAGCAAAGTAACAAGCATAGGAAGATAAAACAAGTGTAGCTTCAAAAATTTCAGCACATAGAGAGGTGTTTTAGTAACATGAAAATTTTTACAACCATATTTTCCTCTCTCATAATAACTTTCAGTAGCATCATGAGCAAACTCAACAATATAACTATCACATAAAGCATTCTTATCATGAGTCTCATGCATAAAATAATTACTACTTCCAACATAAGCATAGTCATTCTTATTAATTGTAGTGGGAGCAAATTCAACAAAGTAGCTATCAAATATAGGAGGTATATTGTAATCATAATCAAATTTATCCTCCATAACAGGTGGTAACAAAAGACTACTATCATTATAATCATCATAAATGGGAGGCAAAGTATCATCAAAGTAAATTTTCTCCTCAATGCTTGGGGGATTAAAAATATCATGCTCATCAAAACCAGCTTCCCCAAGCTTAGAATTTTCCATAGCATTAGCAACAATGGTGTCCAAAGCATTCATAGTAATAACATTCCCATTAGCATGCATATAAAGTTCCATGGGTTTCTTAATTCTTTCTTCAAACACATCATGTCCTAATTCAAGATAAAGTTCATAAAGATCTCTCATATTTTTGTTGTTTTCCATTATGCCTAACTAGTGTAAACAAGAAACCAAATGTCGCAATTGCAGTAGTCTAAAGGAAATAGCTTCGAGTACTTACAATGGCGCCGGAAAATAGCTTAGTAGCCGAGATCCGGAGTGTGAGTACCTTTTACCTTTCCTCCCCAGCAACGGCGCCGTAAAATAGCTTGATGTCTACGTTCCCCCTCCTTTCCCGTAGACAGTGTTGGGCCTCCAAGTGCGAGGTTTGTAGAACAGACAGCAAGTTTTCCCTTAAGTGGATCACCCAAGGTTTATCGAACTCGGGGAGGAAGAGGTCAAAGATATCCCTCTCATGCAACCCCGCAACCACAAAGCAAGAAGTCTCTTGTGTCCCCAACACACCTAATAGGTGCACTAGTTCGGCGAAGAGATAGTGAAATACAGTGTGGTATGAATATATATGAGCAAGTAGCAATGGTGCCGTAAAATAGCTTGCTCGGCGTGTAGTTGATGGTGGTAGTATTGCAGCAGTAGTAACACAATGAAACAAGAAACAAGCAAGTAGTAACTCAGCAGTATTTAGGAACAAGGCCTAGGGATTACACTTTCACTAGTGGACACTCTCAACATTGATCACATAACAGAATAGATAAATGCATACTCTACACTTTTGTTGGATGATGAACACATTGCGTAGGATTACACGAACCCTCAATGCCGGAGTTAACAAGCTCCACAATAATGCTCATGTTTAAGTAACCTTAAGTGTAAGATAGATCAGAAGACTAAACCAAGTACTAGCATAGCATGCACACTGTCACCTTCATGCATATGTAGGAGGAATAGATCACATCAATATTATCATAGCAATAGTTAACTTCGCAATCTACAAGAGATCATGATCATAGCATAAACCAAGTACTAACACGGTGCACGCACTCGTCACCTTTGCACACATGCAGGAGGAATAAAACTACTTTAATAACACATCACTAGAGTAGCACATAGATAAATTGTGATACGATGCACATTGCAATCATAAAGAGATATAAATAAGCACTTCACTACGCTCTTCAACGAGTGAATAAGTACTTCGTGAAATATAGCCTAAGAGACCCACACGGTGCACACACCGTCACCTTTACACACGTGGGACAAGGAGTCTCCGGAGATCACATAAGTAAAACCCACTTGACTAGCATAATGACATCTAGATTACAAGCATCATCATATGAATCTCAATCATGTAAGGCAGCTCATGAGATTATTGTATTGAACTACATAGGAGAGAGATGAACCACATAGCTACCGGTACAGCCCCGAGCCTCGATGGAGAACTACTCCCTCCTCATGGGAGCAGCAGCGGTGATGAAGATGGCGGTGGAGATGGCAGCGGTGTCGATGGAGAAGCCTTCCGGGGCACTTCCCCGCTCCGGCGAGGTGCCTGGAACAGAGACTCCTGTCCCCCAGATCTTGGCTTCGCGATGACGGCGGCTCTGGAAGGTTTCGCGTATCGTGGCTTTTTCTGTAAGGGTTTTCGATGCAGGGGCTTTAAATAGGCGAAGAGGCGGCGCAGGAGGGTCAACGAGGCGACGACACCATAGGGTGGCGCGACCAGGGCCTGGGCCGCGCCACCATGTCATCTGGGCCCACCAGGGCCCCCCTCTGGCGGCTCTCGGGTGTTCTGGATGCTTCCGGGCAAAATAGGAACCTGGGCGTTGATTTCGTCCGATTCCGAGAATATTTCGTTACTAGGATTTCGAAACCAAAAACAGCAGAAAACGAGAACCGGCACTTCGGCATCTTGTTAATAGGTTAGTTCCAGAAAACGCATAAATATGACATAAAGTGTGCATAAAACATGTAGGTATCATCAATAAAGTAGCATGGAACATAAGAAATTATCGATACGTTGGAGACGTATCAATCCCCCGAGATGGGATTGACGGCGGCGGCGTCTCTGGAGCTTTTTCTGTATCGTGGCTCTCGTTACTAGTGTTTTCGCGATGGAGAGAATATATAGGCGAAGGGGCAGCGCAGGGGGTGCCCGAGGGGCCCACACCATATGGCGGCGCGGCCAGGGGTGGGGCCGCGCCTCCCTATGGGGTGGCCGCCTCGTCGCCCCTCTTCGTCTCCTCTTCGGACTTATGGAAGGCTCCGTGCAAAATAAGATCGTGGGCTTTTGTTTCGTCCAATTCCGAGAATATTTCCTGTGTACGATTTCTGAAACCAAAAACAGCAGAAAACAGGAACTGGCGCTTTGGCATCTTGTTAATAGGTTAGTGCCGGAAAATGCATCAAAACATCATAAAGTGTGAACAAAACATGTAGGTATTGTCATAAAACTAGCATGGAATATAAGAAATTATAGATACGTTGGAGACGTATCAAGCATCGCCAAGCTTAGTTCCTACTCGCCCTCGAGTAGGTAAACGATAACAAGGATAATTTCTGAAGTGACATGCTACCAACACAATCTTGATCAACATTATTGTAAAGCATATGAGATGAATGAAGTGATTCGAAACAATAGATTGCTAACAAAGAGATAATGACTAAACAACTGAATCATATAGCAAAAACTTTTCATGAATAGTACTTTCAAGACAAGTATCAAAAAGACTTGCATACGAGCTAACTCATAAAGCAATAGATTCAAAGTAAGAGGTTTCGAAGCAACACAAAGGATGATTAAGTTTCAGCAATTGCTTTCAACTTGTAACATGTATATCTCATGGATAATTGTCAACATAAAGTAATATAATAAGTGCAATAAGTAAACATGTAAGAATCAGTGCACACAGTTGACACAAGTGTTTGCTTCTAAGATAGAAAGAAATAGGTAAACTGACTCAGCATAAAGTAAAATAAAGGCCCTTCGCAGAGGGAAGCAGGGATTACTCATGTGCTAGAGCCTTTTATTCTGAAAACATGAAAACAATTTTGTCAACGGTAGTAATAATTCATATGTGTTATGCATAAAACCTCTTATAAGTTGCAAGCCTCATGCATCGAATACCAATAGTGTTCGCACCTTGTCCTAATTAGCTCGGAATTCCATGGGTTATCATTGCATTACATATGTTTCAACCAAGTGTCACAAAGGGGTACCTCTATCCCACCTATACAAAGGTCAAAGGAGATAGATCGCATTTGATTTCACAGTTTTGATAGATCTCAACTTGGGGACATCCATACCGGGACAACATAGAAAACAGATAATGGACTCCTCTTTAATGCTTAAGCATTCAACAACAGATAATATTCTCATAAGAGATTGAGGATTAATGTCCAAACTGAAAACTTCCACCATGATACATGGCTTTGGTTGGCGGCCCAATGTTCTTCTCTAACAATATGCATACTCAAACCATTTAATCATCATAAATCACCCTTACTTCAGACAAGACGAACATGCATCGCAACTCACATGATATTCAACAAAGGTGTAAAAAATTGATGGCATCCCCAGAAACATAGTTACCGCTCAACAAGCAACTTATAAGAACTAAGATACATAGAAACATATTCATCACCACAATAGTTTTTAAGCTATTTTCCCATGAGCTATGTATTGTAAAGGCAAAGGAATGAAATTTTTAAAGGTAGCACACAAGAAATTTACTTTGGAATGGCAGAAAAATACCACATATAGGTAGTTATGGTGGACACAAATGGCATGAGTTTTGGCTCAAGGTGTTTGGATGCACGAGAAGCATTCCCTCTCAGTACAAGGCTTTGGCTAGCAAGGTTGTTTGAAGCAAACACAAGTATGAACAGGTACAGCAAAACTTACACAAGAACATATTGCAAGCATTATAATACTCTACACTGTCTTCCTTGTTGTTCAAATCCACTTTTACCAGAAAATATCTAGACCTTAGAGCGACCAATCATGCAAACCAAATTTCAAAAAGCTCTACGGTAGTTCTCCACTAATAGATTTAAACTACATGATGCAAGAGCTTAAACATGATCTATGAGAGCTCAAAACAATTGCCAAGTATCAAATTATTCAAGATAGTATACCATTTACCACATGAAGCATTTTCTGTTTCCAACCAAATAGCAATCAACGAAGCGGTTTTCAGCCTTCGCCATGAACGTTAAAGTACAGCTAAGAACACCAGTGTTCAATATGAAAAAGCGGAGCGTGTCTCTCTCCAAAACAAGGATTGTTGGGATCCGAATTTATTCAAACCAAAACAAAAATAAAAGCAAACAGACGCTCCAAGTAAAGAACATAAAATGTGACGGAATAAAATTATAGTTTCACTAGAGGTGACCTGATAAGTTGTCGATGAAGAAGAGATGCCTTGGGCATCCCCAAGCTTAGATGCTTGAGTCTTCTTGAAATATGCAGGGATGAACCACGGGGGCATCCCCAAGCTTAGAATTTTCACTCTTCTTGATCATATTATATCATCCTCCTCTCTTGACCCTTGAAAACTTCCTCCACACCAAACTTAAAGAAAATTCATTAGAGGGTTAGTGCATAATCAAAAATTCACATGTTCAGAGAGGACACAATCATTCTTAACACTTCTGGACATTACCCAAGGCTACTGAAAGTTAATGGAACAAAGAAATCCACTCAACACGATAAAAGAGGCAATGCGAAATAAAAAGGCAGAATCTGTCAAAACGAACAGTCCGTAAAGACGAATTTTTCTGAGGCACTTAACTTGCTCAGATGGAAAAACTCAAAACTAATGGAAGTTGCGTACATATCTGAGGATCATGCATGAATTTTCGCTGATTTTTTTGATTCTTCTACAGAGAGAACAACGCGAATTCGTGACAGATAACAAATCTGTTTCCGCGCAGAAATCCAAATCTAGTATCAACCTTCTATTAGAGACTTTACTTGGCACAAAAATATGATAAGGAGATGTTGCTACAGTAGTAACAACTTCCAAGACACAACAAAATAGTAGCAAAATAAAAACATGGGTTACCTCCCAAGAAGTGCTTTATTTATAGCCATTAAGATGGGCTCAGTAATTTTAATGATGCTCTCACGAGAAATAAGATTTGAAGCAAAAGAGAGCATCAGGAAGCAAATTCAAAACACATTTAAGCCTAACCCGCTTCCTATGCATAGGAATCTTGTACACAAATAAATTCAAAAAGAGCAAAGTGACAAGCATAGGAAGATAAAACACGAGTAACTTCAAAATTTTCAGCATGTAGAGAGGTGTTTTAGTACCATGAAAATTTCTACAACCATATTTTCCTCTCTCATAATAATTTTCAGTAGCATCATGAACAAACTCAACAATATAACTATCACATACAGCATTCTTGTCATGATCCACATGCGTAAAAGTATCAATACTCTCCACCTAAGCATAATCAATTTTATTAGTAATAGTGGGAGTAAAACTATCACAACCATCATTGTAATTATCATAAATTGCAGGCATGGTATAATCATAATAAACTTTATCCTCCATAGTAGGTGGCACCAAAATACCACTATCATTATTATCATCATAAATGGGAGGCAAGGTATCATCAAAGAAAATTTTCTCCTCAAAACTTGGGGGACTAAAAATATCACAACCAGCTTCCCCAAGCATAAATTCTTCCATAGCATTAGCAATAAAAGTGTTCAAAGAGTTCATGCTAATAACATTGCTACAACTATTTTGCAAACAAAGTTCCATGGGTTTTTTTATTCTCTCTTCAAACACATCATGTCCTAATTCAAGATAAAGTTCATAAAGATCTCTAATTTTTTTGTTGTTTTCCATTAAGCCTAATAAGTGAAGTCTCACAACTTAGTGTTCTCAGGAGTACCCATTTTAACAATAATAAAAATAAACTAAGCAAAACTGAATTAAATAAAGTAAAACAAGTAACTAATTTTTTGTGTTTTTGATATAAAGAAAGCAAACAAGACAGAAAATAAAATAAAGTAAAGCAAGACAATAAACAAAGTAAAGAGATTGGATGTGAGAGACTCCCCTTGCAGCTCTTGATCTCCCCGGCAACGGCGCCAGAAAACAGTCTTGATGGCGCGTGATGCACACGTCCATTGGGAACCCCAAGAGGAAGGTGTGATGCGCACAGCAGTAAGTTTTCCCTCAGAAAGAAACCAAGGTTATCGAACCAGTAGGAGATGAAGGCCACGTGAAGGTTGTTGGTGGAGGAGTGTAGTGCGGGGCAACACCAGGGATTCCGGCGCCAACGTGGAACCTGCATAACACAATCAAAATACTTTGCCCCAACTTAACAGTGAGGTTGTCAATCTCACCGGCTTGCTGAAAACAAAGGATTAAACATATGGTGTAGAGAATGATGTTTGTTTGCGAAAAACAACAGAGAACAGATATTGCAGTAGATTGTATTTCAGATGTAAAAGAAAGGACCGGGGTCCACAGTTCACTAGTAGTGTCTCTCCAATAAGATAAATAGCATGCTGGGTGAACAAATTACAGGTGGGCAATTGACAGAATAGAGATTCATATACATATCATGATGACTACTATGAGATTTAATCAGGGCATTACGACAAAGAACATAGACCGCCATCCAACATGCATCTATGCCTAAAAAGTCTACCTTCAGGTTAGCATCCGCACCCCTCCGGTATTAAGTTGCAAACAACGAGACAATTGCATTAAGTATGGTGCGTAATGTAATCAACACAAATATCCTTAGACAAAGCATCGATGTTTTATCCCTAGTGGCAACGACACATCCACAACCTTAGAACTTTACATCACATCGTCCCAGATTCAATGGAGGCATGAACCCACTATCGAGCATAAATACTCCCTCTTGGAGTTACAAGTATCAACTTGGCCGAGCCTCTACTAGCAACAGAGAGCATGCAAGAACATAAACAACACATATATGATAGATCAATTAATCAACTTGACATAGTATTCAATATTCATCGGATCCCACCAAACACAACATGTAGCATTACAAATAGATGATCCTTATCATGATAGGCAGCTCACAAGATCTAAACATGATAGCACAAGAGGAGAAGACAACCATCTAGCTACTGCTATGGACCCATAGTCCAAGGATGAACTACTCACGCATCATTCCGGAGGCGGGCATGGTGATGTAGAGCCCTCCGGTGATGATTCCCCTCTCCGGCGGGTGCCGGAGGCGATCTCCTCAATCCCCGAGATGGGATTGACGGCGGCGGTGTCTCCGGAACTTTTCCGTATCGTGGCTCTCGGTACTAGGGTTTTCGCGACGGAGAGAATATATAGGCGAAGGGGCGGCGCGGGGGGTGCCGAGGGGCCCACACCATATGGCGGCGCGGCCGGGGGTGGGGCCGCGCCGCCCTATGGGGTGGCCGCCTTGTCGCCCTCTTCGTCTCCTCTTCGGACTTACGGAAGGCTCCGTGCAAAATAAGACCGTGGGATTTTGTTTCGCCCAATTCCGAGAATATTTCTGTGTAGGATTTACGAAACAAAAAACAGCGGAAAACGAGAATTGGCGCTTCGGCATCTTGTTAATAGGTTAGTGCCGGAAAATGCATCAAAACATCATAAAGTGTGAACAAAACATGTAGGTATTGTCATAAAACTAGCATGGAACATAAGAAATTATAGATACGTTGGAGACGTATCAAGCATCAATAACAAGGAGTAATCAACACCGAGAGAGAGTTTCCCCTATGAAATACTCAAGATTCAACCCTAGATGTTACAGCGGAGACGAGGTGCAGCGGTGGAGATGACGGTGTCAGTGGTGGAGATGATGATGATGATGATCCCAATGAAGTCCAGCTCGATGACGGTGACGATGGCGACGATTTCCCCCTCCGGGATGGAATTTCCTCGGCAGGTTCTGCCTGTCGGAGAGCTCTTTTCTCTCTGGTGTTTTCCGCCTCGAGGAGGCGGCGCTGACTATCCTTGATGTCCCCCTGCACCTTAGGGTTTCTGGGAGATGAAGTACGCGAAAGGGCGATGGCTGAGGGGGTCTTGGGCCCCCTCCCCACGTGGCGGCGCGCCGTCATTGGTGGCCGCGCCGGCCTATGGGGAGGGCCCATGGCGGCCCTCCTCGGCCTCCCCTTTTGGCTGCCTCCGCAATCTGGAAAAATAGGAGCTTCGGTATATTTTCCGTCAATTGTTGATCTTCAGAAATATTGTATCCTGACGGTGCTTTTTTCCAGCAGAATTCTGATTCCGGTGAGTAATTCTCCACTAATCATGAAACATGCAAAATTGGTGAAATAACATAAGTATCATCTCTAAATATGAAATATATCACTGAATAACAGTAAATTATGATATAAAATAGTGATGCAAAATGGACGTATCAGTGGTCAAAAACATGCTTAAGAACCCTAGTAAACTGTTGGGGAAGAAGCCCCTTTTATAGCCAAACGAAATATGACCTTTTGGGGCAGATCTGGGAGTTTTTCGTGCATCCTGGTCAGCCGGGCCAGGCACTAGGACGCCTAGCGTGAGAGCTGGTCTACCGGGCCAGGTACCGGGATGCCTGGCGTGAGAGCTGGTCCGACCGGGCCAGGCACCGGGATGCCTGGCGTGAGATCCGGTCTGACCGGGCCACAGACCGGGCCGTCCGGTCCAAACCTCCAAGCTCGAAAACGCAATAGAAGACGCATACGAATTCCGTTTTCGATGAACTTGGGCTTGTTGTAAAGCTAGCAACAAGCTCAAGAACCTCACACAGAGAAACACCAAGAAGCAATAGGGATATGCAAAGTATTGAGCTCCCTAAGACGATGCGAGCAAGTTACCCAACCGAAAGCCCCTCTTGATAGTGCGGCTATCTATCCTATAATCCGGTCACCCAACAACCACTTTGAGACAGGTGAAATGAAAACCTAGCAAGGCCATACATTTGCCTTGCGCATCCCGCTTGATCTTGATGATAGATCTTCAAGCTCCACTCAAGCCGGAATGCCTCACTTGATCATTGTTGCTTCGTGAAGACTCTCAATTGCTCCCCCATACACCATGATGGGATAGCTCCATTGATGCACATCTTCACATGTCCATTATCACCAAATGGATGGCAAGCTTCAAGCATGTGATCCACTTGAGATGCTCATCTTGAACTTGTCCAACTCGACCTTGATGACGATCACCACTTGATGTCATCCTCTCATGGGCTATATGAGATCTCACTTTTGATGCATGCCCATGGAAAGATACCTAACCCACATAGACAACACAAGGGCACATATATGATGGGTTAGTTCATAAAGCATAATTGGCAAGGCTTACCATACCACATGACTTCACGTGGCACATCTTCATGCTTCATGTGTTGACCAAACTTGAATCTATTCTTCACTCTTTGTATTGGTCAACCTTGTATCTTCTCATGCTCTATCATACTATCTTGAGGTGTATAAAGAATTCTTCATTTGTTTGCATGCTCTAAATCTTAGTCAACCATAGCTCAAGTTATGAGACTATCATGACACCGACTTAGAGCCATAACTTGAATTCTTCACTTGGAATCAAGCACTCAAGATCTTGATCATCCATTGCTTATCACATAATCTAGAGCATGGCTAATATTGAGTTCCACATAGGAACTTCATCTTTATTTCTTCTTCTTGATCATATCACATATATATCTTCAAATCGATGATCTTGATGCCAATACTCAAGGTATCTCTTTATCTTCATGGCATCCATACTTGAATCCAAATGGACTACAAGTAGTTCCTATGGAATATTCCTTCATATAAACTCAATGAAAACATTAGTCCATAGGGGTTGTCATTAATTACCAAAACCACACATAGGGACAATGTACCCTTACACTTACTATGGGTGTATGTCCATCACATCATTCACTTAATTATATGATCTTGTTATTAATAACATCTAATGTTCATGATCAGGAAACCATGATCATCTATTAATCAACAAGCTAGTTTAACAAGAGGCTTACTAGGGACTCTTTTATGTTTACAAAACACACAAGTATTAATGTTTCCGGTTAATAAAATTATAGCATGGGATGTAAACATTTATCGTGAACACTAAGATATAACAATAAACACTTTTATTATAGCATCTTGGGCATATCTCCAACAGTCTCCCACTTGCACTAGAGTCAATAATTTAGTTTACATTTGTAAAGATCTAAAACCGTAGCCTTCTGGTGCTTATCATGTTTGCTCATGGGAGAGGTTTCGGTCAATGAATCTGACATGTTCATAAACGTATGTATTTTGCAATTCATTTGCGTCTCCACACATCACTCATTTTTTCAAATGATCGGCATTAATCGTATATGTTTGATCTTCTGGTGGAACCTTAATTCCACGGTCTGAAATATGTTACCAATATTTTCACACACAATATAGCTCCATAGTTCTGACACTACCGGAAACTACACCAAGTTCTAAAAGAACTCCTTGACACAAACATCCTCGGTTATTGTCAAAAAAAATATACCCTGCCTTTGTTTCTAGAACCCGTCACAATATTTAGAACTCATCTAAATCTAGCATAGACTTCTTCTAGCACATTGTGCTACCTTTTAATGAATACTCAGCCTAACTGAGATTGAAATTCATTTTTATATGTGACCAAACCAATATCGGTGCAACACCTTACAACGATTTGTTTGTCATTGCCCCATATAAAACTATATATTTATATACTCGGCTTTGACAAAGCACTCATGGATATTCTTACTATTGTCCAATGATCATCATATGAATCATTCTGATATATGCTCGTAACACCTTAGAGCACAAGACATCTGATTGTGTACATATTATTCGTGATCTAAAATCACTCATGTGTTTTTACTCATTATTGAGTGCCAAATATACTCAAGTTTTTTTAAAACTCCACATGGAAAAGAACACCTTCTTGATGCTTTCATATTGAACTACTTCAATATTTATTCTATGTACTTTGACTTAAACTTATTATGCGCTTCAATCTATCTTCATAGATCTTGATGCTAAATATGTTTTTAGTCCATATCTTTTCAATGAAATTAATTTTCAAGGAAACCTTTTAATCAAGTAAAAATTACATCATTTCTAATCAACAATATGTCATCCACATAAAGTATTATAAATATGTCTCAGCGCTCCCACTTAATTTTTGCAAATGCAAGCATCTTCATCGTTTCTAATGAAATCAAAACTTTTTGATTATTTCATCCGGTGAAGATTCCAACTCCGTGGTACTCACTACATCCAGTGAAGTTTGTATACCTATCTAGCATTATACGGACTAGCAAAACTCTCAGTTGTATCTTGTATACACCTTTAATACACACTTCTGTTAAGGAATATATTTCTGTCATCCTACTAACATATCTCGTAGAAGAAATATGTAGTGATTACTAGAATAATCTGCATAGACTATAAGCATCACTACGAAAGATCTAATCTTATCGCAGTCAACTCTTTGAAATTTCTCGTAAACAATCTTTCGACAAATCGAGCTTGTTCTAGGATATTACATTCATATCCGTTAATTTTATAGATCTATTTACTTTCAAAAAAATATTTATTCTTTCAGAAGGTTTACCAAGCTCCAAGCTTGATTATAGATACTATCTCGGATTTCATGGCACTTAGCCATTTTAACAGAGACAGTGCCCATCATAGCTTCTTTGTATGCAGTTGGTTTATCATTGTTCAAAATCAATCATTTGTCCTCAAATCTTTTATTTGATCACAAAGTAAACCATACCTACAAGATTCAATAGGTACTTCGATCTCCGTGGTTATAACACTTTGTAGACATGGGAGCCATGAGCGTCGTGGCCGCTTCCGGAACCATTTCCGATGCTGCGCTACTCTACTCATCATGCTCAGGTACATCAACCTTGTCGAGTTCCATTGGCCTCCCACTCAAATATTCACGAGAAAAATTTCTTGAAAATAAGCAAGAAACATCGACAAACACTTCTGTCTTTGACTTCATAGTGGAATGAATTCTCAATTTATTCTTTGGGATAACCAACAAAGACATTCATCCGATTTTGGTTGTAAACTCATTTACTTATGCTACACATATCAAAATTTAAGAAAGGATTGTTAGGGATTATGATGACGCTCTATTTAGTGTAAAAACGATAGTCTCTAAAGCATAATCCACAAAAATATAATAACATCATTTTATTTTATCTCACCATTAATCCAACAAGGTTTGGATACATCTCTCGAATACTCTATCATAACTATGGTGTTCCGAGAAACGTGAGCTCTGGAATAATTTTGCAACTCTCTTAGATGTTCGATAAAACTCATAATTCAAATATTTATACCATGATCCAATCATAGATATTTGACTTTCCAATTACGATGATTTCCACTTCATGCTGAAATTTATTTGAATCTATTAAAATGTTTCAGACTTCTTCCTCATCGAATAAATATATCCATATATATATACACTCAATTCATTGTTGGAAGTTTTCATGAAGTAGAAGAATCTTTCGATCGTACAACTATGCCCAATGAACCATATACACAATCATGTATGTTTCCACTAAGCTAGTTGCCCGTTCAACTCTTGGCCTATGAACAGTGTTTCAGTCATTCTCTTTTAGAAAAGATTTGGAAGTGTCAAACGATTCAAAAATGAATGGCTCCAAAAAATCCATTTTCATGGAGTTTCTTCATGTGTTCCTTTCTAACATGACATAAATGGCGGTTCCACAAATAAGTAGAATTATGATCATTTGCCTTATGGCATTTTAGCGTCAGTGTTATACATGTGTGTTTCACCATTAAAATTTATAATAACTTATCCATCGTACATGGAGTATGGTCATAATATTGACAACTCATTGTTTTAATTTGACCAGATCAAAATAAAAATTATTAAGTTCTTTATAATAAATCTCAAGGGCTAGGTAGAATGCCAACGACAAACATAATAATAATTTATTTTGTTCTAGACGTGCATTGTTACCACATTCCTTGTCAATCACGTAGGCCATTGTATTCTTGTATTGTGTTGTATTGTATGACACCTCATACCAACCAATCTCTACTATTAAGAGCAAACTGGTGAATGCCTGGTGTCACATTTTCAGGATGGACAATAATACTCCCCCCACCACGTCACAAAGAAAACGCCACTAATAGTGGCCAGAGTAGATAAAATGAGGACATACTTATCCAGTCCTAACAAAATCGCTAACAACACTTTTTTTGGACCTGTAGCTAACAACACCTTGACGACCAGTCCTCTGTCTAAATTGGAGGAAACCTTTAAATCCGCTAACCGATCAGGGCCAACCTTTTATCGACGTTGTCTCGCGATCTCCCTTTGTCTTCTCTGCCAACTCCTGCCCGCGTCTAGCGTGTTCACTCCACGTCTATAGGCCACCGAGGATGCACGCTCAGCAGGTCAGCAACACATTACCACATACGAATGCATGAACCAAATTCTTCCATCCATCAAGTTTCTTAGCTAGCTAGCTTTGGCTCGCTTTTTTTTGTTGAACAGTGTAAAATATATTTGTATATTTTTTACGGGGTAGAAATATAAATTATATTTTTTTGCTAATAAAATATAAATTATGTTAAAGCACATACTACAGGTTACACTAGGTTGCCTTGCCTTTATGTCTACTAGCTCGACCACTCCGTCGCGCTTCCCACTCCGCTTCTACTCCACCGCACCACCCCACGGACAGTAGAGAGGGGGTCACCGATGTTGCTGATGACGCATGCGATGGTAGGTACGGCGCTGTTGATCGACCATGTCACCGACTATAGGGATGACCACCACCGATACGAACAATGCGCCGACATGCCACCATTGTGGGATTGGCTCCACCAAATGGTCCCGACTACTAGAGAGATGACACCGATGATGGAACAACATGAGCAAGAGAGAATTCCTTATTTGACACTACCTTAAATTTCGCTTCCCTATTTGACACTGGAAAATATTTTTTTCCTTGTTTGCCTCTACGTATAAATTTGTTTCCTTATTTTCCACTACCATCCATTACGTTAGTCCATACCGCTGGTTTGCTTATGTTGGACCAAATTGTCCTCAATCGATATGCAAACATGGAAAAGGAAAAAAGAGGTAACCAGCCCCGATAACGGCGGGGGCTTGTGCTTGGTGTGCTTGGGACGAGGAACCCGAGCGTGGAGCTCATCTCCATCCTCTACCACGGCGCATGCCTCATGCCTCAACGCTAGGGCATGCTTGTGTATTCTTTTAGAGAAGGAATTAGTCTCATGCAAAATTTGATATATAAAATTTCTTAGTCGTACTGACTTATAATATAGTTGTATCAATGCTACTATGTGTTTGTTACCTCCATACTAAAGATCAATGTGTGTATATTATATTTACTATCTACTTACCCAAATATTTTTGGAAGTAAAATTACATGAAAACCACGGTGGTGTTGCGTTTGTCTTATGTGAAGTATACTTTATGACTCTTTAACCAATATTTGTTGATTTTATATGTGCAAATTGTTTCGTAATAACCATGGGTGTGTAGATAACAAATAATTAAAGTTTAGTTAAAGAAAATGTTTCTTGGCTGTAGGAAGTCAACTTTTGAGCCATATACGTTTGCAAGTAATGTAAATGTGAAGTTTTACTTGGTAAACGTATTTTAAATACAAATGACCCTGTTTGACATATTTTCAAGATGAGATTCTACAAGATTTAACTCGGAGACTGCATAGGTCATTGTCGTTGTGGTAGAACGTACATCTTTTAAACAAAATACTACTATTAGACATGAATTTTTGTTTGATGTGCTTTTCACACATTAGTGATTGTGTATGTGTTAATCAAGCCATAAGTATGAAGAAATCCGTTCAACCATTTATGATTTAATTTATTCGTATTTTTTTGCAGATAATGAACTTTTGGTGGTGCCAGCTTGCAAGGAGATAATGTGACACGAACCAAAAAAAATCTCTTGTCAGGTAGATGTGGAACCCTTGCTGAAGGCGGTGAACCTACAAATAAAGCAGTACATGATTCCGTACGGAAGTGTATGCAAGCTTCTTCAGCAATAAGCCTTTGGTTTTAGATTGCACATGTGTGATCCTCGATAGCAATTAGTAGATTCTTATATCAAATTGGAATGGTGTGGCTAAAATATACTACTCCCTCCGTCCATATAAATGGATGTCTCAACTTTGTTAAAATTTAAATGTATCTAGACCTATTTTAATATTTAGATACATCCAAATATATCCAAAGTTGAGACATCTTTCTATAGACAGATGGAGTATTTGAGAGCTCAGCCAACATTAGAATTGAACAATGTACATGATACTTCGGTTTTTTACCAACGGTGGGCACTGTGCATGATACACACAACAGCCCATGGGAAGGAGAGAGGAGAGGGTGAGTGAACAGACTGGACGAGTTATAAGGAAAGCGCATGTCATTTGCTGCAAGCAAAGCATATAGATAGGCTGGAAGACACTAAAGTTTGAGAGCTGAGAGTATATTTCCACAAGTAACAAAGAAGTAATTGCTCATTTGCTTTCTATGCATATGAGTACACGACATTCCGGGCGATGTGACGTCCAGTGTGCTGACTCAATTGAACGTCATGCATCCACTTCAAGGTCTGGTTTGGGCGGGTGCCATCTCATCTTCTCCCTCCCGGCCAGCGGGCGAAAATGGAGGGTCTTCTACATCCTTGCCATGTCGATCATTGAGCTCGTATAAATCAACGGTAGAGAAAGACTCGATGGAATTCAACACTTGTTATGCATGGTATTATGTAAAAGTATGGGATTGTGTTGTAATTTCTCTTATTGGGTGTTGTGTGTGTGTGGGGGGGGGGGGTCTGTATTATTTTTGGGATTTTAGCAAGCATAATTAAACAAAAGTGGGATCTTAAGTTTTGCATTATTGTAGAACTATATTTACATACACATGAATTTTGAAATTCGCATGTGCAATCAGGATTAAAATTAGAGGAGCCGTTGCGATCTTAAGTTTGTAGCGTGAGTACTCTCTATTCACAATCTTATATTTTTTTGTGGGAAGAAAACTTCATGTTAACATGATATACCAATTGTGCAGGATGGTTACGAGCTAAGGAAAAAGTTTTTGATACACATACTCAAGTATCTGGCTAATGAAGTTGAAGACAACATTCCTGAGATCGTGCGAGAATACCTTAGACGCGTCAACGAACCATGGCTTTAATAAATAGTGTATTCAGTCATTTCTCTTCTAGAAAATGAATTGTGCGAAGTGGATCATTAAATATTTTAAGTATTATATATTTATTTTATATACTTTAATATTTGCATGCATTATTTACACGTTTATGCATTTGACACTACGTTAAAGGGTCGTGGCGAAGCACGGGCATTCTACTAGTATGGTATAAATACCCAAGAATTCCATTATGTGACCAATCAAAGAAAACATTCATAACATGTATATCATCTATATACACCTGAGCTAGACTTTCTAGTCTTTTCTTTCTTTCTGCCAAAATCTTTTGTAGTTTCTCTTTCGGGTTTCCTCTTATTTCAGAAAACACTCCAATAACTTCTAGGCTTGTTGGTCAAAAACCAATAACCTTGAGGTTCGTACTTTGAAGTTGATCATCACATGACAAGTGTTTCCGATTTCACTGTTAGTAATCTTTTAATGTGATGAACAATTTCACTCACAATTGTATCCATCAAATCATGACAACATCATGATGAAGCCACTTTGGTTTATATGTGGATACATGAATAATGTTAGTGCCCAACTAGTTGGAGGATCGGGACGCCTTACGTCTTCAACCTTCGTACATTCCCATAAAACTTATGAGTTTATGTAGTCTCACTAAATTATATTAAATCATCTTGTAATAAGGTCTTAGATATCACATATATCTCTCACCTTGATTGTTTGTAAAAACAAACTTTTCAGCTCCTTAATTTTCAAGGGATTTCTATTTTCGTGCCCTCGGCTCCTTAGTTGTGCTCAGTTTTCCCCAGCTCCTTAGTTTTTCCTCAGTTTTACCCAAACGTTTGTCTGAACCGCAGAAGGAGCTCGGACGGAAGGAATCCGTTAAGTTGACCGTTCCATGCTGACGAGTGGGGTCGTGTCGTTTGTGGGGTCGCGTCGTGTGGGACCGCGTCGTGTGGGGCTGGTAGGAAGGGACCGCGTGGGACAGGACGAGGCCGTGTTTGTGGGGCCGTAGCGTGTGGGGCCGTAGCGTGTGGAGCCGTGTGGGTCCGGGACGGGGGCACAAGTGGTTTCTGTCTCTTTCGCCTAGATTAGCAGTTTTCAATGTACCTTTTTCCTCTCTATCGCTCGATCTCATTCATATTTGATAGCCCAAATTGGTAGCAAATCTAGAGAAGCTTCTCCTTCTGTTTTTTAACGCCATTCATTTCTTTATGCCTTCGTTTTTACCCAATCGGGTAGGAAATCTAGGGCACAAATCCGGAGAGAAAATATAGGATAAGCTGCATACGAGCAACCAACATAGCATAGATATATTCAGGACAGATCCAAATGTAGTACCGATAGATCCAACATAAGCTACATTTTACATGAATTTAAGCTGCTCTACGGATAGAGCGAGTCACATACGAGAGTGCGAGTAGGCACGTTCAACGCCTCCAGGTGGCGCGTGTGACTCGCTTGGAGGTTGCGCGAGTGAATCCCAAGTGCTTTGTGTTTGGCCATGTACGCATGCACGTTCACGGTCCTTCCAACTCTAGCGCCATATCTGCCAATGGATTCAACATGGTTCAGCAGGGTGTTGAAGTTGGTGTTGAAGAGCCTCCTGTTGCAGAAGGGGCACTTGTAAATGCCTTGAGCAAAGGGGCGACCGTATTGGCCGGACTGCAGCCTCCTGAGGACGTGACGAGTCTTGGTGTGGAAGGACTCGTCGTCGCTGTCGACGTCGCTGCTCTCCACCTGTCACGTAGCACCAAAGATCGTGCAAAAAACACGGAGTCAATTGCAATGATGATTGAACAGAGAGTGAACAAAAAATCATGCATGATAATATGGGCTCGAAAAAAAGAGGTAGCCTCAGTTACATTGGACAAACTTATATCCAGGATTTGAGTCGATAAACCAAAGATCATGCACAACAAATTTGTACACACCAATTGTTTATCGACCAAACCCTCGAATCAATTTAGGGATGCCCAAATATTCATCATCATCGGCACAAATCTGAAACAAAAGCAAATCACAAACACTAATAACGCAAGATCTAACACAAAAGGATCGAACTAGGAACAGACGAACAGTAATAACGCAAGATCTAACACAAAAGGATTAAACTAGGAACAGACGAACAGTAATAACGCAATATCTAACACAAAAGGATTGAACTAGGAACAGACGAACAGTAATAACGCAAGATCTAACAAAAAAGGATTGAACTAGGAAGAGACGAACAGTAATAACGCAAGATCTAACACAAAAGGATTGAACTAGGAACGGACGAACCGTAATAACGCTAGATCTAACACAAAATGATTGAAATGAGATAAGAACATGGGAAAAAAGGGTTACCTCCGGCTCGTAGTCGACGATGGTGGTGTCGTAGGGGTTCTCCGGCGCGTCGTCATCGCACCTGGTTCGTACGGGTCCCAATCGACGGGGACCTGGACGGGGCGGCGGCCGATGCGCCGGCTGCTACGTTGGAAGCAGCGACGGGGGCTCGGACGGGGGCGGCGGCCGATGCGCCCGGCTGCTACGTTGGAAGCGGCGACGGGGGCTCGGACGGGGCGGCGGCCGATGCGCCGGCTGCTACGTTGGAAGCGAGCGACGGGGGCCCGGACGGGGCGGCGGCCGATGCGCCGACAATGGGCATCTCATTCTTCTCCATCGCCGGCGGTTTTCTTCGGGGTTTTTCTTCGGTTGTGGAGAAGATGATGGGACAGAGAGGCGGTTGCGGTGAGCCGGTGAGAACGTGCGTCGAGGGAGAGAAAGAGGGGCTCTATAAAGACGAAGGTGGCGTGTACCGCAACACGCGTCCGCTATGCACGGCTGCAGCGTGCACCGCTACACGAGTCTAACCCCGGGACGTTTGGTGTACTCAGTTATAACCTCGGGCCTTATACGAAATTTTATCCGTACTCGGTTTTCCCCTCGAGGACTTAGACCGGCAAGTGCAATATACTCAGTTTTACCCTCAAGTAGCTGGTCAACGAGAGAGTCAACAAATGAGATTAACATAGCTAATTGAGTCATTTCATGCGCAAAAAAATCCAAAAAAATAAAAACATAGTGGCAACTACTCATGGAGTCTTCCTACGCAACACTGCCACCTAGAAAACCTTAACAAACATATATAAATCAAGTTTTACCACAAATTGTCACTTCTCGAATCACTAGTGTAGCTATGAAGATGCATGGTTTTCCACCCAAACCCCTTTGCAAAACATCTTTCCCAAAACATAGTTTGTCTAAATGATGCCATAATTGTCACACTCATGTATATTTGAATTGCAAATAATTTGATGTAGCCCAATATGAATTATATTGTACAAAACACACATTTTTCATTTTGTAATTCTTTTGTTTGAATCCCTTAGTCTATTTACTATTTATGTGCCCTTGGATTCTTAGTACTACTCGGCTTTGCCCTCAAGTACTTGTCACAAATGCTCCGAGAAGACCAAACTTATCTCGATTGGTTGAGCCGTTGTCACACGGATCGACTCCACGTACCGTTGATCCACTGATCTAACGGGCAGTATACCCCTATCCGTCTCTTCGTGGCAACCTCTCTCTCTCTCTCTCTCTCTCTCTCTCTCTCTCTCTCTCTCTCTCTCTCTCTCTCTTCGTGGCCACCCATCTCTCTCTCTCTCTGTCGGTGGAGAATGCAATAACGAGTATGCCACTTAATATAGTTTGGGATATAGTATTGGTATAAACATGAGGCATACATATTTGCGGATTTCGGTGATTGCATTATTTGTCACCCCTCTAACAATTATCAACTATCTTGAGCTGTCCTTTTATTTTAGGGAATATAGTTTGGGATATAGTATTGGTATTTTGAAACGGCCTAAAAGTGGTATAATTTTGTTATAAACATGAGGCATACATTTTTGCTGATTTCGGCGATTGCATTATTTGCCACCCCTCTAACAATTATCAACTATCTTGAGCTGTCCTTTTCTTTTAGGGAATATAGTTTGGGATATAGTATTGGTATTTTGAAACGGCCTAAAAGTGGTATAATTTTGTTATAAACATGAGGCATACATTTTTGCTGATTTCGGCGATTGCATTATTTGTCACCCCTCTAACAATTATCAACTATCTTTAGCTGTCCTTTTCTTTTAGGGAATATAGTTTGGGATATGGTATTGGTATTTTGGAAAGGCCTAAAAGTGGTATAATTTTGGTATAAACATGAGGCATACATATTTGCGGATTTCGGGGATTGCATTATTTGTCACCCCTCTAACAGTTATCAACTATCTTGAGCTGTCCTTTTCTTTTAGGGAATATAGTTTGGGATATAGTATTGGTATTTTGAAACGGCCTAAAAGTGGTATAATTTTGCTATAAACATGAGGCATATATTTTTGCGAATTTCGGCGATTGCATTATTTGTCACCCCTCTAACAATTATCAACTATCTTTAGCTGTCCTTTTCTTTTAGGGAATATAGTTTGGGATATGGTATTGGTATTTTGGAAAGGCCTAAAAGTGGTATAATTTTGGTATAAACATGAGGCATACATATTTGCGGGTTTCGGTGATTGCATTATTTGTCACCCCTCTAACAATTATCAACTATCTTTAGCTTTCCTTTTCTTTTAGGGAATATAGTTGGTAATTCCGGTGAATGCACACACTAACTTTGAAAACAACTACAAGTACATGTAATCGAATAATGGATTTGTAACAAGGTATCCCTTGTAACAACTTCTAGCGCCCGGTGAGCAATGATAAGAATCTGATCGTAATTATACAACAAAAAAAACAACCAGACCATCGGATTAGCTTGCTTCTTCAACTCGATCAGCTGCCTTAATCTGCTTGTTCATTTTCTTCAGTTCTCCCTTCACTTCCACCAGCTCCGCATTGGGAGCATTAGGCATAATCGGAAGGTCCCTAATCGGAACGGCTCCTCTCTCCGCCGCATTCTCTACGAGCAAGTCCCCCCTCCCAAATTGCGCCCCCAATAGCGCCAATTGATTCCCGCAACCGAAGCCTCGAACGTACACATCGATCCACTCGAAATGCCCGCATTTCTTCAAGATCCGAAAACAACAACGTGAACCCTAAATCCCAAATTCGAGGGAATAACAAGAAAATCGAGAGAAAACAGAGAAATTGGAGCGAGATCTAACCTTATCCCCCTCTCTATATGGCAAGCTCTCGCATGCAACGAACTCACGTCCACGGTTTCCGTTCTCGTCCGTCTTACAGATCGACCGCTTCGGAGGCTCCTCGGCGTGGGCGGTCGGGGCATCTTGTCAAAGGCACGGGTCCATACTCGCGGCCATGAAGAACGGGAGGTCGAAGAGAAACTAGACATCACCCGCGTCCGGAGAAGGGCTGCCGCTGGCGGAGAAGAAGAACAATGGGGCGCGGAGAAAGAAAGGGGAAGCAATGGCACGGGCACGGGCGCGGGGCTTGCTCGGGCTCCCATTTTGCAACGGTCACCTGGGTAAGCTGTGGGTCCGCCGCGCTAACGTGGACAAGTTGTGGGTCCCACGATGATCTGGATAAGTGGAGACGTGTCCACTGCGGGGCACCAACAGCGGCCCCACTTGCCAGCACCAACCAACGTCAACTAAACGGGATTCCTTCCGTCCGAGCTCTTTCTGCGGGTTATAGACAAGGGGTTGGGGAAAACTGAGGAAAAACTAAGGATCTGGGGAAAACTGAGTACAGCTAAGGAGCCGAGGGCACGAAAATAGAAATCCCAATTTTCAAATGGATTTGAACACCAACTTTCATGGAGACAAGATAATTTTAGATACTAATTGAAACCATTGCTCTTCGAATCAGCAATTTGAGGATTACCAAAAGTTTGCAAAAGGACTTAATAATTTCTTGATTCTTTAACAATACAGTACTAGTCCGTAAAGTTACTTGTCAGATTTAACAGTGTTTCTATCTCAGTTACAATCCTAGCGCAAACTAGAAAACGGATGCTAATTCTATAAAATTTAATTCAAATACAAGTTAGACTATGTTTAGGATAAATTGAGTTTACTATTAATTCTTAAATTAACTAGGTGAATTCCCACTCAAAACAACATCTCTCATGTTGCCTTAGTGATTACACGAACCAAATTCACTACACCAAGTCCGATCATCACGAGAGATGATGTAGCTTCAATGGCGAACATCGACATGTTCATCGTATCATCTATATGATTCATGCTTAACTTTTCGGTTTGCCGTGTTCCGAGGCTATGTCTGTACATACTAGGCTCGTCAAGTTAAACCTTAGTTCCCGCATGTGCAAATCTGGCTTGCACCCGTTCTATGCACACGTTGAATCCATCACACCCGATCGTTACGTGATGCTTCGAAACAACGAGTCTTAGCAACAGTGCTAACTAAGGACGAACACTTTATTATCTTGATTTTTAGTGAGAGGGATCATCTTATAATGCTACCGTCGCGATCTAAGCAATACAAGATGCATAAAAAGGATTAACATCACATGCAATTCATAATGTGATATGATATGGCCATTTTATCTCGCGCATTTGATCTTCATCTCCAAAGCACGGGCATGATCTCAATCATCAACGGGCATGATCTCCATCATCGTCGGCGGGGCGTCAAGGTCCATGGCGCTGTCTTCATGGTTGTCCACCACTTGTAGCAACTATTACAACTACTTTTAAATAAAACTACTACATGATGAATCGATATGAAATTAAAGACAACCATAAGGCTCTTGCCGGTTGCTACAATACAATAAGGATCATCTCATACATCAAATATAATCACAATGACATCATGGCCATATCACATCACCAACCCCTGCAAAAACAAGTTAGACGCCCTCTAATTTTGTTTGCATATTTTACGTGGCTTGGGGTTTTCGAGTAAGATCCAATCTACCTACGAACATGAACCACAATGCTGATACAAGTGTTGTCAAGTGCAAATTGTAAATTGGATCTTAACTATGGTGAGAGAGACAGACACCCGTAAAGCCACTTATGCAATACAAGTTGCATGTCAAGCATGGACTAAGTTATCCTGGGCTACTTCATCCCACCATGCCGCAAGATGCAAAGTACACGATAAGCAAAAGACAACAAAAGCATCAAGTCCCACAAAACCATTGTGTTCTAATCGTGCAACCAATCTATGCTTAGACACGGCTCTGATACCACTGTTGGGAATCCTAGCATAGAAAACAAAAAAAATTCTACCGCAAGAACGAATAACAAGCCAAGATCTAATCTAGTAGATGGTAGCAACAAGATGAGATCATCATACCCTTGAAGATCGCTAATCATTAACGAGATAAATCTTGTGGATGATGTAGTCGATCACTTGCCGCTTTTAAAAGTGCGTAGAAGATCTTGGCGGTGCCACAATCGGGCAGCACCTCCGCACTCAGTCACACGTACGGTGTCGATGAAGACGTCCTTCTCCTCGTTCCAGTGAGTAGCGGATGTAGTAGATCCTCTTCGGAATCCCGGCAGCACGACGACATGGTGACGGTGTGGTGGAGAACTCCGGCAGGGCTTCACCGTAAGCCGTACGGGAGAGAAGTGGAGGAGGGAGTTGCTAGGGTTTAGAGAGAGGGGTCTAGGGTACCGGCTCTTGGTGCCCTTGGTGGTGCGGCAAGTAGTGGCCAGCCCCTCCCCTCCTCCCCCCTTTAAATAGGTGGAAAACCTAGGGTTCACCCAAAAACCACATTGGAGTCCAACTCCAAAGCTTACCAAATTTCGGAAACATAGACAAGGTGGGATTTCTCCCTTTCCTTGTCATGTGGCCGGCCAAGGTGGTGGATTCCACCATAGACTCCACCTTCCCACCTTGTGGGTCGGCTAGGGCTGGTGGAGTCCCGGGGTGGGGACTCCACCTGCCATAGTGAATTATTCTGGATAATTCTAGAACCTTCTACAACCTTCCATAAATTCATCGGACCACTCCCAAACTTGGAGTGTGACTTCCTCTATATGAATCTTATTTTCTGGACCATTCCGGAACTCCTCGTGATGTCATGGGTCCCATCCGAGACTCCGAACAATATTCGAACTCCATTCCATATTCCATATCTACTTAAAACAACATCGAACATTAAGTGTGTCACCCTACGGTTCGTGAACTATGAATACATGATCGAGACACTTCTCTGATCAATAACCAATAGCGGGACCTGGAGATCCATAATGGCTCCCACATATTCAACGATGACTTCGTGATCGAAATGGCCATTAACATACGATATCGATTCCCTTTGTCGCGCGATACTTTACTTATCCGAGGTTTTATCGTCGGTATCTCTATACCTAGTTCAACCTCGTTACGGATAAGTACTCTTTACTCGTACCGTGATATGACATCCCGTGTGAGCCAGTCACATGCTTTTAAGCTAATTGGATGACATTCCACCGAGAGGGTCGAGAGTATATATGTCCGTCATTTGGATGGACAAATTCCACTATTGATCCATGCGCTTCAACCTATACTTTCCGAACACTTAATGCCACCTTTATAACCACCCATTTACGAAGTAGTGTTTGATGTCATCAAAGCATCCATCCGGTGCAGGTGATTAACATGATCTCATGGTCGAAGGATTAGGTTACTATGTATCTTGAAGCTTGTAGCAGAACAAACTAAATGACTTGATCATATGCTATGCTTACTATGGGTGTATGTCCATCACATCATTCACTTAATGATATGATCTTGTTATTAATAACATCCAATGTTCATGATCAGGAAACCATGATCATCTATTAATCAACAAACTAGTTTAACAAGAGGCTTACTAGGGACTCTTTTATGTTTACAAAACACACAAGTATTAATATTTTCGGTTAATACAATTATAGCATGGGATGTAAACATTTATCTTGAATACTAAGATATACCAATAAACACTTTTATTATTGCCTCTTGGGCATATCTCCAACAATGGAATTCTGAAACTAAGAAGGTTTTGCATAGCAGGAATGTTGTCTTTTATGAGGATGTTATGTTTTATAAGAGTTCATCTACAAATGTTTCTGATGCTATTGATATTTCTGATGATGAGCAACAGAGGATTAGAGTGCAGGTGGAGCACGTGGAGGAGAAAGAAAATGATGTTGCTGAAAATGATAGCACTGTTGTTCAGCACTCACCACCTGTTTTGCAGCAAACAAATAGTTCCATTGCTGCTAATATACCGAGGCGTAACATTGGTCCACGTCCTTGTTTAATTGAAGAGTGTAACCTTGTTCATCATGCTTTGAGTTGTGCTGAACAGGTGGAGCATGATATTGAACCTGATACATATGTTGAGGCCGTTGCATCCGTTGACAACGTGAAGTGGATTTCTGCTATGCAAGAGGAGATGCAATCCCTTGACAAGAATGACACATGGGATGTTGTGCGCTTGCCTAAACAAAAAGGCGATCCCCTGTAAGTGGATATTTAAAAGAAAGGAATGTTTTTCTCCTAATGAGCCTCCGAGGTTTAAGTCAAGGTTAGTAGCAAAAGGTTTCAACCAAATTCTATGTATTGATTATAATGATGTATTCTCTCCGGTTGTGAAGCATAGTTCCATTTATGCTTTCTTTGGTATTGTGGTATGCATGATCTTGAGCTTGAGCAGCTAGATGTAAAGACTGCTTTTCTGCATGGTGAGCTTGAGGAGGAGATATACATGGACCAACCTGAAGGTTTTGTTGTGCCTGGTAAGTAGGATCTTGTTTGCAAGTTGAAGAGGTCCCTTTATGGGTTGAAACAGTCTCCAAGACAGTGGTACAAAAGGTTTGATTCATTTATGCATGCACATGATTTTAAGAGATCTCATTATGATAGCTGTGTTTATATCAAGTTTGTTAATGGATCGCCTATATACTTGTTGTTATAAGTTGATGATATGTTGATTGCTGCCAAGAGCAAGAAAGAGATCGCTACATTGAAAGCACAATTAAGTAGCGAATTTGAGATGAAGGATCTTGGTGCTGCTAAGAAAATACTAAGTACGGAAATTACAAGAGACGGAAAATCTAGTGTGTTATTTCTTACTCAGCAAAATTACATTCAGAAAGTTCTTCATCGTTTTAATATGCATGATGCAAAGTCTGTTAGTACACCAATTGCTCCTCACTTCAAATTGTCAGCATTGCAATGTCCTAGTACTGATGGAGATATTGAGTATATGCAAAGAAAATGAAACGGGTTTCTGGTCTGTAGGGACCGGCGCTACAGGATTTGGAGCAGGGGGACCAGATAAAAGAAAAAAGTGGAAGAGAGGCAAAATGAAAATTCTATCATGGAATGCTAGTGTTCTTGGTTCCTTGATGTATGCCATGGTTTGTTCTTGCCCTCATTTATCATATGCTATGAGTTTGGTCAGTCGATACATGACTAATCCTGGTAAAGAACATTGGAAAACTGTTCAGTGGATTTTCAGGTACCTTCGTGGCACATCCAAAGCTTGCTTGAAGTTTGGTAAGACCGGTGAGGGACTCGCAGACTATGTGGATTCAGATTATGCTGTCGATTTGGATAAGAGAAGGTCTCTCACAGGTTGTGTGTTCACTGTTGGTGGATGTGATGTGAGTTGCAAGACAATGTTACAACCTGTTGTTGCCCAATCTATAACCGAAGCAGAATATATGGCTATTGCTGAAGCTTGCAAAGAGTCTGTTTGGTTGAAAGGTTTGTATGCTGAGCTTTGTGGAGATGATTCTTGCATTAACTTGTTTTATGACCGTCAAAGTGCAATATACCTTACTAAAGATCAAATGTTCCATGAGAGGATAAAGCACATTGATATCAAGTACCATTATGTTCGCGACATTGCTACACAAGGTAAACTTAAGGTATGCAAGATAAGTACTTATGATAATCCTGCTGATATGATGACAAAGCCAGTTCATGTTTCCAAGTTTGAGCTTTGCTCGAGCTTGGTTGGTATAACTGTTTAGCCCAAGTGGTTGTTGGCGTCAGCAAGTGTTTTCTTTGCTGTTCAAGAGATTGTTGAAGTTCATGCTACAAGATGGAATTTGTCTTAAGGTGGAGTTTGTTGTATTGTGATCCAAATTCATTCTAAAGGGAGGCTAACTTCAGACTCCGCTACGCTTCGGCCCAAGCCGGTAGCCCCCGCGGTACGGGTCGATGCCACCGCCTTTATATACCTCTTGTAAGCTGCCAGCTAGGGCTAATCAGATTATAAGATAACTCACAGCGTTTGTAAACACTCCTTGATATAGTGAAGTTTTGCTGGCTGGCGCCCGTGGTTTTTTCCCCTCTGTGTTGGAGGGGTTTCCACGTTAAAATCTTGTATCCTCTACGTGTGTTCTTGTTTCGTTCTTCGTTATTTGCTTGTCGCGTTTATCGCAAAAATAATAATACCGGTACGTATGAACAGTGCTAGAGCTAGACGCACTTCAAAGGAGGGGCCAATTGACAAAAGAATTGCAGAATTTGTAACAATAGAACAATCACAAATCACAGCTGCAATTTTAAGGCAGAACACACGGCTCCTGAGTCGAACTGGATTTTACAAACACCTAATGTCAGTTTATCCAAACTTGCAAAGCATATAAAAATCTCAAATAATGTGTGGCTAAAATACACAGATATCTCTAATCGGCAAACATGATTCAGCGTTAATTAACAATGGTATTTATCTAGAATAATCAAGCAACCGAAAAGGCTCCATTCCAACTAAGGATTTGTATAACAAGATAGGAGAAGAGAAGCTCCCGTGTGTTGCATAGCCGATCTGATGCTGAAGCTTTAGAACTTCTGAGAAAATCCCAAGACTAGATGTACGGCAGCCATTTGAGTTGGATAGAACCAGAGAGTGAAGGGGAATGAGAAATATGAGGCTAGGAGATGGAGATTTTGGGAAGAAAGAGAATCTAAGCTAGCAGCCATGGGGAAATTTAAAAACAAACTGTGAAACAGAGAATGGAGAAGACGTATACGTATATAACGAAACACTAGATTTGAATGTGCGCCTTGGCGCACGATCCCGTGAAACTCGTGCCGATGGAAACTCTATATAACGGACTGGGTAGGAAACTGTTTATATAGAACCAGGAAATATATTATAGTAGCAAACACTCAATAGCTATGTCAAGAGCACCAGAAATAAGAAAGGAACAACAAAAGGATTATCTATAAATGGTCTTTGGAGGCTACGTGGGAGGAAAACTCTGTTGGGTTAATACATTATCTCTCTTCTTGCGTTCACTTTAATCTCCTTCTGCAACTCAACCTTGGAATAATATTGGAAAAATATCAGTGAGATGCTCGTTTGCTTTCTGCAAAAGAATGTAGCTATAATCTTTCAGCTAGAAAGAACCAAATGAAGTTGAGTGCTGAAGCACAAGATCACCTAGGGATTCATATATGTTGAGCAGATGACGATTCATGAACGTAGAATAAAATTATGCGAGCGTACACAGTAAAACTTGAGAAAACCACCATTCCCTTCCCTTGCTTAACTCAACCTGCACAAAGAAGCAACATAAAAAAGAAATCTGAGAAACACGTCTAACTAAAGCTGAATAAAGTAATAGCAGAATATCTACAACTAAGAACATATTTAGATAAGAAAGATATATATTTGTACTTAAATCAAATAACTCATCGCAGGTAGCAATAATATAACAGAAGCAGAAAATTGAATAGATATTACCATTTCCCCAACCTATCATTTACTCACATTCTGAAGTCTGGAGCACGCATTGCACAGAAAACAATAAAATGGAGCCATGAGGGACACGTGAGAAGCAATCGAGTAAGGGGGAGTTGCTACCTTTGTTGTTGTATTACAGGGACGGCCAACAGCCAAACGGTCTCACGTGCCTTCGATCTGCACGGCACAGATACGAGACAAAGCATGCCCCGCGAATAATACAACTGTGGGGATCCATTAGTCAACTATCAAGCATACATCCACTATCATCCAAATCCATACATATATAAGCCAAACACTTTGCTAAATTAGTATAACCATACCTAATTATAAGCTAATAGATCTATAAGTTTACTAATCCCACCATCTTAATCTATAGTCAAGTGCTCCTATTCAGGCAAACACCACTGGAATATCTGAAACATTCTCTAGGTAATAACACGGTAATCAAAGTAAACTGAAAGACAGAGATACCTGAGATCAAGGGATGTGCTTCCAGTTAATCTAACCAAAGGGGGAGGCAGAGGGACGGGGCTAGCTGGAGCAAACTGGTTGTCTAAGTGCATACCAGTACCACAGAATGAGCATTGTTAAGGCAACAGTTTTAAGGGGTTCCGCAGAATATATACTACCTCCATACCGGATAGGCCTATTACGCATTTCGAGAAAAAACTTCAACTACTAATTTGGTCAACAAAATATAAAATATGTATCACAAAAATTATACTATTGGAAACTTCTTTTGAATATGAATCCAATGGTATAATTTTTGTATCATATATCTTATATTTTGTGGACCAAATTTGTAGTCAAACTTCTTTCTCGAAATGCGTATTTGCCTATTAAATCGGTATAGAGGTAGTACCTCATTTTAAACTTGTGGTTACATCCCAGGTGATCTATTAGGCTTGCTGCCAAAAAAGAATGGGAAAATGGCACATAAGCGATAGTTTCTAACACATATGTATGACTGAAAATTCAACTTCACTCCAAATTCCCTACATTACTTGGAGCAGAGCTAGTACCAGTAGTAACTACATGGCTACCATGGGCTTTCCGCATGTCACGCATTGGCCATATCCAAAAAATGATGACTACGATACACACGGATGTGCATGAACATGAGGAAGCATAACTACTACACAACAGTATCGGAGACACACAAAATAGAAATATTTTAGACGTTGATAAGGCTAAGGTGCAGTTTCCTTTTAGAGGCCAAATTAATTTTTAAAAGTTTAAAACTTGTATTTCAAATTGAAGCATGAATAGAAATCAGGTTTTGCCTCATATGCTTCTGATTGTTAAATGTCTCATTTTACTTTGTACCAAATTTGAATAAATGCAACCTCCAATACTGGGACCTTAATTAACTCAATAGTACAGTCCCAAGTTTGTAAGATGTACATGACAAATTGTGCTCAAAATTCCTAATGGATCACTAATATTTTAATAAAAAAATAGCAGCACAAACCAAAGCAGTATTAGAACTAAAGGGAGAGGCATGAATCACCAGATGAGGCATTTCCGTGCTCCAATTGTGTCACCAATGCTCAGTCCATTAGCTTACTTAAAAACTGATGGTTTTGCCACCTGTAAATAGACGACATGGATGACTGTCATAAAGAGCAAGTATTTTCACTCTTGACAAAGAAAGCATTCAAACAACAAAACGAATAACCTGATATAGACCAACCTTATATAGGTAGGGATAATCGACAAATAAATCTCACCTACTCTTTTAAGACAGTTCTGGAATAAGGTAAATAGTACTCATACTTTACGAATAACCTGATATAGATCCAATTATTTAAATATTCCATAGGTAAATCCACAAACATAATCTACTTAATTCCAGTTGAGAGGATGAAAACCAAACTGACAGTGTGAGATAATAATATTCTGCACTACTATTAGAGAATCAGTATGGTGATTTGGGCCACAAATAAATAACCAATCTCCAAAATAAAGGGTCTGGCAATAATATTTAAGGCTAACATGCTCCCATTATATAACTTGACTTAATGTACAGTAAACCCCTCCTTAGACACAGTGCCAATAATCGAAATGCAAAAATTTGAAACCATTGGATCAAGCCTCAAGCCTCAGAGCAAATCTCGACCCCGTCTAAGGAGTATAATATAGTTAGCTAGGACTCTGGTAACAAGGATATAGGGACGGAGCTGGAACAACAATGTAGCATGCATGTTTTCTGGACATATTCTCTTTGCCTCAAATCTGTATGCAAGCTACGGGGCCTCCAAAATCTACCTGCTGCTGTAAGCTAATTCTTGGTCCTTGGGTTCAGTCACTCAATCAGCAAAAAATTCAAGTTCATGTTTACTCCCAGGCCTAACATTAGCATTAATTTTCTATTTTCTTATTTAGACAAGCACATGACAAGATGATCACATACAGAGCACTAAAACTATGCACAGTTTAAATTGTACTGTAGTTTCAGAGATGCACAGTTTAAAATGTTCAGTTGGAACTCGGAAACTATGCTAGCAGCTAGTATACTGGATGGCAGATATTTATCACAAGAATGAGCTTGCAAAGTTATTCATGCATTCTGACATACCTGTACTAAATCTGTATTTATACAACTTGTGCTTTGGATTTTCTAGTTGGCATAAATAAAAGTTCAGAATCTTAGTTACTGTGTCCTTGATTCAACCTATGTCACTGTATAAATACACTAGCCAAGTTTTTCTTCCTGTACTACTCATCTACGTATGAGCATATAATTTAGCATTTATTTTCTTTAAAAACTCCTTCCAGATATGTAGTTATGTACACGGTGGCGCAAAATCTGAGAAACTCAATCACATCAACTGAACCTTCCTTGTTTGTGATAACACCGAACTGAAGATTATGTCTGTATGAGCATATACATATTTAAAAAACTAAGAAAATAGAGGGCATTAGGGTTCTACAGACCAACATCATCTTATTTGCTTCATGCTCAATTAATTTCTGGAACCATGAGAATATAACGGTAGATAAAGAGAAGGCAAGCAAAAATGTAGCAGGTCATGGTTTTATCGTCATGTTAACAAATCAAGAACCAATTGGAGAAGATTATCTAATTGCATTTTTATCAGTGCATGAAAATCACCGTCAGCTCCGCCTTGGGTCCACGGTACACAAAAACAAAAAATTATTGCATGGGCATTACATGGAAGCATGGAGCACCAACCTGAAACCTGAGAAAATCAATGCTCATTAAGTAGAAACCTCCAATAACCTTCCGTGTGGAGAACATAAAAGCTGCAAGGGAGAAATTGTGAATTAGAAATCCAATAGTATTCCAGGAAATAACTGAATAACCCTGATACAACCGCATTGTATTTTATCTGATGTGGAGGCAGAAAGCAGTCAACCAAAGAATAATTTAGGAATACATTATCTAAGCATGCGCTAGGTTTTCTCACCTGCGAGCGCGGACGAATCGGGGCAGCGACGACCTGGCGACGCGATGAATAGCTGGTGGCAAAATCCCTTCAGACTTCTAATGCGTAAAAACAAATGTAGTCCAAAAGATAGCCAAATCTGTACTGAATCCAAGAACCTTTTCGTCTTTTCTAAATGGAAAGATCAATAAAACAGAAACATGCTTTGAATTTCGGCAAACACCTTCCTGTCATATCTAAAAGAATTTCCACAAACCAAAAACAATTTCCGGGCACACAAGTAAAACGGTCAGCTGGTCATGTCAGTTACTCATTGAACATTCCATCAGTGTAATCCACCAGAACAATCAAAGAGAAATGATTAAAAATAATTGAGATGCTCCAAAACAGACCACATTTGGCGGCATGGACTACAGAAACAGCGGATAATCTGAAACAATGTTTTTCCGTTGCCACCTGCATCCTCGTATGATAGCTCCATGAGCTAGACATTCCACTCGCTCCCAGCAACATATATATTGATATCATTTGTTCCAAGAATTAATTTTTCAATTAGTAGAGCCATATATTCCAGGGAAATCACAGTTCATTTAAAATGTTTAATAGCCAAATAAAATTGTAGAGCCATATATTTCGAGGGAAGACTGTTTTCCACTAAGGATGCCAACTATTCTGAACTAGTGGACAAACTATGCTGAATGTAAATATATGTGACACTGCTGTAGCTACTAAGAAAGTTGAATTTTAGCCGGCCGAACTATATCAATAAATACCCTGTCTGTCTTTCTATGGTTATCCTCCTCAGCTTAGCCAACGTCCAAGGGAGAAACCAACAGCGCCTTTTTTTGGTGTCACACAGATCATTGGCAGGTAAAATCATTAAGCAAAAACCTTTCTGGAAACTCAATTCCTATTTAGGAGCTGATGACTAATCAGTAAGTTTAACTCAGAAAACCCAGCTGCTTGCATGAACACTCAATCTGCTATACAATATTTAGAGAACAAAAGAAGGGAGTACCTTATAAAGGAATTCAATGAGAAGGCACACAATGTAACATTTTAAGCTGTCAACTTATACCATTTTAAGCTGTTAACTATTTATAATCAAGAAACATGGAATGTGCTAATCAACACCTTTTTAATTCCAGTAAAAAGGAAACATCTTCCATCAAAGAAAGACAAGCACAACATAGATAGACAGAAATATACAGAAAGATCCAGAACATGTCAATTATCCACCTATGTAGCTCCTACAGCACCGAACCGTGGTGAATACGCTTGCAGTATTGGTCGATACCAAAATAAATAGAATTGCTAGACTATTGCTTAAGCTAGTTGACTAAACAACTCAGTTTTCGTATTTAACTTTGCTCAACCAAATGATGAAATGTTCAACAATTATGAAAAACTTGCACTACGGTTCAAAATTCAAAAAGTTCAACAATTACCCGCTCGAATAGTAAGATATGGGCCCATTCTTCTATTAAACTTCGTCATCTTCCTTTAGAATACACGTACACCAGAAAAAACATAGGGTAAATCAAATGTGTAACAAAAATATCTAATTAAGAAATGCCTGAAAATAGGAGTAAAATGAACACATACGGTCTACCACAACATGCATTTGTTCATGGAAATAGGATCAGAATGGTTCAAGCACCTAATATTTATGTAACTGCTCTATATCTAATGCGTGAAGTACCACACTATTGCAAGATCCATAGTAAAAGGCATGCCCTTTCAAACAAAAAGAAGATGCACGTACATTGTCATCTTCCGAAGCAATCATTCCCCTCAGGCATTTCCACAAACACCTTGTGTACACCTGCAACCTCAAAATATGAGAGCAAAATAGATGATGTTCAGGGAAGGGTATGGGAAGGCAAGGTAAAGATGACTGCTATACTTGAGGATGGTGCAACGAGGACAAGAAAATCATCCCCAATGCGTGCTTGCTGATGGGGAGGAGAGGGACCAGCAGAGAATGGTGGAGGAGACGGAGCGCAGCTGAGAAGCAGCGACCACTTGCCGCTCCTACCAGCGATGTCCAGCGTCCCCACGCCGTCCGCCGGCTGCGGTTGCTGCTGAGGCGGCCGCGATGGGGAAGAGGACGCCCGTCGTCGATGCAGAGGACGAGCCGGAGAAGGAACCGGCGGCGCCGGTTGAGGGAGACGCAAGGGGACGGGAGGAGAAGGCCAGAGGAGGGTTAGGCGGCCGGCCGGCCAGGAAGGCGGAGCAGCGCCAGCCGCCTCTCGCGAGCAGCACAGGAGGAAGATGAGAAAGGGGGTGCGGGAGTGCGGCTAGGGTTTACTCGGTGGGATTTCCTTTTTATACCATCGCGGTAAAAATACGAACGGCTAGTTAAATTTGATTTACCTGAGAGCCCCATGGGGTGGCATCAATTATACCTTTAGATGGCCTAGCTGGTAAACTAGAGAAGCTTCAATTTCCACCGACTGGAACAGACCGGCCCATAGCACTGGGACATAAAACACCCTGATTTTTTTTCTGCAATTTCAGAAGACTGGGCCATAGCCCAGTATGGTCCACCAGCAGCGCTGCCGGTGCATATGAACTCGTTAAACTACTAATCCCTAAAGAGCTCTAAGCTCCCAGGGTTCCCAGCCCTCCTGGTCGATCGGCAGGTCCCTTTGGCTGGGCCCACTTCGCATGACGGTTCGTGGGCTGGGCGCTAAGGCGGTTCCTGGGTCAAGCGGGCCAATCAGCCGATGTATAAAGACTAAAGAGAATTCTTGATTCGTTGCTCCATCGTAGTTCCTCCTCTTATCCCTAGGCACCAGATCCCGCGTCTCACTGTCTTCGTCCCCAACTGGTCGCCGGTAGCGGCCGGCCGTCTACGGCGAGCGGCGGCAGCCGCAGATTTGGCCAACTGAGGCATGATTTGTGGCGGGCGGCCCCGGTGGCTAGGCGAGAGGTCAGAGGTGGGCGGTCTCAGTGGGCTGAATCGACGACAGCATCGTCGGTGAACTTCGCCGCATCTATTTGGGTGTCAGGTAATCTGGGGACTGGTGGCTTCAGGCGGCACTGCGGGTGGCATCTCCACCGTGGTGAGCAGCTGGGGGACTGAGGGGTCAAGGCGGGCGGTGGGATCCAACGGAAGGCATGGTGGCTATTCCTGTTCGTATTTTTTATTGACAGTTGCCGATCTGCTTTGTTTCTTGTGTGCATCATGGATGTCTGAAATGTATCTACACCGTTTCTGCTGCTGCTCGGTGGATGTCTGAAATGTATGCTCCTGCTCTCATTTGTATCACCGCCTGGTGAAGCTGCATGGTTGTTTGTGTTTTAAGGATTGTGTTCTCTTTCTTTGGCTATGCTTGCCTATGTTTTTGCTTTGTAAGTAACTTACAAAATTGTTCTATCACTGTCTCGATTTTGATGTAATTGTTTTGGTGAATTTTGTATTTCTGAAGTACTCCCGTGGCATTCTAAAAAAAACTGAGCAAACATTAGAGAGAATTTCTTGTGTATGGCATCAGAGAAATTAAATCACAAAAATAAGTACATCTGGACTCTGATTCACATGATATCAAGCAAGTATGGTAGCCTGACAATTTTTCCATGATCTTCTCTTAAACTAGAGCAGGTACCTACTTATGTGTGCATATACACTCGATTGCTTATCCTCAAGATGAATTTGGGATCATAGAATCTGACTACCTTGTAGCTTCTAAACCTGTTTAACTGTACTGATCATAATGCGGAAGCAAATATACTTTTGCTCATGTAGAGATCATATAACCTTTGTAATGATTTACTTCTTTCCAAAGGCGATTCTTTGGTTGGAAATTATGTTCAGTTTTCTGACTCTTATGTATACTAATTCTCTATCCATTCGCTGAACGTCTACTGATGTTCAAGATATTAAAGGGAAGTGCCTCACGCCTTGATACTGAATGAAAATTAGAGGTGCACCACATGTTGGGGTTCATAGTCCTTGTGGAAAGACTTAATTGGTGATACATGCTTTTATATTTGAATATGTGCTACTTGTGCAAGAATAGATGTGGTAAACTTCGTATTCCTATGGCCGCAATATCTCAAACAACATTCTGCAGTTCGTTTGGTTTGTGGCAAAGTAAGCACTCTTTAGTTTCTTCCAAGTTTTCTAATGTTTGAATCACAAAAGTTTTGAACCTTTAGTAGAAACTTACCAATTAACTTATGAATTTAACTGTACATGACTTCTTGTGAATCATTGGAATTATTTAGCAGTTATGTACAATATTATTATTATTCTGTTCTTTCAATATTAGAAGCTTCAGTTCAAAATTTCTGTAGTTCAGGAGTAGCTAGATCCTATGTGTCGGTCTAATGAAACATTTTATGGATTTTCTTTCTTCTGTGAGATTGGTCAGTGGGTGGAATCGGCGAGCAGCGTGGCGGGTGGTGGCTGCGTGTGCTGCTGGGGTGTCATCGACATCTTGTTGAGTGGTTGGGCGGCCTCAGAACTTGTGCGGGCGGATCACGCTGGTGGGCTTCGATGTACGGGTATGTTGGCCTTTTATCCTTCTATCTTTTACTTGCTTTCGTGGGACCAAGGCCCAGTTTCTTTCTCCTACATTTTGATATTTTTTCTTCACCAATTTATTTAGAAGAAGTTACTTCCTTTTATAAGTCGTAGAGTGCGCAATAATTTTTTATTTAGGGTTGTCATAAGTAAAAGTATTTTTCTTGGTCTAATGAAAACAATAGGGAAAAGCATATATACGTTGTTGCTATTAATTTGTCCATGAAGTTCAGATAGATAATGTTTTCTTCTAGGGAGATTATCCAACATTGATATTAACCAATCTAAAAAAATTACTTACCTGCAGACCATAGATTTACTCTGATGACCAATAGAGCCTTCAAGTCCGATACAAGAAGAAATTTGTGACGCATAAATTTGGTTAGCCTAGAACAGAAGAAACAATGGGAACCTAGGAAATTTATAGTTGAAGCAAAATAAAATCAGATAGTGATCAAGTGGATGGACAACATACTAGATTTTGACACAACCATCCAGAAGTAAAAGGATACTATCAGTAAAACGGATGTGCCACATAAGATCATAGTTTAACATATTATTTTAACTTTTACGAACCAACTCATCTTAAAAATTATCTCTAGCGAACAGGGATCTGATGGGTGTCTTTTTCTACGCACTGGTGAATATTTATATCCTATGGATCCAATGGCACCATTCGGAGTGACATTAGATGCTTGCTGAATATATTTTTCGATCAGGTGTACCTTCCTCTAATTTGTACCATGTAGCTCTCAATGTTCTTTCAATCATCCACACATCTACAGTTCGTCAGATGATGGATATTGCATCTACTATGTTCTGGGCAGCTGAGAGGATGTTTGGTATGATTTAGTGTTGGTATTTCTTTGTTTTGATGCTCAGATTCAGACCGTGTTGGCAAGTGGTTCTATGACCAGTACTTAAGTAATGCTAAATGTTATCTTGCCTCTTCTGGACCGGCAGAACTATTAGTTTTAGTTTTCATTGAATAACCTCTCAAGCGTATGAGAATTGTAATCTATCTGTTTATGTGAGCAAGTTTTTGTCTCTCAAAAAGAAAAGTAAATATGCTTCAAGGCAGATATCTACTTGCTGGTACCTTCATAAGTTTACTCCATAAAACTTATTTAGGCAAGTTTATACAGATTTTGATATGCCATATCCGTATGTACCTGCTTTTTTTTTACTTGCCAACAACAGGCATAGTGATGTTTTTTCTTTTGCACTAAACTTATAATGCATTCATCCATGCTAAATTCAATATACACACAAGAAATTAAGAACTCTAGCATAGGAGAGGTGACATCTTTTTTTTTTGAACTCACTCTTAGAAGTTCAGATGACATGGATATAAGTGCAACTGTGCAATATCAATATTTATGCTTGTTTGATTGAACTAAAATGAGTTATATATATTCTTCCCAGGGACTATGTATGATTTTTAGATGCCTCCACATGTGGTCTGTGCTATCTCAGTGACTAAAAATGTAGCTTCTCGCGAGAGAATGTGGGGTACTCCAGCTACACTAGCAAATATTGTTACTTCAAACGAAAGAACACCTAGGTTCAGAGCCAGATGTTTCTGAGAATATTAACTAGGAAGACTACCAAGTTATTCTTCAATATTTTTTTAAAGTGCAACTCAAGAGGAAATGAACCCTTTCTTTGATAAGAAAATTACCATCAAGGGTGAGGGTAATAGAATACAAGAAAAGTTAAAACTTCTAACAATGTGGTGATAATAACGAATGTGCACACTATCTACCTTTGACCGTCTGGATATATGAAAAGCTCTTGCTCATATGGTACTCATGAGTTGTATTGTTAAGTTGTAGAGGGTGAAAACTTCAAATATACTCAAGGTTCGTCATTTGAAAGGGTAGATTTCAGCTCCACATGGTAGGGAAGTTGAACTGAGGGCTTTACACATAAGTCTTTGCTTAATCAGACACATGGATCATGTAGAAAATCAACATACGGTAGTATTTAGTGGGTTTCTTCCGCGTTTTTATTTATAAGAATAACGGTAAATTGTGTGTCCTACTATGTATCATGTAGAAATCAACATACAGTAGCATTGATCCCTGTTCTTGGCTATATATGATGACCTAACCATTGCAACTATGTAATACTTTGTAGATCATTTGTTAAGGAACCTCTTACTTAGTAGTATATTTAAGTTGAAACTATTTTCATTTTGTTAAATGAAGAATGCACAAAGGAAAAGGTATTTCTTTAATTTCAACCAAGGCATGTGAAGTACGAATTAATAGGTGCATATATTCCTGGTTAATCTTAGTGACGATATGTTCCTCAGGATTTTGGATAGGCCCATGAATATAAGCACTAAGATCTGGTGTCAAGGTTCCGGGTGCTCGATCCAAGTTCCCAACACTGTTACTTGCCAGTGAAATTCTGTTTAAATGTGTTGTGCACCTTTTAAGCAATATATTACACTCCACATCTTTATTTTCGTTTTAACTTATGTCATTGGTTAGTTTTGCTGATAACACACTTGAACCAGTTTGTTGCCTATTAAATTAGTCTGTTTAATTTTATGCTAGACCACTGTAGCCTTTTGTAGCCCCCTCTGACTGATTCCAATTACATTTTTTTTACTTTCCCATGCAATTTGCTACTTTGTTTTATAACAACAACAATTTGTTTTATGGACTTATGTAGGTCACCTATGTATGTTCTTTTTGTTGGATTATCACTTCTCTTTCAAAAAACATCACTTACATGATATGCAAATTGGTAAATATGAGTGCTTTATCTCGCCTATCACGAGGAGCTCAAACCACCGCTATCGTACTAAAGTTACTGGATACATTTTGTAGGCAGTTAAATGTTTTGTGCCTAATTACCAAAAGTTGTTTCATACCTGCATTTTCTTTACCAGTCAATATGTATGATGGACATATTTTGGATGCAAATCCAATTCTTTTTGGGTTAAATGGTATTCATATACTATGATGAGTTGATTGAAGTGCATTCCAAAGCCATTCATTAGATTTTAGTGCACTGTCAATGTATTTTCATACTTAAAAAGGATCAAAGCCGCCACTCCAAGTCAATGGGACCGCACGCAAAGTGTGTATCCATTGCAGAAGAACCTGCTATATAATCACTTCTGTATATATTCTGTGATTACCTCCGTAAACAAGAAAATCCTAAAGCATTAGGTTATCACATTTTGAAAAAAGCGCAACTTAATTCTTGGACGGGCCAAACTCAACAACCGCATCCAGAAATTAACTAAAACACAAAAACCAAATATACGCGCGCCCACCAGCAAGAGCTACACGTACAAATAAACACATTACAAACAGCTGTGCACCACCTCCTCTTTCACAAAACTGCAGGAACAACACAAAATCTACACGTGCGTAAATGCACCAGCCAAAAACTCAGTCTTGGCGCACTCACTCCTCACCACTGAAGATATCTCGCCCAGGGTTGTACTCCCTCAATCAGATGCCATTTAGCTCAAAAAGAATTTTGAGGTTGCAGAAGGAACGCCAATGTAGACGGACTATCTGTAATGTGTCTGCTTATAAGGTACGGTGAGGTCAAGGATGGTCTCCTGCATTCAAATGATACAACATGAATGCATACTATGTTATCGGCTCGATACTTTTGCAATAAATCAATAAATGTGCAATATGCTTAAACTTCTCGCCAATGGTGGACGAGATGGCTGAATCAGATCTAAAACCACGGCAAATAATCTAATCGTAGGATCGGAAGTCGGCGCGGCAAGACGCGCATGGTCCATCTAGTAAACCACTAAAGATACACCCTAGCTGAATCGAGCTCGGAATGCATAGCTCCAAACCCTCTCTCCCCCACGGTCTCCAGCTTCACCCGCTCCGTGGTTCGTTCTGCCACACTGCTGGTTCCTGCGACCATCCGTGAAGACCGCCAACATCAATCGCTGATTCGCCGCGTATCAGAGATGGATGTGCTAAGGAAGTGGTGCAGGAAATTGAGAAGCATCCGGGGGTGAAGTGGATCGATGGAGGAGAGGCATGATAGACATGATAATGCTGTCGTGCACAATGATTACATCATGAAACACTTTGACAAAAGCAAAAAAAAAAATGTAGAGGATGAACACAAGGTGTGCTGTCTTTTGCTTAAAGTTTAATCCTCTATTGTGTTTTCTTAGAGTTGTGCTGCACTGATATACTGCCTACGTAATCAAATAAGTGTACATCTAGCTCTGAACTTCATCCACAAAAGAGTGTACTCATATCTTCTCAATGTAATTTAATTGCTTCTTTCTCATCGCACGGAAATCAAACCCAATAATATTAAGCATATATTTTTCTTGTTTTCTACATGCACTTGTCTTATTGGAGATGAAAGAATCAAAGAAAAGAGATGGATGTTCCAAATGTATTTTCCATTTCACTTCATAATTTATCTTGGAAAATCCGCATATACACTTATTCGTGAACGGAAGAAGTATGACGTAAAGTTCTTTGCAAAGTCAAGTTCCAATCGGCCGGCAGAGAAAGAACAAATTTGCTCAACCACCATAGATACATAGTCCCAGGTATGGAGTGGAAATTGTTTACAGACCATCATCAGAAATGATGCATAAAACAACAACACTGCTGCACATGAACTGCCCATTAATTAGATTCTCACCAACAAGGAAGCCCTCCTGTGCCTGTAGACGTAGGTGCTGGCGATGCAGATAAAGAGCGCGAGCTCGGCGGCGCTTAGGACTGCGAGCAGCCAGTAGAAGTAGTCGAGGTGGGCGCGATTGAGGTTGTCCGCAAACCAACTATCGCCACCGTTTCTGCTAGTGATGCGATCAATGAGGGAGATGAGGGCGCCGCTGATGAGGCTGCCGATGCCCGTCACGCTGAAGTAGAGCGCCAAACCGACGCTGCGGAGCTCGTCGGGCATCTGGTCGTAGAAGAACTCCTGCATCCCGACCATCGTGAATACATCTGCTACCCCAATCATCACATACTGTGGAACCAGCCATGCCCAGCTCATCGGCACCGTTGCTCCTTCGTTATCGACCAGTCCGTGCTCCCGCGCCGTCTCCAACCGCCGGCCCTCCACCAGCGCGGCCACGCAGGCTGTGGCCAGCGACACCACCATGCCCGTGCCCACGCGCTGCAGCTGCGTCAGCCCTGACTGTTTGCCCGTGGCACAACGCAGCGCCGGCACCAGCACACGGTCATAGATGGGCACGAACACTAGGATGCTGGCCGGCCCCAACGTCTGTAACGCTGCTGGCGGCAGCTCCAAACCGCCAAAGATGCGTCGGTCTAGGGTGCGGCCCTGCTTGTTGAAGAACGTCAGGACCTGCGCGAACACCACACCATATGCTAGGCACGCCACCCAGATAGGCAGGAGACGGAGCACGCTTCGCGCTTCCTCTAACTTCGCCAATGTATCTTCGTCTTCATGTTGCTGGTTTATTTTTGCAGCAATGAACGGGAAGCCTGAATTCTTGGTAAGCGCAGCAAGGCTATGAGCGAGCCGGGTGACGGCGCTCTGGGTGCCTCGGGTGGGCGCGTAAAGGCGGTAGGTGGGGCTGCCGAGGAGGAACACAGCGAAGGAGCAGAGCACAATGGCACAGAGCATGCCGAATCCAATTCCCCAGCCAAGGTTCTCCTCGATGTAGCTGACCACGGCGATAGCGACGGCGATACCAACCACTGATGAGAAGTACCACCAATTGAAGAAGGAACAGCGAGCCGCGCCCTCTGTGGGGTGATCGGGGTCGAACTGGTCGGCAGCAAAGGCCGCGCCGCAGGGTTTGTCTGCGCCATACCCGATGCCAATGAGGTACAGAGAGGCATAGAAGAGGGCCACCTGCATCGTTGATGGGCCGGAAGAGAAGTCATTGTTGATGGATGGTGATGGTCGTACCACCGGGAGCATGGATGCTAGAGTGATCATGCCGTAACCCTACATGGATACATGTGGTTCAGACTTGTTAGTATTTGTGGAATTTGTGGAATGGTCGACTAGAATCCTCATTCCCTGCATATGTGAAAGCACAGATGTGACATACTAAAAGCTAGCACAAAGAGTTTGAAACAGTCTTTGATTAGAGTACACATTAGTCTAAAATTCATATATGAGTATTTCACATTCTCGAGCAAAATGCTGGCATACAATGTTAGAGAAATACTTCCTCCGTTTTAAGAAATATTTCTATTAGCCTTTTCCAGGTTTTGTCAAAATGCTTGTCTTTTATGCCCCCAAAGCAACATTAGCCATTATGTTCCTACTTTGCCCTTAATGGATGTCATAAAGAAAGAGCTAATTAACTCCTATTGTGCCTACTACTACCTCCGTTTCGGTTTAACAGGCGCGCACGTAGTTCAAAACAAACTTTGACCATTAATTTGGTCAACAAAATATAACTTTTATGTCTACAAAATATATATCGTTAGATTCGTATGTAAAAAAGCTTTTCAATGATATAATTTTTATGACATGTATTTCATATTTTATTGACTAAAATAATGGTCAAATCCGCTCATGTAAACTTTGGTCGTTCTCTGCCCCTCCTAATATTATTTATACTCTTGGAAAGTCACTATGAAATGGTGCTTCAGGAGGATTCGGTTGAATATGCCAAAACCATCATAATCGGTGTTGGATTAGCTTCTCGTCGATCGGTGTCGCACCTACCCCATCACATATTACCTCGTTCCTAATTCGGTGTTTACTTGTATCTGCACACATCCACCGTAGCATGCACATCTGCGCAACACTCATATTGTTGGATGTGTTGTCTTTTATTGAGCTGATATTCTGCTTCATATAACATCGTCGGTCTGATAGTTTTTATATAAAAAATACCTTTTAGCTTCCTTGGGGCCTTCTTGTTACACAGGATGCCAAATGCTTGCTTTCACTTCATACTCTGGCTTGATCATGTGGGAAACATGCTCGTCAGTATCACAATTGCTTTGTGGCATTGCATTTGTCCTTCTAAACTAACATATATGTCTTTACACCAAACAACACTAAAGTATCATCTCATATACTCGGTCTTGGTCCTACTAAGTCTAATTAAATCCCTTGGAGTCCAAAGTCTGCTTCCATAACTCTTACTTCCTATTTACGCTGACCCTAGTTTCATCTAGTAGCATCATGTCATCACCAAAGAGCAAAAGCTAAGAATATTTCCTTGTATATCCTTCTTCACGTGATCCATCACTAAGCAAAAAAAACAAGTATTGGCTCAAGGCTTGCCTTGATGTAGTCCTACCGTGATTGGAACTATATTTGTCCCAATATCATCTGTGCAAACACTTGTCGCAACATTATAGTACATATCCCTGACGAGGGTATCGTACTTGTTTAGGAATTTATATTTCTCCGGTGCCCAACGTATGGACATCCTTGGTATCTTTTCATATGTCTTCTCCAAGTCAATGAAGGACATATGTACGCCCTTCTTATAGTTCCTATATCTCTTCATAAGTTGGCAAAGTAAGAAAATCACCTCTCAAGTCAATCTCTTGGGCATAATACCAAACAGGTTTTTAGTGACATTTGTCACTCTCAAGCAATGCTCAATTCTCTCTCCTAAAACTTCATAGTATGGCTCATAAGCTTAATGTCCCGGTTATTAGTACAACTATGAATATCTTCTTTATTCTTGAAGATAAATAATAGTATTTTTTCTTCCACTCTTTGGGGGTTTAAAACTGCTAGAAATATAATATACATAAATATTGAAATTCAAATGTTTTTGGCTAATTGTATTTAGAAATTCAGACTTAAGTTAGTAAATAATAAATCTATTATATACTTTAGAATATAAGTTTAGGGATGTTATGTAGGGCATACAAAAGTTTAGAATGGATGTTAAATGGAAATTATGTAAAATCATAATGTCATAACTTCAAATACTTATGTTTCTTTGTAGGATTAACTAATTGTTCCTTCGTTTCTATGACACTTTCTTTTATTTATGAGTTGATAAGACGACTGTGTCATTGTAGTATCACCTAATGAAAAGACGATCGTGATATAAATGTCTAATGCATATATATATGATGGACAATATATCTTTTATCAACTTAAGACATAACTATGGTGAAAGAGAACCGCTCACCACATATTAAGGCATTTTGAGAGGAAGCCAGCCTAGCTCAACTGGTTGGGATAGTGGATGTACAAATCTAACATCTAAGTTCAAATCCTCACGAACAATGACGACGAGGAGGACGATGAGGCAGAAGAGGAAGGGGATGCCGAGCTAATCAATGTTGACACCGACGAAGAAGAAGGAGACGAACGAGTGCCTCATCGACGTGTTGAAGGCGGTGAGCTTCTTCCCCATCAATTCAATAAGAGAAAGAACTTTGTTGATTACGCCATCATCTACATGATCCGCAACGAGCCGACCATGTCTCACTGGTGGAACATCATCAAAAAGGCATGCAACAAATTTCATGGATGTTACACGAGTTGTACAACCCGACAAGAGAGTGGCAAGACAATGGTCTACTAGGTAAGTGCCTATCTCTCCATGACAATGTCTCTATGCTCATCGTAGTTCATGGTCGAATTGACTTGTTCTTTTCTGGACGATCAATGCCCTCGCCATCTGCAAGGATGAGAACAAGAACAAGGACTTCATCTGCATGCATTGCTTCAAAAAGCTTGCATGTTGCAAGAAATAGGACAATATCCGGCTCACTCTGAAGCACAAAGACGGCGATGTTGAAAGTGGACCGTTCACCGCCGTGCCTGCCTCGATAGGACGCCCAATTGGCAACAAGAAGGCGGAGGCCAAAGAGGAATGGGGCGCCGAAATTGGCCTCCATTGACACCTCCATTGAGAAGATGGTGTCCTCCGCTATGTGGAAGGCCATGTTGGACAAACAAAATGTCAAGATTGGCCTCGAGAGGGAGAAGGTGGAGGCCGCCAAGATGGAATCCCAAGCCGACAAGATGAAGGCCATGAATGAAGTATCCAACATCACATTGGCCAAGATTACATAAGAAGCGAAGATCTTGATGACGTACATGTCGAACGTGGATCCATTAGCGAAAGCGTGGCACAAGGTGTACCGCAAGCACATGGCAAGGTGGTGATGGCAGCCAAGAGGCGGCGGCGATATCGGTGTCCATGGCGGCATCGGCAACACCACCGGTTGTGGAGAAGCCGCCCCTGATCGACACACAATCGCTGGTGATCGACGCACAACTTGATGTCATGGAGGTGCCCCCACCGGTGATGTCGTTGTTTTTGGTAGCCGGACTATGAAATGATGGTGATTTGGTGTCCGGATGTTGGCCAACATTTAAATTAATATTTAAAAAATTAATTCTAATTTCTATCTCTGTTTGCGAGGTTTAATTTTTTGGGTCCAAAATTTATATTGGAGCCGCCGTTTCAGATTCGCCGATGTGGGGCAGCCCTCCCAAGTGGAGGGAGTAGGTGCCAACACTCCCAATAGCAATAGCACACGACACACTTGTTGGCGAATATTTAGGGAGAGTCGGTGGAGATGCTCTGACTAAGTTTAAATATTGTATATGTATCATTTGATGTGACCTTGTGCCCGTCATAAATTATTCATTTTAGAAAACGCATGACTTACACCAGAAAGATTCCAAATTTAGGTACAACTAACCTCCAGGTCGAAGTCAAACGTACCAGCCTTACATGGTACGTCTTCTAACCAACCGGACATGTACAACTAGGTAGTATATTTTATAGCAACGGCAACGGCAGCAGCAAACCGCAAGTGTGTAGACCAACCTACACGCAACTTAATTTTTGAAAAATTCAAAGTCAGCGGTTTACAGTTTTAAAAACTCTAAAAATAAATCTAGATGTCAGCAATGTTGTATTCTACCACCATGTAAAATTTCAACTATATTGGGGGCTGTTTCAGATTTTGTCATTTTTATGAAGCTCTAAATATAAGGTACTTTAAGTTGAAATTTTGCATCCCTGAATATAAGGTATTTCAAGTTGAAATTTTATACGTACCTAGATCATAACATTGTCTACATCAAAAAAAAATCAGATCTTTAAAAAACTTCAAAATATCGCTTTCGAATTTTAAAAAACGAGTTATGTGTAGCTTGAGGTAAAAAAAACACCCATAGCAACAAGCCTAACGTGCGAAGATCGCGTGAACATCAGCGCATGCATTCCTCAAAACAAAACAAACAAACAAAAATCGTCGCGTGCGCTTCCTGACGATGCAAAGAGTTAAATGGAGATTTAATTACCAGAACGTAGAAGGTGCTGCCGAGTATGATGGATCTGTAGCGCCCCAGCCAAGAGTCCGCGAGGAAGGCGCCCAGCAGCGGCATGAGGCGGGTCGTCCCCGACCAGACGTTCACGGCGGCGGCCGCGGCGGCGTTGGAATGGTCTAGTGGTCCCGTCATGTACGTGATCAGGTTTGCTGACACGCCGTAGTAGGCAAAAGTCCCGGCGATCTCCACCACTGCACAAATATCACCGGCCAATCGAATCCATGGCAGATTATAATGGAACTAATTTGCAGCTAGCTTGGGTAAGACAGTGTGTATGCCTACGTACCGACGATGAAGTAGACGGAGCGCCATACGCCGGAGGTGTTGCGGTAGACAGGGCGGCCGCGGAAGTCGGAGACGCCGGCGAGTGGCCGCTCATCCCTGTCCGAGCCAGTTAGCAAGGGGATCTCGGCGTCCACCATTGCCATCTTGCTATACCTCCCAAATTTACCGAGCTAATTAAGCTCCAGCTCTCACGAATTTGGTAGTTGAGTGTCAACGGGAAACGCGCCCTAGTTTTAAGTTTCTTGCACATAGCGTTTCCCATGGGCGCACATGGCAAATACTAGTAGATGGAGTGTCCCATGGGGCGCTTCCTACCCGGTAATGTGCGTCCCAATTGCTCATCTTGCACATGTGCGACTGTCGTGCAAGATTAAGGTCTCTACTCTTACGGTGACTGCTAGGAACACTATTAGTTAGCAATAGCCACTACAGGAATGTCGCGATACGCCGAGGGCCTTTTATGCGCCGACGGCCAAAGTCGGGGCCCTCGGTGTATGGCCTGGCCTGGCCAGCCTGCCCATCCAATCGTCGGTGTAGCGTTGACGTCGGCGTAGCGAGGTCAACGCCGAGGGCAGCCCTCTGCATATCTTTGGTCCTAGAAGTAGACAGGGCTACGCCGACGGCCACCCTCGGTGTAGGTTATTTTTCAATTTTTTCTAATTTTGTAAAAATCATAACTAATTTATATGATGTCAGAAAAATGCGTATAAGTTATCAAAATGTTCAGAAAAACATCCTCTATCCGATTATATCAAAATCATGCATATTTGAATCATGTATAGTACCATGTTAATATAGTAACAATTCAAACACTTTCTTATATGTAATCGGGTCCCCGTTTTGGCCAGATGGCAATTTAAACGAAGTCAGAAAATCCCGCGGAGCTGCATGGCGTTATTTTATGTGTCCTAGTAACCACTCCAAAAGACGGAATTGGGATACGGTAATTATTTTGGAAAACCCTTCATGAACAGGGCTATCAAGTCCGGAGTTCTATGGCTTTTAGGGAAAATACGTAGGAAACGGCCCGTGACACCGCATATTTTGTCGGAACGAGGCCATATTTGGCACGTGCGTGGTCCCTGGGATAGGAAGCAAGGCCCCGGGAGCATATTTCCAATCCGACCCATCGGCGATGATTTTTTCATTTTCGGGGTGCCAAAACGGTTTTTTTTGTGAAGCAGCTACATGGGTGTATTTTAGTATTGCGCGAGTCCTCTGCGTAGTGGTAGGACACCGCCTTCGCACCACATATCACATGCCATATGTGCGTGCTAGCTATCTGGGAATTCATGCGACTTCCTGCGGTGTCCCGCCGAATCCGCTGGAAAGTGATCGGATTTGAACTAGGGGTACACTTATCATCGCTCAATAAATTCTGGGAATTTTTTTAGGTCTACGAAACATCACTTTATGTGCTAAAATTTTCCCGTTTAGTGCGATGGTGAACGGGTGCACCAGCGCGCCCGGTACGGCCATACCGCATCTCCGTGGGGGCTCGTTTTGGCCAGATGGCAACTTAAACGAAGTCAGAAAATCCCGCGGAGCTGCATAGCGTCATTTTATGTGTCCTATTAACCACTCCAAAAGTCAGAATTAGGATATGACAATGATTTTGGAAAACCCTTAACAAACAGAGCTATCACATCCGGAGTTCTATGGCTTTTAGGGCAAATGAATAGGAAACGGCCTATGACACCGCCTAGTTTGTCGGACCGAGGCCATATTTCCCACGTGTGTGGTCCCTGGGATGGGAAGAAAGACCCCGGGAGCGGATTTCCAATCCGACCCATGTGCGATGGTTTTTTCATTTTCCGAGGGGGGGGGGGGCAAAAACGGGTTTTTTTTTGTGAAGCAGCTACATGGGGCGCTTTTAGTATTGAGCGATACTTCCGCGTAGTGGTAGGACACCGCTTCGCACCACATATCACATGCCATATGTGCGTGCTAGCTATCTGGGAATCCATGTGAATTTCTCCGGTGTCCCGCCGAATCCGCTGGAAACTGACCGGATTTGAACTAGGGGTACACTTTCCGTCGCTCAATAAATTCCGGGAAAAATGTTTTTAGGTCTACGACACATCACTTTATGTGCTAAATGTTTTCCGTTTAGCGCGATGGTGAACGGGTGCACCAGCGCGCCCGGTGCGGCCTTACCGCATCTCCGTGGGGGCCGTGTTGGCCAAATGGAAATTTAAACAAAGTCAGGAAATCCCGCAAAGCCGCATGGCGTCATTTTATGTGTCCTAGTAACCACTACAAAAGTCGGAATTATGATACAGCAATCATTTTGAAAAACCCTTCACAAACAGGGCTATCACGTCCGGAGTTCTATGGCTTTTATGGCAAATTGATACGTCTCCAACGTATCTATAATTTCTTATATTCCATGCTACTTTTATGACAATACTCACATGTTTTATACATACTTTACATCATTATTATGCATTTTCCGGCACTAACCTATTAACAAGATGCCGAAGCGCCAGTTGCTGTTTTTGGTTTCAGAAATCCTACAAAGGAAATATTCTCGGAATTGAACGAAATCAACGCCCAGGATCTTAATTTTCCATGAAGCTTCCAGAAGACCGGAGGGGATACGAAGTGGGGCGACGAGGCGCCCACACCACAGGGTCGCGCGGCCAGGGTGGGCCCCGCGCCGCCATATGGTGTGGGGCCCTCGTGCCGCCCCCTGCGCTGCCCTTCCGCCTACTTATACTCTTCGTCACGAAAACCCTATTACCGAGAGCCACGATACGGAAATACTTCCAGAGACGCCGCCGCCGCCAATCCGATCTCGGGGGATTCAGGAGATCGCCTCCGGCACCTCGCCGGAGAGGGGAATCATCACCGGAGGGCTCTACATCACCATGCCCGCCTCCGGATTGATGCGTGAGTAGTTCATCCTTGGACTATGGGTCTATAGCAGTAGCTAGATGGTTGTCTTCTCCTCTTGTGCTATCATGTTTAGATCTTGTGAGCTGCCTAACATGATCAAGATCATCTATTTGTAATGCTACATGTTGTGTTTGGCGGGATCCGATGAATATAGAATATTATGTCAAGTTGATTATCAATCTATCATATATGTGTTGTTTATGTTCTTGCATGCTCTCCGTTGCTAGTAGAGGTTCTGGCCAAGTTGATACTTGTAACTCCAAGAGGGGGTATTTATGCTCGATAGTGGGTTCATGCCTCCATTGAATCCGGGACAGATGACGAAAGTTCTAAGGTTGTGGATGTGTCGTTTCTACTAGGGATAAAACATCAATGCTTTGTCTAAGGATATTTGTGTTGATTACATTACGCACCATACTTAATGCAATTGTCTGTTGTTTGCAACTTAATACTGGAGGGGGTGCGGATGCTAACCCGAAGGTGGACTATTTAGGCATTGATGCATGCTGGATGGCGGTCTATGTTCTTTGTCGTAATGCCCTGATTAAATCTCATAGTGATCATCATGATATATATTGAATTTTTATTTGTCAATTGCCCGCCTGTAATTTGTTCACCCAGCATGTTATTTATCTTATTGGAGAGACACCACTAGTGAACTGTAGACCCCGGTCCATTCTTTTACATCTGAATACAATCTACTGCAATCATTGTTCTCTACTCGTTCTTTGCAAACAAACATCATTTTCCACACCATACGTTTAATCCTTTGTTTTCAGCAAGCCGGTAAGATTGACAACCTCACTGTTACGTTGGGGCAAAGTATCTTGATTGTGTTGTGCAGGTTCCACGTTGGCGCCGGTTTCACTGGTGTTGCGCCGCACTACACTCCTCCACCAACAACATTCACGTGTTCCTTGACTCCTACTGGTTCGATAACCTTGGTTTCATACTGAGGGAAACTTGCTTCTATACGCATCACACCTTCCACTTGGGGTTCCCAACGGACGTGTGCTTCACGCGTGTCAAGCTAAATTTCTGGCGACGTTGCCGGGGAGATCAAGACACGCTTCAAGGGGAGTCTTCCACATCCAATCTCTTTACTTTGTTTTTGTCTTGCTTTACTTTATTTTATTTACTGTCTTGTTTGCTTTATATTAAAAACACACAAAAATTAGTTGCTTTACTTTCTGTATTGTTTACTTGCTCTATATCAAAACACACAAAAAATTAGTTACTTGCATTTACTTCATCAAGTTTATTTTTGTTTATTTCATCATGCTTCATCCTAAGTTTACTTTTAAAGATATATCGGTAGGTAGTGGGTCTATCATTGGAAAAGATAATATAGAAGAATTTTTCACTCATGTTAGTAAGACTGAAGATTTTGAAGATAGATCCTTGGTAGAACTTGCTCCTGATTATGAAATTGCTACTGCCTCTTTAGTGCACATGTTGGAAGCTAGATTTGTTAATCTTAATCCAATAATGCAACATATGTTTCTTACACTCAGTGATATGGAAGAAGGAGAAAAGAAAGATTTTGTTCTAGAAACCCTTCTTAGAGAATTTGGTGATGTAGCTAGAGAAGCTAGAAAAATCTTTATTCGATATAAGATGTTAGGCTTGTGTACCAATTTTAAAAATATCCTTGAAAGAAGGGAAAAAGATAGGCTAAGATACACTAATAAAGCCAATTGTGAGGGGGAGATTAAAATACCAAAACCTTATAAACTTATAGGAATGCATGAGGCATTAGAAAAGAATTTTGATTGGATTGTTCCTGAAAATTTATTTGAGGAGGATAGTAAGCCTAAAGGTAATGAAAAAGGGGTTTTTTACATAAATAAGATACAATGCATAGTTGAGAAAACTCCAAACAATGATGTTGATGCTTCTTCTTTTGATGTTACTTGATTTGCACTTTCTGCGCCTAGCTGAAAGACGTTAAAGAAAAGCACTTCTTGGGAGATAACCCATGTTTTATTTTATTACTGTATTGTTGAGTCTTGGAAGTTGTTACTACTGTAGCAACCTCTCCTTATCATGTTTTTGTGCCAAGTAAAGTCTCTATGGTAAAGTTGATGCTAGATTTGGATTACTGCGCAGAAACAGATTTGTTGTCTGTCACGAATTGCGTAGATCTCTCTGTAGAAAAATCAAAAACATCTGCCAATTTACGTGCGTGATCCTCAGATATGTACGCAACTTTCATTAGTTTTGAGTTTTTCCGTTTGAGCAAGTTAAGTGCCTCTGGAAAATTCGTCTTTACGGACTGTTCTGTTTTGACAGATTCTGCCTTTTATTTCGCATTGCCTCTTTTGCTATGTTCAATGGATTTCTTTGTTCTATTAACTTTCAGTAGCTTTGTGCAATGTCCAGAAGTGTTAAGAATGATTATGTCACCTCTGAATATATGAATTTTTGATTATGCACTAACCCTCTAATGAGTTTGCTTTAAGTTTGGTGTGGAGGAAGTTTTCAAGGGTCAAGAGAAGAGGATGATACAATATGATCCAGAAGAGTGAAAAGTCTAAGCTTGGGGATGCCCCGGTGGTTCATCCCTGCATATTTTAAGAAGACTCAAGCATCTAAGCTTGGGGATGCCCAAGGCATCTGATACGCGCGAAGCACACGTCCGTTGGGAACCCAAGTGGAAGGTATGATGCGTATAGAAGCAAGTTTCCCTCAGTATGAAACCAAGGTTATCGAACCAGTAGGAGCCAAGAAGCACGTGAAGGTTGTTGGTGGAGGAGTGTAGTGCGGCGCAACACCAGTAAAACCGGCGCCAACGTGGAACCTACACAACACAATCAAGATACTTTGCCCCAACGTAACAGTGAGGTTGTCAATCTCACCGGCTTGCTGAAAACAAAGGATTAAGCGTATCGAGTGGAACATGGTGTTTTTTTGCAAAGAACAGTAAAGAACAATGATTGCAGTAGAATGTATTCAGATGTAAAAGAATGGACCGGGGTCCACAGTTCACTAATGGTGTCTCTCCAATAAGATAACTAGCATGCTGGGTGAACAAATTACAGATGGGTAATTGACAAATAAAGATTCAATACATATCAACGATGATTACTATGTGATTTAATCAGGGCATTCTGACAAAGTACATAGACCGCTATCCATCATGCATCTATGCCTAAATAATCCACCTTCGGGTTAGCATCCGCACCCCCTCCAGTATTAAGTTGTAAACAACAGATAATTGCATTAAGTATGGTGCGTAATGTAATCAACACAAATATCCTTAGACAAATCATCGATGTTTTATCCCTAGTAGCAACAGCACATCCACAACCTTAGAACCTTCTGTCACGATCCCAGATTAAATGGAGGCATGAAGCCACTATCGAGCATAAATACTCCCTCTTGTTACAAGTATCAACTTGGCCAGAGCCTCTACTAGCAACGGAGAGGTGCAAGAACATAAACAACGCATATATGATAGATTGATAATCAACTTGACATAGTATTCTAGATTCATCGGATCCCATCAAACACAACATGTAGCATTACAAATAGATGATCTTGATCATGTTAGGCAGCTCACAAGATGTAAACGATGATAGCACATGCGGAGAAGACAACCATCTAGCTACTGCTATGGACCCATAGTCCAAGGATGAACTACTCACGCATCAATCCGGAGGCGGGCATGATGATGTAGAGCCCCTCCGGTGATGATTCCCTCTCCGGCAGGTGCCGGAGGCGATCTCCCGAATCCCCCGAGATGGGATTGGCGGCGGCGTCTCTGGAAGGTTTTCCGTATCGTGGCTCTCGGTACAGGGGTAGTCGCGACGAAGGCTTTAAGTAGGGGGAAGGGTAGGTCAGGAGGCGGCGCGAGGGGCCCACACCATAGGGCGGCGCGGGCCCCCCTCTGGCTGCGCGGCCCTATGGTGGCAGCGCCTCGTCGCCCCACTTCGTTATCCCTTCGGTCTTCCGGAAGCTTCGTGTAAAAATAGGACCCTGGGCATTGATTTCGTCCAATTCCGAGAATATTTCCTTTGTAGGATATCTGAAACCAAAAACAGCAGAAAACAAGAATCGGCGCTTCGGCATCTTGTTAATAGGTTAGTGCCGGAAAATGTATAATAATGATGTAAAGTATGTATAAAACATGTGAGTATTGTCATAAAAGTAGCATGGAACATAAGAAATTATAGATACGTTTGAGACGTATCAAGCATCCCCAAGCTTAGTTCCTACTCGCCCTCGAGTAGGTAAACGATAACACAAATAATTTCTGAAGTGACATGCTACCAACATAACCTTGATCAACATTATTGTAAAGCATATGAGATGAATGGAGTGATCTGAAGCAAAAGATTGCTAACAAAAGATGATGACTAAACAAATGAATCATATAGCAAAACTTTTCATGAATAGTACTTTCAAGACAAGCATCAATAATACTTGCATAAGAGCTAACTCATAAGCAATAAATTCTTAGTAGAATGAATTGAAGCAACACAAAGGATGATTAAGTTTCAGCAGTTGCTTTCAACTTGTAACATGTATATCTCATGGATATTTGTCAACATGGAGTAATATAACAGGTGCAATAAGTAAACATGTAAGAATCAATGCACATAGTTAACACAAGTGTTTGCTTCTAAGATAGAAAGAAGTGGGTAAACTGACTCAACAATAAAGTAAAAGAATGGCCCTTCGCAGAGGGAAGCATGGATTACTATTTTTGTGCTAGAGCTTTTATTTTGAAAACATAGAAAATTTTTTGTCAACGGTAGTAATAATTCATATGTGCTATGCATAATACTTCCTACAAGTTGCAAGTCTCATGCATAGAGTACTAATAGTGCTCGCACCTTGTCCTAATCAGCTCGGATAACACGGATTATCATCGCATAACATATGTTTCAACCAAGTGTCACAAAGGGGTACCTCTATGCCGCATGTACAAAGGTCTAAGGAGAAAGCACACATTGGATTTCTCGCTTTTGATTATTCTCAACTTAGACATCCATACCGGGACAACATAGACAACAGATAATGAACTCCTCTTTTAATGCTTAAGCATTCAACAACAAATAATATTCTCATAAGAGATTGAGGTTGTATGTCCAAACTGAAACTTCCACCATGATACATGGCTTTAGTTAGCGGCCCAATGTTCTTCTCTAACATATGCATACTCAAATCATTTGATCATGAAATCGCACTTACTTCAGACAAGACGAACATGCATAACATCTCACATGATATCCAACAAAGGTAAAAGTTTATGGCGTCCCCAGAAACATGGTTACCGCTCAACAAGCAACTTATAAGAACTAAGACACATAACTACATATTCATCACCACAATAGTTTTTAAGCTATTTGTCCCATGAGATATATATATTGCAAAGAGAACAGAATGAAATTTTAAAGGTAGCACTCAAGTAATTTACTTTGGAATGGCAGAAAAATACCACATAGTAGGTAGATATGGTGGACACAAATGGCATGGGTTTTGGCTCAAGGTGTTTGGATGCACGAGAAGCATTTCCTCTCAGTACAAGGTTTGGGCTAGCAAGGTTGTTTGAAGCAAACACAAGTATGAACAGGTACAACAAAACTTACACAAGAACATATTGCAAGCATTATAAGACTCTACACTGTCTTCCTTGTTGTTCAAACACTTTACCAGGAAATATCTAGACTTAGAGAGACCAATCAAGTAAACCAAATTAAACAAGCTCTACGGTAGTTCTCCATTAATAAATTAAACTACATGATGCAAGAGCTTCAACATGATCTATGAGAGCTCAAACAATTGCCAAGTTATTCCAAACCATATGCAGCATTTTCTGATTCCAACCAAATAGCAATTTAACGAAGCAATTTCAGCCTTCGTCATGAACATTAAAGCACAACTAAGAACACAAGTGTTCCATATGAAAAAGCGGAGCGTAATATCTCCAATATAAGAATGATGGGATCCAACTTTATTCAAACCAAAACAAAAAATAAAAGCAAACCGACGCTCCAAGTAAAGAACATAAGATGTGATGGAATAAAAATATAGTTTCACTAGAAGTGACCTGATAAGTTGTCTATGAAGAAGGGGATGCCTTGGGCATCCCCAAGCTTAGATGCTTGAGTATTCTTAAAATATGCAGGGATGAACCACCGGGACATCCCCAAGCTTAGACCTTTCACTCTTTTTGATCATAGTATATCATCCTCTTCTCTTGACCCTTGAAAACTTCCTCCACACCAAACTTCAAGCAAACTCATTAGAGGGTTAGTGCATAATCAAAAATTAACATATTCAGAGGTGACACAATCATTCTTAACACTTCTGGACATTTCACAAAGCTTCTGAAAGTTAATGGAACAAAGAAACTCATTCAACATAGCAAAAGCGGTAATGCGAAATAAAAGGCAGAATCTGTCAAAAACAGAACAGTCCGTAAAGACGAATTTTGAAGGGGCACTTAACTTGCTCAAACGGAAAAACTCAAAACTAATGAAAGTTGCGTACATATCTGAGGATCACGCACGTAAATTTGCAGATTTTTTTGATTTTTTTACAGAGATATCTGCGCGAATTCGTGACAGACAGCAATGTTGTTTCTGCGCAGCGATCCAAATCTAGCATCAACTTTACCATAGAGACTTTACTTGGCACAAAAACATGATAAGGAGAGGTTGCTACAGTAGTAAACAACTTCCAAGACTCAACAATACAGTAAATAAAATGAAACTTGGGTTATCTCCCAAGAAGTGCTTTTCTTTAACGCCTTTCAGCTAGGCGCAGAAAGTGCAAATCAAGTAACATCAAGAGAAGAAGCATTATTATTTTTCTTACAAACACAACTTGTTGCAGAGGGTACCTTAGATGATCCATTATCTAAAAAAATTATGGTGGTGCTAGAGGTTTTATCAATTTTAGGCCTATAATAATTCTTTGGTTTAGGCACCTTAGAGGCATACATGAATTTTTGCTCTTTTCCCACATAAGATTTCTCCTTATACTTAAGAGAAGAAAAAGTTGAACCCAAGGTTCCCATAGCTTTTTCAAGTTCACCAATCCTATTGATTTGATTATCATGGACAACACAAGTTTCTAGGACACCAATTCTTTCATCAATTCCTCCTAAGGATTTATCAAGTTTATCAGTATTATCAAGTAACATTCCCAATTTAGATTCAACACTTGGAAAAAATTTCTCTATGGTTTCCCATTTTTTCATGACATCCTCAAGAGAGATTTCAATTTTAACTTCATTAACAGGTGGTATTCCAACTAGACTCTCAATGATGCAACTAGCTTCTAAAGCGGGAGTACCTAGGAAATTACCTCCCGAAAGAGTATCAAGAACATACCTATTCCAACTAGATAAGCCAACATAAAAGTTCCTAAGAAGGATAATAGTGGAGTGTTTCTTAATGCACCTATGATGAGCATTACTAATTCTGTACCAAGCATCTTTAAAACTTTCTCCACCTTGTTGCTTAAAAGAACGAACTTCAACTTCAGGATTACTCATTTTAACAGTAATAAAGTAACTAAGCAAGTAGAATAAAGTAAAGACAAGTAACTAATTTTTTTGTGTTTTGATATAGAACAAGTGAACAAAACAGAAAGTAAAGCAACTAATTTTTTGTGTTTTTAATATGAAGCAAACAAGACAGTAAATAAAGTAAAGTAAAGCAAGACAAAAACAAAGTAAAGAGATTGGATGTGGAGACTCCCCTTGCAGCGTGTCTTGATCTCCCCGGCAACGGCGCCAGAAATTTAGCTTGATACGCGCGAAGCACACGTCCGTTGGGAACCCCAAGTGGAAGGTATGATGCGTATAGAAGCAAGTTTCCTCGGTATGAAACCAAGGTTATCGAACCGAGTAGGAGCCAAGAAGCACGTGAAGGTTGTTGGTGGAGGAGTGTAGTGCGGCGCAACACCGGTGAAACCGGCGCCAACGTTGAACCCGCACAACACAATCAAGATACTTTGCCCCAACGTAACGAGTGAGGTTGTCAATCTCACCGGCTTGCTGAAAACAAAGGATTAAGCGTATCGAGTGGAAGATGGTGTTTGTTTGCAAAGAACAAGTAAAGAACAATGATTGCAGTAGAATGTATTCAGATGTAAAAGAATGGACCGGGGTCCACAGTTCACTAGTGGTGTCTCTCCAATAAGATAACTAGCATGCTGGTTGAACAAATTACAGATGGGCAATTGACAAATAAAGATTTAATACATATCAACGATGATTACTATGTGATTTAATCAGGGCATTCCGACAAAGTACATAGATCGCTATCCAGCATGCATCTATGCCTAAATAATCCACCTTCGGGTTAGCATCCGCACCCCCTCCAGTATTAAGTTGTAAACAACAGATAATTGCATTAAGTATGGTGCGTAATGTAATCAACACAAATATCCTTAGACAAAGCATCGATGTTTTATCCCTAGTAGCAACAGCACATCCACAACCTTAGAACCTTCTGTCACGATCCCATATTAAATGGAGGCATGAACCCACTATCGAGCATAAATACTCCCTCTTGTTACAAGTATCAACTTGGCCAGAGCCTCTACTAGCAACAGAGAGCATGCAAGAACATAAACAACACATATATGATAGATTGATAATCAACTTGACATAGTATTCTAGATTCATCGGATCCCATCAAACACAACATGTAGCATTACAAATAGATGATCTTGATCATGTTAGGCAGCTCACAAGATGTAAACAATGATAGCACATGCGGAGAAGACAACCATCTAGCTACTGCTATGGACCCATAGTCCAAGGATGAACTACTCACGCATCAATCCGGAGGCGGGCATGATGATGTAGAGCCCCTCCGGTGATGATTCCCCTCTCCGGCAGGGTGCCGGAGGCGATCTCCTGAATCCCCCGAGATGGGATTGGCGGCGGCGGCGTCTCTGGAAGGTTTTCTGTATCGTGGCTCTCGGTACAGGGGTATTCGCGACGAAGGCTTTAAGTAGGCGGAAGGTTAGGTCAGGAGGCGGCGCGAGGGGCCCACACAATAGGGTGGCGCGGGCCCCCCTCTGGCCGCGCGGCCCTATGGTGGCGGCGCCTCGTCGCCCCACTTCGTTATCCCTTCGGTCTTCCGGAAGCTTCGTGTAAAAATAGGACCCTGGGCGTTGATTTCGTCCAATTCCGAGAATATTTTCTTTGTAGGATTTCTGAAACCAAAAACAACAGAAAACAGCAACTGGCGCTTCGGCATTTTGTTAATAGGTTAGAGCCGGAAAATGTATAATAATGATGTAAAGTATGTATAAAACACTCAAGTATTGTCATAAAAGTAGCATGGAACATAAGAAATTATAGATACGTTTGAGAAGTATCATTCATCCCTGCATATTTTAAGAAGACTCAAGCATCTAAGCTTGGGGATGCCCAAGGCATCCCCTTCTTCATCGACAACTTATCAGGTCACTTCTAGTGAAACTATATTTTTATTCCATCACATCTTATGTTCTTTACTTGGAGCGTATGTTTGCTTTTGTTTTTGTTTTTGTTCGAATAAATTTGGATCCCGCCATACTTATATTGGAGATATTACGCTCCGCTTTTTCATATGGAACACTTGTGTTCTTAGTTATGCTTTAATGTTCATGGCGAAGGCTGAAAATTGCTTCGTTGATTGCTATTTGGTTGGAATCAGAAAATGCTTCATATGGTTTTGAATAACTTGATACTTGGCAATTGTTTTGAGCTCTCATAGATCATGTTTAAGCTCTTGCATCATGTAGTTTAATCTATTAGTGGAGAACTACCGTAGAGCTTGTTGAAATTTGGTTTGCATGATTGGTCTCTCTAAGGTCTAGATATTTTCTGGTGAAGTGTTTGAACAACAAGGAAGACAGTGTAGAGTCCTATAATGCTTGCAATATGTTCTTGTGTAAGTTTTTTTGTACCTGTTCATACTTGTGTTTGCTTCAAACAACCTTGCTAGCCAAAGCCTTGTACTGAGAGGAAATGCTTCTCGTGCATCCAAACACCTTGAGCCAAAACCCATGCCATTTTGTCCACCATATCTACCTACTATGTGGTATTTTTCTGCCATTCCAAAGTAAATTACTTGAGTGCTACCTTTAAAATTTCATTCCTTTCTCTTTGCAATATATAGCTCATGGGAAAATAGCTTAAAAACTATTGTGGTGATGAATATGTAGTTATGTGTCTTAGTTCTTATAAGTTGCTTGTTGAGCGGTAACCATGTTTCTGGGGACGCCATCAACTTTTACCTTTGTTGGATATCATGTGAGATGCTATGCATGTTCGTCTTGTACGAAGTAAGTGCGATTTCATGATCAAATGGTTTGAGTATGCATATGTTAGAGAAGAAGATTGGGCCGCTAACTAAAGCCATGTATCATGGTGGAAGTTTAGGTTTGGACATACAACCTCAATCTCTTATGAGAATATTATTTGTTGTTGAATGCTTAAGCATTAAAAGAGGAGTCCATTATCTGTTGTCTATGTTGTCCCGGTATGGATGTCTAAGTTGAGAATAATCAAAAGCGAGAAATCCAATGCGTGCTTTCTCCTTAGACCTTTGTACAGAGCGGCATAGAGGTACCCCTTTGTGACACTTGGTTGAAACATATGTTATGCGATGATAATCCGTGTTATCCGAGCTGATTAGGACAAGGTGCGAGCACTATTAGTACTCTATGCATGAGACTTGCAACTTGTAGGAAGTATTATGCATAGCACATATGAATTATTACTACCGTTGACAAAATTGTTTCTATGTTTTCAAAATAAAAGCTCTAGCACAAAAATAGTAATCCATGCTTCCCTCTGCGAAGGGCCATTCTTTTACTTTATGTTGAGTCAGTTCACCTACTTCTTTCTATCTTAGAAGCAAACACTTGTGTTAACTGTGTTCATTGATTCTTACATGATTACCTATTGCACTTGTTATATTACTCTATGTTGACAATTATCCATGAGATATACATGTTACAAGTTGAAAGCAATTGCTGAAACTTAATCATCCTTTGTGTTGCTTCAATGCCTTCTACTTTGAATCTATTGCTTTATGAGTTAGCTCTTATGCAAGTCTTTTTGATACTTGTCTTGAAAGTACTATTCATGAAAAGTTTTGCTATATGATTCATTTGTTTAGTCATTATCTCTTTGTTAGCAATCTATTGCTTCAGATCACTCCATTCATCTCATATGCTTTACAATAATGTTGATCAAGATTATGTTGGTAGCATGTCACTTCAGAAATTATTGTTGTTATCGTTTACCTACTCGAGGGCGAGTAGGAACTAAGTTTGGGGATGCTTGATACGTCTCCAACGTATCTATAATTACTTATGTTCCATGCTACTTTTATGACAATACTCACATGTTTTATACATACTTTACATCATTATTATGCATTTTCCGGTACTAACCTATTAACAAGATGCCGAAGCGCCAGTTGTTGTTTTCTGCTGTTTTTGGTTTCAGAAATCCTACAAAGGAAATATTCTCGAAATTGGACGAAATCAACGCCTAGGGTCTTATTTTTCCACGAAGCTTCCAGAAGACCGGAGGGGATACGAAGTGGTTGTCTTCTCCTCTTGTGCTATCATGTTTAGATCTTGTGAGCTGCCTAACATGATCAAGATCATCTATTTGTAATGCTACATGTTGTGTTTGGTGGGATCCGATGAATCTAGAATATTATGTCAAGTTGATTATCAATCTATCATATATGTGTTGTTTATGTTCTTGCATGCTCTCCGTTGCTAGTAGAGGCTCTGGCCAAGTTGATACTTGTAACTCCAAGAGGGGGTATTTATGCTCGATAGTGGGTTCATGCCTCCATTGAAACTGGGACAGTGACAGAAAGTTCTAAGGTTGTGGATGTGCTGTTTCTACTAGGGATAAAACATCAATGCTTTGTCTAAGGATATTTGTGTTGGTTACATTACGCACCATACTTAATGCAATTGTCTGTTGTTTGCAACTTAATACTGGAGGGGGTGCGGATGCTAACCCGAAGGTGGACTATTTAGGCATTGATGCATGTTGGATGGCGGTCTATGTTCTTTGTCGTAATGCCCTGATTAAATCTCATAGTGATCATCATGATATATATTGAATTTTTATTTGTCAATTGCCCGCCTGTAATTTGTTCACCCAGCATGTTATTTATCTTATTGGAGAGACACCACTAGTGAACTGTGGACCCCGGTCCATTCTTTTACATCTGAATACAATCTACTGCAATCATTGTTCTCTACTGTTCTTTGCAAACAAACATCATTTTCCACACCATACGTTTAATCCTTTGTTTTCAGCAAGCCGGTGAGATTGACAACCTCACTGTTACGTTGGGGCAAAGTATCTTGATTGTGTTGTGCAGGTTCCACGTTGGCGCCGGTTTCACTGGTGTTGCGCCGCACTACACTCCTCCACCAACAACATTCACGTGTTCCTTGACTCCCTACTGGTTCGATAACCTTGGTTTCATACTGAGGGAAACTTGCTTCTATACGCATCACACCTTCCACTTGGGGTTCCCAACGGACGTGTGCTTCACGCGTGTCAAGCTAAATTTCTGGCGACGTTGCCAGGGAGATCAAGACACGCTTCAAGGGGAGTCTTCCACATCCAATCTCTTTACTTTGTTTTTGTCTTGCTTTACTTTATTTTATTTATTGTCTTGTTTGCTTTATATTAAAAACACACAAAAATTAGTTGCTTTACTTTCTGTATTGTTTACTTGCTCTACTGTTCTTTGCAAACAAACATCATTTTCCACACCATACGTTTAATCCTTTGTTTTCAGCAAGCCGGTGAGATTGACAACCTCACTATTACGTTGGGGCAAAGTATCTTGATTGTGTTGTGCAGGTTCCACGTTGGCGTCGGTTTCACTGGTGTTGCGCCGCACTACACTCCTCCACCAACAACCTTCACGTGTTCCTTGACTCCTACTGGTTCGATAACCTTGGTTTCATACTGAGAGAAACTTGCTTCTGTACGCATCACACCTTCCACTTGGGGTTCCCAACGGACGTGTGCTTCACGCGTGTCACAAATGAGTAGGAAACGGCCTGTAACACCGCATAGTTTGTCGGAACGAGGCCATATTTCGCACGTGTGTGGTCCCTGGGATGGGAAGCAAGGCGTCGGGAGCGGATTTCCAATCCGACCCATGGGCGATAGTTTTTTCATTTTCGGAGTGCCAAAATGGATTTTTTTGTGAAACAGCTACATGGGGCGCATTTTAGTATTGCGCGAGACCTCCACGTAGTGGTAGGACACCGCCTCTGCACCACATATCACATGCTATATGTCCGCGCTAGCTACCTGAATCCATGTGGCTTCCTGCGGTGTCCCGCCGAATCCGCTGAAAACTGACCGGATTTGAACTAGGGGTACACTTTCCGTCGCTCAATAAATTCCGCGAATTTTTTTTAGGTCTATAACACATCACTTTATGTGCTATTTTTTGTCCGTTTAGCTTGTTGGCGAATGGTGCACCACCGCGTCCGGTACGGCCATTTCGCATCTTCCGAGGGGGCCATTTTGGCCAGATGGCAAACTAGACGTCATATTTGGATTCTATAATTTTTAGGCTCAGATGATGATATGGATCTTATATTTAGATTCCTCTCATTTTTCTGATCGATTTAGACATATTATTTGTGGAATTTCGATTTTCCGATTTAAAGATATTAATGATTCCATATTAAATAGAAAAAAGACCAAAAAAATAAAATCATTTTATTATTATTTGAATTCAATATTATTATTACTTATATACTTATTGTTGTTTACTTAAGTAATTGTTTGGAATTCAAAAATAAAGAGGTGTGACATCACGGTCAGGGGTTAATAGGGTTGATATGCTATTATTATCAGCAAGGTGTCAATTCTTTAATGGAAACTCATCCGAATGTGACCGATATGGAAGTTTAACCATGATTGCAATTTGACCTAAGATTAAGTGTACTTAGAGTTAAAAGTGTATTGGGTGAAAGATAAACAAGTAAAAAAAGAAAAAAGAAAGGGAAAAAAAAGGAAAAAATGGTGTAAAATAAATTAAAATTTGAATTTTTTTGAAACTCAAAAAAGATTTTTTTCGAAATATTTTTTTATTGAACTTTTTTTGTAAAAAGAAATTTGACATTTTTTTGAATTTGTATGCCGTTGGCGTAGCGTGCTACGCCGAGGGCCAGGCTGCGTCGACGGCAATAGTGACTCTGCCGAGGGAGGTAGCCGCCGAGGAGCTATGCCGAGGACTGCCCTCGGCGTAGCCTACGCCGACGGCTAAAACAGGCTACGCCGAGGGTACCCGGCCCTCGGCATATCGGCCCATTTATGTAGTGAGCGATAGCAAGTGCAGACTAAAATCAGTTATGAACTCTCTAGTTTTATTCTAGCTAAACTCATTGATGATGTAACGGTGATATGATTGAAAGGCGGCAAATTTCTTACGCACTCTTTTCCTTACTAGGATACCTAAGTGGGCTGGAAGGTTTTTAATGAGACGGCTTACTGATCTAATATAGTGATGTTATTTCAAAAAAAAAACGGCTAGTTAGCTGATAGGACAACATATCCAAACTATTTTACATGCAAGTCATACGGTTTCTAAATCCTTGGGACATACAGAGATTCAATACCAAACTATTTTGAGTACAAGAAAAATGTCACAAGGACTCCGAGATCAAACAATCAAACTAAATACATTGTGTTGTTCACTAAGGCTGTGTTTGGATGCATAGAAAGTTGGCATGGAATTGAATTGGACTAAGATTCCAAATTCGAGATGGAAATGAATTGGCTTCTAATTTAATTCTATTGTTTGGATGTGTTTGGAATTTTGTGTTGAAATCAAAGGGTGTAACCAATTCCAAATCCCGTTTGGATGTAAAACCATGGAATTTGATATTTTGTTGAATTTGGACAATTTCAAACACAAAAATAAAACATGTAAATCCAGTTTGTGGTTTGTGTTGAATCTGGATCTAGGCTGGGCAGTGCTGGACGAGGGCGAGCAGGGCGGCGCTGGGCACGGGCGAGCTGAGAGAGCAGCTTCGGGCGAGCGGGAGAGGCCGGGGCGGCGCCGGCCGCGGCTGAGATGAAGTGGGGCGGCGCTGGGCACGACCAGAGAGAGGATGGGGCGGCGTCGGGCGAGGCCGAAACCGAGCGGGGCGGCGTCGGGCGAGCGGGAGAGGCCGGGGCGGCTCAGGCCGCGGCGGCGCCGGCCGTGGCTGAGATCGAGCGGGACGGGTGGCGAGCGGGCCGGCGCTGGGCATGGAAGAGCAGAGAGAGGACGGGGCGGCATCAGGCGAAGGCGAGCGGGAGAGGCTAGGGCGGCGCCGGCGCTGGGCACGACCGAGCAGAGAGAGGACAAGGCGGCGGCGGGCGAGGGCGAGCGGGAGATGCCGGGGCTGCGCCGGGCACGGCCAAGACCGAGCCGGAGGGAGACGAGAGGAAAACGGGAGGGATCGAGGGAGGCAGTTTCCGAGCCTTTCCGAGCCTGAGACCTCGGAAAGTTCTCCAATCGTTTTTCACGGGAGGTTGAGTGGCTCGAAATTTACTTCACTTTCCGCAGATCAATTCCGAGCGCATACCAAACGGCGGAATTTGCTGAATCGACCCAAATTCCAATTTCATGCCCAGTTTCTATGCATCCAAACACAGCATAAAGGTGATTCAGTAAGGAGTGCTAAACATTTACTTCAAATGGGTCATAAAAAAACTACATCACAAGAAGAAATCCATCGGCCGCCGCTGCTCACGGAATTCTTTTTAAGAGATGAAGCCATCGGCTCGTGCCAAAGTGTCAGCATTGCTTGCCTTCTCCCTCTTCTGACCATCTTTCAAGATGAGTAGTACAACTTCAATTCAAAAAGTAACACATAAAAATCTGTAGTTAATCCTAACAAGGACTAAGATTTTCTCTTCCTCATCAAGTGCCCAGAAGAAGAAGTTAGGACCTTAGTGCTAACAAAAGTGATCATGATGGATCAAAAGCAAGACAACAGGATACTTACATGTAATTATAAAATGCAATTCGCAGTTGCTTGATACCACTCAGCTTGCACACCACCCGAGCCAATCCCCGTCGTCAAGAGTGTTAAGATTCATGCACTAGCCACTTGAACCAAAAGTCCGAACTGATGGAAAGGGCTAGGCAATCTATTTATACACTTCACAACACCCCCACTCGCGTGTGACGGAAGAAGAGAAAGTCAACACGTGAAAGAAGAAGAAGAGAACCAGCGGGAGGTTGGATGGTTAGGAGGGTGGTTATACCCCCAGCCCACCAGAGTTCATACCCCAGGTTTGACATCTGTGTGTCTCATAAAGGCAGAATATTCATTCAGTAGGAGGCGACGTTTCAGTCGACCGCGAGGCGCCTGTGGTGACTTCGTCAATTTCAAGATCGAATCCGGGCTTAGCCTTCCGAAGGTGCTCATAGGGGTAGGGTGTGCGTTCATAGGGGTGAAATATATGAGCGTCTATGTTTGTACTGTGTTTCTAAAAAAAAATCGCCGTCGTCAAAAAGACAAAAACAAATATGCACCTACATGAAACAACCCACATATAGTTTAGAAAATAATCCAAATTCCTCCACGATTCTCACATTTATAAATGAATGGATGCAATCATCTACAAACCAAACAAAAACAAATGGATATGTGAGGCAAGAGAGTCTATTTCATCAGATCCAGCTCAATATTGAAATGCATTAAAAATGCATTTTAGAGAGTTGTTGTACCACATGTTCACTGACCTGCTCCCATTGTAATTTGAACAAGCAACCGGTATCTCAATATCCGCAGGCTGATTGACCTCGTCATCATGGACCACTGAGACAACATGCTTGATATAATGTTCCCCACATGGCAAGGAGTCACAGCGAATCAATATAGGGCATGGACATATCAATAGCAGAAGTATCTCAATGGCAAGTAGTCCTGCAGATAGATTCAATGATAAAAACATACTCCTATTGTTAATTTGGAATTAACTGAGGAATCCATTTCATATGCTTTATTACTCGGAATATGCGTAGACAGATATCAAAAGCTTTCTGTTGTGCTGTCATATCTAGAATAAAAGGCAAGACATTAAAACAGGAGAGATAAAATTCAGCCAAGACAAACCATGAACAAACAGCAATGGAAATCATAATCCATTGTTAGCATTAATCTTGATTCTATTTGTATCGCAAGTTTACATTGTACTACATATAGTTAGGTGTGACCGTTGTAGTCGGAAAGGTGTACGTGCGATACGTACAAAGCAGGCGACTATTCAGCTGATGGCGTCAAGTGCGAGATGCCGAGACGACGCGGTGTGATGCAGCCGTTCATGGTGAGATGCTAAAGGACGTTCTGAAGCTGTTCAAGACAACGGGCTAACAGGCCGACTGATCCGGTCAAGGAGAGATGCGTCGAGTTGTTAGTCTATGCATGTGGCATGTGCATCAAGGCCTAGCGTTTGGCTCGTGGAGAGATTCTAGGAGCAAGACGTAGTCATGGTTAGTTAGTTGGTTAGTCACACTAGTACACGTCGGGTTTTTTAAGTATCCGTCGCATATAGAAAGTCGTTAGCCACACTAGAACAGACCATCGGTCCGGTGGCAAAACATGCCGGAGCGCATGCTGCCCACCGGAGTTCGAGCCTTGAGTTCGAAGGGTGCTCAGGAGTTTTCTTCTATAAAGAAATACCAATAGGTGCTAGTGTCTGGGTTGGTCTCGTTTTTTTAAGTATCCGTCGCATATGGAAAGCGATATCCGTGTGTGGTGATGACCGACGCTGATGTCTCAAAACATGAACCGTGTGCGCGGACTCCAGACAGTCCTATGGATAGACATGACGCACACAGAAAATATTCGTGAGGCTTAACAAAAAGTTAGCACATGGAAGAATTCAAAAAAAGTCAGGCGTACACTAGCTTTTCGCAAACGGGTCGTGAAAGCAAAATCGTGTGCGACTACTTTGCGACAAGTCTTTTATTCCGGCCCGTCTTACAAACGGTTGGTCATGACAAAGTCATGTGTAGATCTTTCCCGAGGTTGTATCCTCCCATTCCGTCGACGTGTAACCTCTTCGCTTTCCTCCCGAGTGCCACGTGTCGCCGACAAGTCAGCTTCCTCGGCCGACCTACATAAAGCCCCCGCCGCTGCAGTGCCGGCACACACCAACATTACGGTAGACAAGCATTGCGTCATGGTTCGCACCAAGAAGACTGATATGTCCATTTTGCATCACTATTTTATATCATAATTTACTGTTATTCATTGATATATTTCATATTTAGAGATGATACTTATGTTATTTCACCTATTTTGCGTGTTTCATGATTATTAGAGAATCACTCACCGGAGTCAGGATTCTGCTGGAAAAAGCACTGTCAGGATACAATATTTCTGAAGATCAACAATTGACGGAAAATATACCGAAGCTCCTATTTTTCCAAATGACGAAGCCAGCCAAAAGGGGAGGCCGAGGAGGGCCTCCATGGGCCCTCCCCATAGGCTGGCGCCGCCACGTGGGGAGGGGGCCCACGACCCCCTCGGCCATCGCCCTTTCGCGTACTTCATCTCCCGAAAACCCTAAGGTGCAGGGGCATCGAGGATAGTCAGCACCGCCTGCTCGAGGCGGAAAAACACCAGAGAGAAAAGAGCTCTCCGGCAGGCAGAAATCTGCCGGGGAAATTCCTTCCCGGAGGGAGAAATCGTCGCCATCGTCACCGTCATCGAGCTGGACTTCATTGGGATCATCATCATCATCATCATCATCATCTCCACCATCGACACCGTCATCTCCACCGCTGCACCTCGTCTCCGCTGTAACATCTTGAGTTGAATCTTGAGTATTTCATAGGTGAAACTTTCCCGGTGTCGATTACTCCTTGTTATTGATGCTATTGAGTGAAACAATTGAATCAAGGTTTATGTTCAGATTGTTATCCATCATCATATCACCTCTGATCATGTTCCATATGATGTCTTGTGAGTAGTTCGTTTAGTTCTTGAGGACATGGGTGAAGTCTAAATGTTAGTAGTGAACTATGTTGAGTAATATTTAATGGTTTGATATTTAAGTTGTGGTGTTATTCTTCTAGTGGTGTCATGTGAACGTCGACTACATGATACTTCACCTTTATGGGCCTAGGGGAATGCATCTTGTATTTGTTTGCTAATTGTGGGGTTGCCGGAGTGACAACAACTTGAACCCCCGTTGGTATATCGATGCATGAGGGATAGCAGGATCTCAGAGTTTAAGGCTGTGGTTAGATTTATCTTAATTACTTTCTTGTATTTGCGGATGCTTGCAAGGGGTTTAATCACAAGTATGTATTAGTCCTAGGAAGGGCGGTGCATTAGTGTTGCCTGCCAAAACCCACCGGCGAGCAGTGGTTAAGCAACACGAAGAGCCGGGAGGCTGCCAAGACTGTTGGGTGGGCCCTGGTCCCTCGACGTCGTCCCGCAATGTTCCGGCACACGTCCTGGCGGTTGCAAGGGCGTGCCACCTGACCTATACCTGGTCAGGAAGGTGTTGAATTGCTTCGATTAGTCTCCTGCATGGCAGACACGTAAACATTAAATACGAGCCCGATCGGCTCTCGAGTTGCCTCGTGGATCGGCTCAAAGAGCCGATCGCCCCATGATTCACATTGGGTTTACGATGACATGGGGCTCCTGCTTGATCAACACAAAGTTAAACCAATCCACGACAGTTTAGGGTTCTCACCGTATGATCGGAACATCCTACGCGTAGTTGAGCCTAATAGACACGAAAGATGATAGAAAGCTAACCCTAAAAGAGGCCTAAAAACCAACATTAAGTCAATTCCCGGAACAATCCCTCTTAGAGATAACAAACTATACCTTACGCACTACCGGATTGTTCAACCCGTTTGCAAGGCCTAACCATACGGATATTAAACTAATCCTTGAAAAACAAGGAGCAACCATAACAGATTGGATCTACTAAACGACGAACAAGCAAGGTGCTGCCCTTACACCTAGATAGGTATAAGGGCAGCTAGATATCGAGGGGCAGCATAGCTAAGCAAATATGTGTAAGAAAAACATCAATGCAAGCCCCAAAACATCTACGATAAGCAACACAGGATAAACGAATAAACGTACGCTGCCTAGATCGCAAGATGCGATCTAGGCAGCATGATGCTTACCCGGGAGAAACCCTCGAAACAAGGGGTGGCGATGCGTCTGGTTTGTGTTTGTTGTGAACGTGATTGTCCTCCTTTCTCAATAACCCTAGGTACATATTTATAGTCCAAGAGACTTTCTAATTCGGGCGTGCACCTAACCGTGCACGGGTTAAACTCTATCTTTTAATTCTAAACTAAGATGCAATCTACTATAATTTACAGATACACGGGCAATCTAGCCCAAACTCTTCGCGCAAGGCCGCTTCGGAGACGCTCCACGTGTATATCCTTCAAGCCCATCTCGATTACGGCCCATCTCCTGATTTGGCCAAAATCTGGTGATAACAATTAGCATAGGTTCACCCGCACAACACTTATCAAAACAATGAAGATTAATCAACTATATGAAGCGAAAGCATTAGACTAAATTCCCATGTGTCCTCAAGAACGTTTGCTCATCATAAGTAAACAAACCGGCTTGTCCTTTGTGCTAAAAAGGATTGGGCCACTCGCTGCAATTATTACTCTCGCATTTTACTTACTTGTATTTTATTTATCTGCTTGTATCAAAACCTCCTGAAAACTTGTCTGTGAGCATTTACAGTGAATCCTTCATCGAAACTGCTTGTCAACACCTTCTGCTCCTCGTTGGGTTCGACACTCTTATTTATCGAAACTACGATACACCCCCTATACTTGTGGGTCATCAAGAGTATTTTTTGGCGCCGTTGCCGGGGAGCGAAGCGCTATTGGTAAGTGGAATTGGTAAGAAAACTTTTTATTGTACGTGCTGTTTTTATTTCTGCCTGCTGCTATAATTCATTATGGAGAGATCTTCTCTTGAATTCCTATTTGGGAAATCTACTACTACTGCAAAGGTAGTGGATAAGGCGCCAGGTGAGAAAGTGATTCCATATAAAATACCTATGAAAATTATTGAACGTGTTGTGGATAACCGCTATGAAGGGGATGGAACTGTCCATCCTGGAGATCATTTACTTGTTTTTACATGAATTATGCGGGTTATTCAAGTGTGCAGGTATTTCTATGGATGAAGTTAGGAAGAAACTATTCTCTATGTCGTTGTCTGGTAAAGCAGCGCATTGGTATAAACTGCTGAAGAATGGGCATTCTCTTGATTGGGAGGATATTATACCTCTATTTTATTCTAAATTCTATCCTCCAAGTGAAATTCGCAAAGACCGAAACCGTATATATAATTTCTGGCCTCATGATGGAGAGAGTATTTCCCAAGCATGGGGGAGATTGAAGTTTTTAATGCTCAAATGCCCCATTCATGAGCTTCCTGGTAATATCATCATTGATAATTTCTATGCAAGACTTTCTTTTCAAGATAAAACCTTGCTGGATACTGCTTGTTCTGGATCATTCACGCGGAACAAAGAAGAGTTTAAATGGGACCTTCTTGATCGGATTCAGGAGAATACTGAAGGATGGGAGAATGACAAACATAGAGAGTCAGGTATAAATTATTATTATGAATGCTTTGAAGCTTTTTATGGATACTGATAAATTTCTAAATATGAGTGCTACTTATGGTCTTGACTCTCAAGTTGTTGCAAATTTTTATAAAGCTTTTGCCTCTCATTTTGAATTGCCTAGGAAGAATTTTAATAAGTATCATGAACCTTACAAAGATAAAACTGATTCACCTATAGGTAAATGTATTGAAGTTAAAACTGTTGATCACATTCTTCTTGAAGCTTATATCGAAAAAATTCCTTTTCCTGCTAAAATGAAGGAGTATTCTGTTATAACTAGTGTAGTTAACAAAAGTGCAAAGAAACCTATAGAACCTGAGGAGCAAATAAATGTTGAACCTGCTGTTGCAATAGTTAAAGACCTTGTGACTGAAAATGTAGAATATGGTCACATCATTTTCTGTGAAGATGCTTCTAATATTGTTTCACATCCTAGTAATTCTAGGAAAGCCAGCATTCCTATGCTCTCTGTTAAAATTGGTGATCATTGTTATTATGGTTTATGTGATATTGGTGCAAGTTCTAGTGCCATTCCTTATGAGCTTTACGTGGAAATCATGCATGAAATTGGTTCCTATGAACTTGAAGATATTGATGTGGTTATTCGGCTAGCTAATAGAGAAACTATCTCTCCTATTGGTATTGTTTGAGATGTGGAAGTTCTATGTGGTAAGATTAAATATCATGCTGACTTTTTGGTACTTGGTTCTGCTGCTAATAAGACTTGTCCTATCATTTTTGGTAGACCTTTTCTAAATACTTGTGGACCTATTATAAATTGCAAGAAAGAGAAAATTGTGACTAAATTTGCTGGTGAATCTTATGAGTTTAATTTCTCTGAATTTTCCAAAGCTCCTTATGAAGCTGAATTGCCTAATGATGACTTTAGAGTTAAACATCTTGCATCTATTGCTCTTGCTCCTACTAATCCTTTGCAGCAATATTTGGAGGATCACGAGAGTGAAGTCTTTAGGGAAGAAAGGAATGAGCTTGATGAAATCTTCCTTCGTCAACCCATTCTTAAGCATGACTTACCGGTCGAAGATCTAGGTACAACACCACCACCAAAGGAAGATCCTGTTTTTGATTTGAAACCGTTACCTGATAATCTTAAGTATGCTTATATTGATGATAAGAAAATATATCCTGTTATTATTAGTGCTAAGCTTTCAGATTTTGAGGAAGAAAGATTATTGAAAATATTGAAGAAACACCGAGGAACTATTGGCTACAATCTTGATGACTTGAAGGGGATTTCTCCCTCTATTTGCCAACATGCCATCAACATGGAAGATGATGCAAAGCCTGTTGTTGAACATCAGCGTCGGCTAATTCCTAAGATGAAGGATGTGGTAAGGAATGAGGTATTGAAACTTCTTGAAGGTGGTATTATATATCCTATTGCTAATAGTAGATGGGTTAGTCATGTGCATTGTGTTCCTAAGAAAGGAGGAAAAACTGTTGTACCTAATGATAATGATGAGATCATCCCTCAAAGAGTAGTTGTAGGGTATAGAATGTGCATGATTTTCGTAAGGTTAATAAAGTTACTAAGAAAGATCATTACCCTTTACCATTTATTGATCAAATGATAGAAAGGTTATCTAAAAATACTCATTTCTGCTTTCTTGATGGTTATTCTGGGTTTTCACAAATTGCTGTTAGAGCTAAAGATCAAGAGAAAAACACTTTCACTTGTCCATATGGAACTTATGCTTGTAGGCGTATGCCTTTTGGTTTATGTAATGCTCCTGCTACTTTTCAAAGATGCATGTCCACTATTTTTCATGGCTTTTGTGAAAAGATTGTAGAGGTATTCATGGATGATTTTTCTATCTATGGAAATTCTTTTGATAATTGTTTGCGAAACATTGATAAAGTTTTGCAGAGATGTGAAGAAACTAACCTTGTTCTTAATTGGGAGAAATGCCACTTTATGGTTAATGAAGGAATTGTATTGGGACATAAAATTTCTGAGAGAGGTATCGAAGTTGATAGAGCTAAAGTTGAAGCAATTGAGAAGATGCCCTATCCTAGGGATGTTAAAGGTATTCGTAGTATTCTTGGTCATGCTGGTTTTTATAGGAGATTTATTAAAGATTTCTCTAAAATTTCAAAGCCTCTTACTGATCTTCTTCAAAAAGATGTACCTTTTGTTTTTGATGTTGATTGTAAGGAAGCTTTTGAAACTCTAAAGAAAGCCTTAACAACTGCTCCTGTAGTTGAACCTCCTGATTGTAATTTACCTTTTGAAATTATGTGTGATGCTAGTGATTTTGCTGTAGGTGTTGTTCTTGGACAGCGAGTAGATAAAAAATTGAATGTTATTCATTATGCTAGTTAAACTCTTGATGCTGCTCAAAGAAATTATGGTACAATTGAAAAAGAGTTATTAGCTGTAGTTTTTTGCTTGTGACAAGTTTAGACCTTATATTGTTGATTCAAAAGTCACAGTTCATACTGATCATGCTGCAATTAGGTACCTTATGGAAAAGAAAGATGCTAGGCCAAGGCTTATTAGATGGGTGCTTCTTTTGCAAGAATTTGATTTACATATTGTAGATAGGAAAGGTGCTGATAATCATGTTGCTGATAATTTGTCTAGATTGGAAAATATTGCTTATGATCTTGTTCCTGTTAATGATAGTTTTCCAAATGAACAATTGGCTGCAATAAGGGTGAGCTCGCGAGATAGTCCTTGGTATGCTGATTATGCTAACTTTATTGTTTCAAAGTACTTGTCTCCAACCTTTTCAGCTCAGCAAAGGAGGAAATTCTTTTATGATTTGAGGCATTATTTTTGGGATGACCCACACTTATATAAAGAAGGAGTGGATGGTATTATGCGAAGATGTGTCCCCGAATATGAACAACAAGAGATATTGAGTAAGTGTCATGGTAGTGTTTATGGAGGACATCACGTCGGAGATAGAACCGCACAAAAGGTTCTACAGTCAGGTTTTTATTGGCCGACTCTCTTTAAAGATGCAAGAAAGTTTATTTTATCTTGTGATGAATGTCAAAGAGTTGGTAATATCTCTAGACGCAATGAAATGCCTATGAATTATACTCTTGTTATTGAACCATTTAATTGTTGGGGATTTGACTTCATGGGCCCTTTCCCTTCTTCAGAAGGTAACACTCATATACTTGTTGCTGTTGATTATGTTACTAAATGGGTGGAAGCCATACCCACAAAAAGTGCTGATGGTGAGACTTCTTTAAAAATGCTTTTAGATGTTATTTTTCCTAGGTTTGGAGTACCTAGATATCTTATGACTGATGGAGGTTCTCATTTTATTCATGGTGGTTTTAGAAAAACTCTTGCTAAATATGGTATTAATCATAGAATTGCTTCGGCTTATCATCCTCAAACTAGTGGGCAAGTAGAATTATCAAATAGAGAAATTAAATCTATCTTGCAAAAGACTGTTAATAAATCTAGAAAAAATTGGGCTAGTAAGTTGAAGGAAGCGTTGTGGGCTTATAGAACTGCTTATAAAAATCCTATGGGTATGTCTCCTTATAAAATGGTTTATGGGAAAGCTTGTCATTTACCTTTAGAACTAGAGCACAAAGCTTATTGGAATGTAAGAGAACTTAATAAAGATTCTAAACTTCCGGTAAGAAAAGGTTGCTACAATTGAGTTCTTTAGAAGAGTGGAGAAGTGAAGCCTATGAAAATGCTAGACTTTTTAAAGAGAAAGTTAAGAAATGGCATGATAGAAGAATTATTAAAAGAGAATTTAATGTTGGAGATAAAGTCCTATTGTATCGGTCTCGTCTCAGATTTTTTGCAGGAAAATTGCTCTCAAAATGGGAAGGACCATATGTCATTATGGAGGTGTATCGTTCAGGGGCAATAAAAATTGCTTCGTTGAAAGATGATGCCACACAAGTGGTGAATGGACAAACACTCAAGCATTATATTTCTGGAGATTCTTATAATGAAGATGTTGATGTCATTCGAGTGGTGACTCCGGAAACCTTCATTAAAGATCAAATTGATAGTTCTGTAGAGTTCGACTTCGAATAGGTAACAGTTTTGGTAGTAAAAAGTCCGTGTTTAACTTTCCGAACAATATTTTTGCTATTTTTAGAAAATATGAAAAATTACGAGATCGAATCGGAGTGGAGGAGGCGCACGTGGGCACGTCCCCACGTGGTGGCGCGGGCCCCACCCTGGCCGCGCCGCCATATGGGGACGGCTCCTCGGAGTCCCTCTCCCACTCGTGTTCGACCTGGTACTTTCCTTTTGTCGTGAAAATTTCTGCTATATAATCCCCCGGACCCTCCGAGATCAGTATATCGTCTTCTCATCGTGTTTTGTTTCGTGCTGTTTTCTGCCATGGTCTCCAACAACAAGGACAGGGGGGCTTTGGAGGAAGATATTCAAGACCCCGATTTGAAGGAAGAAGTCGAGAGCGAAGATGAAGGAGATGTGGAGGAAGATCCGCGGGTATACCCGCGCGCCACCGTCGCAAGCATGGGGGTGGTGGCGAATCCATCCAACCTCAAGAGAAGCGCACGGATAAGCACCGGAGGGAAAGTTCCACGTCGCTTCCTAGCTCCAAGGACATCTTCTCCAGGCATCAATAACCATTTCCACACTCTAATTCATAAAATTCAAATTGAAAGGATTCCTAAGGAAAAATTGCCTAATAGCTGGGATATGGATCGTTCTAACAATGCAGGAAGGATGAAACCTGAAGCTGAGGAGTGGGGAAACAACTCTAAGAGTTTGGATTCGCCGTCTGACATACTCATTAACCGCATCGAGCACAATCCGCAACCTCACCTACGAGATTGATGAGCTAAAGGATCTTGTTAAGAAGCTTATCAAGAATTTTCCACCGTCATCACCGAAGGAGTAATTCATCATTGGTATTGGCATCCCCTTGGCTTGTTCCAAACTTGGGGGAGTGCTGCGGTATCACATCATCACTATATTTTACCTTTTTACTATCAAATAATGTCATATCATGAGTAGGGAAGTTATCATATAAGATGGTTTGCAGTGTGGAAGTATCTCTCTTTTAGTTGGTTATCTATGTATCCCTTGGTGTGAGTTATCGTTATGGAATATTAATGCGAAGTTTTATCATTTACTTTTTGCACACCTTATTTTAGTTTGCAATTTATGTTATATGATTGATCTTGTTGTTAGTATTGATATCACTTTGGGAGCATCAAGTAAATCTATTTGGTTTTGGCAAACTTAGCATTGGTCAACAGCAACAATACTTTGAGGCTTAAGTAGAAAAGAGGGAAGTACATGTAGATATTTTATTTCATTATCTTTCTTGTTAGCTAATGAGCTTAGTATTCTGAAGTTAAAATTGCGTGTGCTTACAAGGAAGATGCATGATTGTTTCTATCACATGTATATTTGTTTGTTTCCCTCAACTCTTATGCTTGCTAACCAACCTTGCTAGCCAAAGACCTGTACCTAGAGGGAATGCTTCTCGTGCATCCAAAACCTTAAACCAAACCCATCCCATTCGTGTCCACCATAACTACCTACTATGTGGTATTTTGCGCCACTCCGAGTAAATATTTCATGTGCTACCTTTAAACAATTCAAACTCTATTACTTCTTATTTGTATCAATGTTTTATAGCTCATGAGGAAGTATGTGGTGTTTTATCTTCCAATCTTGTTGGGCAGACTTTCACCAATGGACTAGTGGCATATACATCCGCTTATCCAATAATTTTGCAAAAAGAGCTGGCAACGGGGTTCCCGGCCCCAATTAATAACTATCATTAATAATTCTCTTCACATGTTTTGCCCTGATTTATCAGTAAGCAACTTAATTTTGCAATAGACACTCCTCCATGGTATGTGAAATGTTGGAAGGCACCCGAGGATTCGGTTAGCCATGGCTTGTGAAAGCAAAGGTTGGGAGGAGTGTCATCCATAAATAAAACTAAAGTACATGTGTAAACAAAAGATAAGAGGGATGATCTACCTTGCTGGTAGAGATAACGTCCTTCATGGGAGCCGCTCTTTGAAAGTCTGTTTGACAAGGGGGTTAGAGTGCCCACTACCATTCGTTAACAACAACAAACACCTCTCAAAACCTTACTTTTATGCTCTCTTTATGATTTCAAAACTTAAAAAGCTCTAGCACATGATTTAATCCCTGCTTCCCTCTGCGAAGGGCCTATCTTTTACTTTTATGTTGAGTCAGTAAACCTATTTCCCTCTATCTCAAGCAAGCAATTGAGTTGTTGTGATCCAACCATTTATATTGTGATCTATTTAATCATGTCTTTTATTTTTCCTTATTTAGTACAAATTTTAGCTGAATGAATATGACTTTGAAGGTTATCAATGATTATGAGGAGATTGTTATGATTGAGCATGTAAGTTCTACCATATAAGCTCTAATATAAAGACTCTGCTCGAAATATAAGTACAATCTGTTAATTGTTCTTTGACCAAGAACAAAGTTTGCCATCACCAATTATGATTTCCTATGCACCTTTATCTGTGATCTATCTTTACTTCTTTCAAGTTGGGTTATATGAGGAAGTTGTTTACTAGAATGTCTTGCGTGAATTAACAAATGTGATGCTTCTTGTCCGTATTTTATTTATCGACTCTTCACTCCATAAATATGTGGTCTTGTTTACTGAGTTCAGCTTCGCTTGGGGACAAGCGAGGTCTAAGCCTGGGGGGAGTTGATATGTCCATTTTGCATCACTATTTTATATCATAATTTACTGTTATTCATTGATATATTTCATATTTAGAGATGATACTTATGTTATTTCACCTATTTTGCATGTTTCATGATTATTGGAGAATCACTCACCGGAGTAAGGATTCTGCTGGAAAAAGCACTATCAGGATACAATATTTCTGAAGGTCAACAATTGACGGTAAATATACCGAAGCTCCTATTTTTCCAAATGACAGAGCCAGCCAAAAGGGGAGGCCGAGGAGGGCCGCCATGGGCCCTCCCCATAGGGTGGCGCGACCACCAAGGTCGGCGCGCCGCCACGTGGGGAGGGGGCCCACGACCCCCTCGGCCATCGCCCTTTCGCGTACTTCATCTCCCGAAAACCCTGAGGTGCAGGGGGCATCGATGATAGTCAGCGCCGCCTCCTCGAGGCGGAAAAACACCAGAGAGAAAAGAGCTCTCCGGCAGGCAGAAATCTACCGGGGAAATTCCTTCACGGAGGGGGAAATCGTCGCCATCGTCACCGTCATCGAGCTGGACTTCATTGGGATCATCATCATCATCATCTCCACCATCGACACCGTCATCTCCACCGCTGCACCTCGTCTCCGCTGTAACATCTTGGGTTGAATCTTGAGTATTTCATAGGGGAAACTTTCCCGGTGTCGATTACTCCTTGTTATTGATGCTATTGAGTGAAACCATTGAATCAAGGTTTATGTTCAGATTGTTATCCATCATCATATCACCTCTGATCATGTTCCATATGATGTCTTGTGAGTAGTTCGTTTAGTTCTTGAGGACATGGGTGAAGTCTAAATGTTAGTAGTGAACTATGTTGAGTAATATTTAATGGTTTGATATTTAAGTTGTGGTGTTATTCTTCTAGTGGTGTCATGTGAACGTCGACTACATGATACTTCACCTTTATGGGCCTAGGGGAATGCATCTTGTATTTGTTTGCTAATTGTGGGGTTGCGGGAGTGACAGCAACTTGAACCCCCGTTGGTATATCGATGCATGAGGGATAGCAGGATCTCAGAGTTTAAGCACTGTGGTTAGATTTATCTTAATTACTTTCTTGTATTTGCGGATGCTTGCAAGGGGTTTAATCACAAGTATGTATTAGTCCTAGGAAAGGCGGTGCATTAGCATAGGTTCACCCACACAACACTTATCAAAACAATGAAGATTAATCAACTATATGAAGCGAAAGCATTATACTAAATTCCCGTGTGTCCTCAAGAACGTTTGGTCATCATAAGTAAACAAACCGGCTTGTCCTTTGTGCTAAAAAGGATTGGGCCACTCGCTGCAATTATTACTCTCGCATTTTACTTACTTGTATTTTATTTATATGCTATATCAAAACCTCCTGAAAACTTGTCTGTGAGCATTTACAGTGAATCCTTCATCGAAACTGCTTGTCAACACCTTCCGCTCCTCGTTGGGTTCGACACTCTTATTTATCGAAAGTACTATGATACACCCCCTATACTTGTGGGTCATCAAAGACCGCTCGCCTTTCCTGCTTCGCGTAGCACCCGCAGACGAAGCATCGCCGTGTAGAGCACGAGGCTCCACTGGCGAAGCAAGACGCTCTGTTGGCGGAGCAGGCGCCTGATACGTTGCAAACGTATCTATAATTTTTTATGCTCCATGCTTGTTTTGCACCAATTTATATATGTTTTGGTTACACTTCGTTGTAGTTTTATACATTTTCCGGAACTAACCTATTGACAATATGCCATAGTGACAATTCTTTGTTTTCTACTGTTTTGTATTTCAGAAAAGTTGTACAGGAAATATTCTATTTAACTGTAACGAAGACGGATTCTGGAGGGGGGCGAACACGAGGCGGTCTCACCTGCCCTTGGCGCGGCCAGTGCCTAGGCCGCGACATGGGGTGGTGTGGGCCCCCAGGCACCCACCGACCTCGCCCTTCCACCTATTGATACGTTGCAAACGTATCTATAATTTTTCATGCTCCATGTTTTTGTTTTACACCAATTCATACATGTTTTGTTTACACTTTGTTGCACTTTTATACATTTTTTGGAACTAACCTATTAACAAGATGTCACAGTGTCGGTTCCTGTTTTCTATTGTTTTGTATTTCAGAAAAGTTGTACAGGAAATATTCTCGGAATTGGACGAAACAAAAACCGAAGTAAATATTTTACTGTAACGAAGACAGAGTCCAGAGGGGGACGAAGAGGAGGCATAGGAGGCCAGACCACCCCATGGCGCGGGCCTAGGCCTGGTCGCGCCATGGCATGGTGTGGGGACCCCTGGCCTCCACCGACATCGCTCTTCCGCCTATTTTATTCATGATCTCGGGAAAATCTAAAGACCGGAGCCTCCATCCACGAAAAGTTCCGTCACGGCCGCCATCGCAGATCCTGGCTCGGGAGGGTTCTGAAGCTCTTCCCGGCACCCTGCTGGAGGGGGAGATTGATACGTCTCCAACGTATCTATAATTTCTTATGTTCCATGCTAGTTTTATGACAATACCTACATGTTTTGTTCATACTTTATGATGTTTTGATGCATTTTCCGGCACTAACCTATTAACAAGATGCCAAAGCGCCAGTTCCTGTTTTCTGCTGTTTTTGGTTTCAGAAATCCTACAAAGGAAATATTCTCGGAATTGGACGAAATCAACGCCCAGGGTCTTATTTTTCCACGGAGCTTCCAGAAGACCGAAGAGCATACGAGGTGGGGCCACGAGGAGCCGCCACCATAGGGCGGCGCGGCCAAGGAGGGGCCCGCGCCACCCTATGGGGTGGGCCCCTCGAGCGCCCCCTGCGCTGCCCTTCCGCCTACTTAAACTCTCCGTCGCGAAAACCCTATTACCGAGAGCCACGATACGGAAAAAGTTCCAGAGACGCCGCCGCCGCCAATCCCATCTCGGGGGATTCGGGGAGATCGCCTCGGCACCCTGCCGGACGGGGAATCATCACCGGAGGGCTCTACATCACCATGCCCGCCTCCGGACTGATGCGTGAGTAGTTCATCCTTGGACTATGGGTCCATAGCAGTAGCTAGATGGTTGTCTTCTCCTCTTGTGCTATCATGTTTAGATCTTGTGAGCTGCCTAACATGATCAAGATCATCTATTTGTAATGCTACATGCTATGTTTGGTGGGATCCGATGAATATGGAATACTATGTCAAGTTGATTATTGATCTATCATATATGTGTTGTTTATGTTCTTGCATGCTCTCCGTTGCTAGTAGAGGCTCTGGCCAAGTTGATACTTGTAACTCCAAGAGGGAGTATTTATGCTCGATAATTGGTTCATGCCTCCATTGAATCCAGGACGATGACGAGAAAGTTCTAAGGTTGTGGATGTCTTGTTGCCACTAGGGATAAAACATCAATGCTTTGTCTAAGGATATTTGTGTTGATTACATTACGCACCATACTTAATGCAATTGTCTGTTGTTGCAACTTAATACTGGAAGGGGTGCGGATGCTAACCCGAAGGTGGACTTTCTAGGCATAGATGCATGCTGGATGGCGGTCTATGTTCTTTGTCGTAATGCCCTGATTAAATCTCATAGTAATCATCATGATATGTATATGAATCTTTATTTATAAATTGCCCACCTGTAATTTGTTCACCCAGCATGCTATTTATCTTATTGGAGAGACACCACTAGTGAACTGTGGACCCCGGTCCATTCTTTTACATATGAAATATAATCTACTGCAATCTCTGTTCTCTGTTGTTTTTCGCAAACAAACATCATTCTCCACACCATACGTTTAATCCTTTGTTTTCAGCAAGCCGGTGAGATTGACAACCTCACTGTTAAGTTGGGGCAAAGTACTGTGATTGTGTTGTGCAGGTTCCACGTTGGCGCCGGAATCACTGGTGTTGCGCCTGCACTACACTCCTCCACCAACAACCTTCACGTGGCCTTCATCTCCTACTTGGTTCGATAACCTTGGTTTCTTGCGAGGGGAAACTTGCTGCTGTACGCATCACACCTTCCTCTCGGGGTTCCCAACGGACGTGTGCTTCACGCGTTATCAAGCTCTTTTTCTGGCGCCGTTGCCGGGGAGATCAAGACACGCTGCAAGGGGAGTCTCTCACATCCAATCTCTTTACTTTGTTTATTGTCTTGCTTTACTTTACTTTATTTTCTGTCTTGTTTGCTTTATATCAAAAAACACAAAAAAAATAGTTGCTTTACTTTACTTTATTTTCTGTCTTGCTTTCTTGATATCAAAAACACAAAAAAATTAGTTACTTGTCTTTACTTTATTCTGTTTGCTTAGTTTACTTTTACTACTGTTAAGATCAATAATCCTGAAAATACTAAGTTGTGTGATTTCACTAGCACAAATAATAATGATTTTATAAGTACGCCTATTGCTCCACCTGCTACTACAGCCGAATTCTATGAAATTAAACCTGCTTTACTGAATCTTGTTATGAGAGAGCAATTTTCTGGTGTTTGTCGTCGTGGTGAACGAGCAGATGCCATGGGATGGCTTATCTTGGGGCCGAATGGACGCTAGAGGATTCGGGGGAGGGTTTGTGACTAGATGGACGAACTTCCGGATGCTTTCCTCAAGAACTTGGCCAAGGCCAGAGGTAGAAGAAGAAAGACACAAGGACGAACTCGCTCTAGATCACCATGTTCATTGATCTCAAAACAGGTTACAGGTTGTTCTCTCTTACCGTCGATCGCGCGTATGAAAGAGGCTGCTCCCTCTCCTTATATAGGGGAGAGGGTGGCTTACGAGAACAAGAAACCCTAATGGGATCTTTGACTAGACAAACTACTTTACAAAGATACTTTATAAAGCTACTTTAATCATAGATGACGCCGGGGTCTTCTTTAAACATGGAGGTGACATCTTCCGGCTTCTTTGACCGTCATCCTCCTCTTTGTCTTCTAGTCTTCGTTTAAAGCTACTTTGCTTAGCTCATCCTTGTCCTTTAGCTCTGACGGAATCTTTGACCGGTCAGCCGGCATGTTCTTCCTTCCGGTGCGCCGGTATCTTTCCTTCCTGGTTCCGGTATACCCCTCTTGGGGATACCGGCTTAACTTACTTAGCCAACTCTATTTTCTTATCCCGGCTTGATTATTAAACTGGTATCTTGAAGGGTGAGACCATCCGGTATGACATATCTTTGGCATACCGGGGGTCATCCCCCCAACATTAGTCCCCGAAGCTGGTATAGTCTGGCGGATTCTATCCAACAGACCATGCCAGGTTTCCGTATCTTTGGATACCGGTTTAACTCTCTCAGTCTTTGGTTCAAATCCGGCATCTTTGCTCGGACTCACATTTTCTCTGTTCCCAAGGCATTCTCCGGCATCTTGCTCTCCGGTATCTTGGTCATTAAATACTTCCTCGGCGAAGTCGAGAATATATCGGGTTCCGCGCCTGACAGAGACATGCGCCACTGTGTGCGTCGCGCCGGTGTCGGTAGTCACTTCCGTTCGGCTTCCGCGCGCGCATTAATTGAGCCGCACCGGATCCCAACCACTTCTCCGGATCTTGTGTGCCCCCACGTGGCCCTTTTCTTCCGCTCGTGTATCCTCATGCCACGTGGCCATACGCGAGGCGAACCGTCGCGGCCCACGGCCGAACCGCTACGGTCCGGCGGTTCTTGGCCCACCTCTTTTTCTTTATAAGGGCAAAACCGCCCCTTCTCCTTCTTCTTCTTCGCATTCTCCACTTCCTCGCGCACTGCCGTTCTTCGCTCGCACGCCTTCGCCGCTCCTTTGCTCGCTCGAGTTCCGCCGCCCAGCAAACTCTCTCGAGCGCGCCGCCGGACGCCGCTGGACTTCTCCGCGGGAAAAACTTCCGCGGCGCTTCCTTTTCCGCCGCGGCATTGGAGCTTCTTCGAGTTGCTTCCCATCTCGCCGTCGCCGGACCTCTCTGTCTTCCTTGAGCCTGCCCCGACGCCGGCGGTTACTTCCCTGAGCGACTCTGCCGCCCCAGGTTAGTCCTTTTTCCCATCTTTTCCTCTTTTACTCGTAGTTCAGATCTTGAGTTGAAAGTGCATTTATTCTTTCTTTTTCTTTGGTTTTTACGTCCTTCGTAGATCTTCTCGCGAGGGTAGTTTTAGGGAATCTGTTTTTTCCGAGTAGATACCGAAAACCTCTCGAATCCTAATGTCTTCCGAACAATACGCTTCCTCCTCTTCCTCCGGTAGCCGGAAGATCCCGCATCCGACGGGGTCGGCGCGAGAATTTGCGCGGACGGAACCCGAGAGCTCCCAAGAACAAGATGCCGGAAGCTCCAGCCAAGCTTCGGCACCAATCTTTCCGAGGTTACCCGCGGAGCCTGGATGGGCTCCAGCGTGAGTAAGTATGAGATCGGCTGGTTATACCGGTCCCGGAGGATTCCGGAAGGAGTTTCCTGCCGGATTCCCGGCGAAGAGATCGAACCGGTGCTCGAACCCGGCGAACGTGTTGTCTTTCTCGCTCACTTTGAGCGCGGCTTCGGCCTTCCCGTCTCTTCTTTCTACCGGAGTTTCCTCGATTTCTATAAACTCCAACCTCACCACCTTCCTGGCAACGCCATTTTCTACCTCTCATGCTATGCCACCTTCATGGAGGCTTACATCGGCATTCGTCCCACTCGCGAGACGTTTGCTCGATTCTTTGCCCTTCGGATTAATTCCGTTCGGGGCTTAGATATTCCTAAACCCAAACCCCCGTACAATGCGGGTCTTGCATCATCGGCTCCCGTCAAGGGAGCCCCTTTTCAAGTTTTCCGGTCTCGAGTCATGCCGGTCATGGCAAGGGACCTTCTTTTACGTTAAGAACAACGGCGCCGCAGATCTCATTGATCTGCCACCTTTTGATCCGGCGCCGCCCTCAAAGACCAATTGGGGCTACAATCCGAAGGAGTCTCACAATGAGACAAACCGGATTATACGTTTTATGAAACAGCAGATGAAGGACACCGGCCTCTGCTCCCGACGACATCGTCCGCACCTTCATCTCGCGCGGGTGCTTCCTCTCCGGCGCCGCTCCCACAAGATGTGCGAGATGTATGGCCCTGGTGATCCTACCAAGATCACCGGGCTTCCTCTCGACAAGAAGGATGTTGTCCTCAAGGCCGGGCAGATCTGCCGGACCTCCATGCCGGAAGAGTGGGAATGGGGCCTCCGGCCTCTTAGCTCTACTAACCCTCCGACCCAAGAAGTAAGAAATTACGCGACTCGGGTCGGTTTGCGGAAGTTTTTATTGCGATTAACCTCCTTCTCTCTCTTTTGTTCTTTCAGGCCAAGGACCGTTTCCCCGGCATCGAATCCGACAGGCGCGGCCGTTGCCGGAAGCGCGGTCTCGACAAGTCAAAATGCATCTTCCAGTACTCTATTTTGTGTTCTGGCGGCTTGTATTGTATCTCCGCCCAATCGACCAGGAAATCAGCTAAAGCTTGCGATTTTATGGCGTCTCTTCTTTCATATACCGGCACATACGGTGATAGCTGAATTGCCCATTTTGCAATCCTGCCGTCGGCATCCTTGTTACCCATGATATCGGAGATGGGTGCCTCGCTCACCACCTTCATGGGATGTTCCTCGAAGTAATGCTTGAGCTTTGTGGCGGCCATAAACACGCCATAAGTCATTTTTTGGAAGTGTGGGTAGTTTTGTTTTGATGAGGAGAGCACCTCGCTCAGGTAGTATACCGGCCTCTGGACGGTTTTTCCTTCCTCTTCTCTTTCCACCACAACCACAACACTAACCACCCGGTTCGTTGCCGCTATATAAAGCAACATAGGTTCTCTTTCCAAGGGTGAGGCCAAAATAGGGGCCGTTACGAGCATGTTTTTCAATTCTTTAAACGCTGCGTACCCTGCGTGGTCCAGACGAAAGTATCCGATTTTCTCATCAAAGCATAGAGCGGCAAGGCTTTTTCTCCTAGCCTGCTTATGAACCGGCTCAGCGATGCCAAGCTTCCGGTAAACTTTTGCACATCTTTTAGTTCTCGTGGGATAGTCATTCTTTCTATTGCCCGGATTTTTACCGGATTAACCTCAATGCCCCGGCTTGACACAAGGAAACCAAGCAGCTTGCCGGCGGGGACACCAAAGGTGCACTTTGCCGGATTGAGTTTCATCCGGAACCGCCTTAGGTTATCAAATGTTTGCCGGATGTCATCGATTAGGGTATCTTTTACTTTAGTTTTTATCACAATATCATCCACATAAACTTGCACATTTTTTCCGATTTGATCAAACAAGCATTTTTGCATACGGCGCTGGTACGTTGCACCGGCGTTGCGCAAACCAAATGGCATAGTAACATAGCAGTAAGCCCCGTGCGGGGTAATGAACGCAGCTTTTATTTGATCTTCTTTTTTCGGGGGATTTGGTGGAAGCCGGAATACGCATCCAGGAACGACAACAACTCACACCCAGCAGTAGAATCAATCACTTGATCGATTCGGGGCAAAGGGAAAGGGTCTCTTGGGCAAGCTTTGTTGAGGTTGGTGTAGTCGATGCACATGCGCCATATTTTTGCGAGTTTTGCCTTCGGGTTCTCATCTTTTTTCTTTTCGACTAACACCGGATTGGCCAGCCACTGCGTGTGCGTGACCTCCACGATGAAACCGGCAACTAGCAGCTTTGTTACTTCTTCTCCAATGATTTTTCTCCTATCTTCAGCGAACCGGCGCAAAGGTTGCCGCACCGGCTTAGCATCCTTCCGGACGTTTAGAGAGTGCTCAGCCAGCTCCCTTGGAACACCCACCAAGTCATCGAGTAGACCGGGCGAAGATATTCCGATTCTCACGGAGGAAGGCGACGAGCGCGCTTTCCTATGCTTGACTGAGGCCGGCACCGATACGAACGGTGCGCTCTGGGTAAGCCGGATCCAGCACAATATCTTTTGTCTCGTTTGTCGGCTTGAATGTCGGTGAGTCCAAGCTTCCACTCATTGCCGCTAGGCTCAATTTTGAGGACTGGGCCAGCGCAACTGCGGTTTGCATTCTCTTTTTCTCCTCCGCGATCACCAGCGATTCCGCTAGGTTTGATCCGGCGGAAGCAGTTTCCATTGAGACTTTATAGTTCCCCACCACAGTTAGTGGTCCACGAGGTGCCGGCATCTTCATCTTGAGATAGGCCGTATGGGTTGATGCCATGAAAGCTGCCAACGCCGGTCTCCCCAACAAGGCATGGTAGGGACTATCTAAGTCCACTACCTCAAACTCAAGGTTCTCGACACGACAATTGTCGTGTCCTCCGAATGACACGTCCACCCGAACTTTTCCTATCGGGGCGCAAGACAAACCGGGAACAATCCCATGGAAAGTTGTATGAGTTGGCTGCAGCATATTCTCTGTTATGCCCAGCGTACGCATGGTGTGCTTGTACATGATGTTTATGCTGCTACCATTGTCTATCAGCACCTTGCTGAATTTCACTCGAGTTTCCGGCCCCTTCATGATTGGGTCCACAACGAGAGCGTATCCACCCGGATTCGGCATGACTTTGGGGTGATCCTTGAACGACCAGGTGATTTCCTGATCTGACCACAGCATGTATTTTGGAACTGCCGGCATCACGGCGTTCACTTCCATGGAACGGCGATGCACACTTTGCCTGTCCATTGGCTCAGTGACAAAGACAACCATGCACAAGTGTGGGTCTTCATAAACATTCCGGCCCAAAGGTGCCGGTGGAGGCGGTTGGTCATGATTTTCTTCCACCCGGTTAACCTGCTGGTACTGCTGCCTGTTTGGCTGCACCGGTAAGGCGTTTGCTCCAGTGAGTGGTGGTGGAGGTGGCAATTGCTGTTGTTGCTGCATGGGGCCCCCTGGCGCTCGCGCATCTTTTACTCGCCCCCTTTGCATTAGGAATTTGGTCCAAGAACAATCCTTTGTTAAGTGATTCGATGGGTGATCCGGATTCGGCGTGTGCCACCGGCAAGGTTGATCCATGGCGGCTTCCATGGTGTATTTCACGGGCTCTTGCCAATTCTTTTTCTGGCCCCAGGGTTTCTTTTCTACCCACTGCTTCTTAGGACCCGCCCACGGCTGCGATCCGGTTTTTTGTCTCTGACTGCCGCTGGCGTCAAAATTTTCTTGCACGGCAGCAACTTGCTGCGATGCATATCTTCGATCCGGGAAATCTTCCCTCCTTTTGTTGTTCCGGTTGTCCCGGTATTGCTGCTGATGCGGATTCGACTGCTCCGGCTCAGCTTGCACTGCCGGCTGCATTGGGTCTCCCAACGCATAGCTATCTGCCACACGTATCATCTCTGCCAAGGTTGTGGGCATGCTTCTCTGCAGCCTTTGCCACAAAGGTGATCCTCTCCGGCATCCTTGACTGAACCAAGCAATGGCTTGTGCCTCAATCACTCCTTCACATGTGTTTCTCATTGAGTTCCACCGGGTGAGATAATCCCGGTCCGGTTCTCCCGCACGCTGCTGACACAGCGCAAGCTGTTGGGGCCGGTTTGGCCTTTTGTAGGTGCTGCTGAAGTTGTTCACAAATGCTTCCTCAAAGTCCAACCATCCGTTAATACTTCCTGCCGGCAAGTTGTTAAGCCAGATCCTCGCAGGACCCACGAGGTAGGACGGTATGATTCTTACCGCCCAACGCCGGTTCACTCCACCACCAGCCACATAAACTGCTGTGACATAATCAGCCAGCCAGTCTTCCGGCTTGGTCGTTCCATCATACGTTCTTGTATCCCGGGGCAATTGGAAATTGCGTACCGGTGGTTCTTCTCTCATGATCCGTGGGCCAAAGCACCTTGGGCCAGGAGGTCCCTCACATTCAACTATCGCAGATAGATGTACTCTGTCCAGCCTGTGCCTCGCATCCCGGTCTGGCAAACATCTCTCCCCCAGGCGTTCTTCCAAAGGGTTCCGGTGGACTCTTGTCCGTTCCACCTCAGAATCTGATTCATCGTACTCTTCCGGTTCCGCGGCTCTTGCCTGCCGGTACCCTGGTGGTGGCATTTCTTCATCCACGTACGCCACTCTTGCGGCTCGATAATTTTGCCCGGTTTCATATCTACCGGCATGATTGTTTCCGGCATAGCCTCCCTTGGCGTAGCCTCGATCTGCCCCTTGGCTTTTTCTACCGGCATCATGTTGCCCGGCTTTTTGTTTTCCGGCAAGAACTGGATCATACACAGTCATCTGCCGTGCATTCTTTTCTCTCTCCCTTCTTTTGTCCGGATGAGGGGACGATGCCTGCCCCTGAGACTTGCTTCCGGCATTCTTTGTTGAACGCGTGGATTTTGAGGCCACTGCCTCGTTCAGCTTAGCCAGCTGCTCAGCATTTTGCTGCTCAATAGTTTTCAACAGCTCTTTTACACGTTCTTGCTGCTTTACCAACTCATCACCGGAAAGAGACTCACATAACTCTACTGCAGCTTTAGCGGCTTTTATAGTTTTATCCGGACTACTGTACTTAGGCTTTTCTACGATGCTAACAGATACAGATGCACTCTTGCCGGCAAGAACTTCCTTGCGCAAATCCTGGTCTAGATTGCGAGCCTTAAGCCGGTTTTCCGGTATCCTAGCAGCATGAGCACTAACTGAAGCAAAGTCATGGGCAGCGTTGTACTCACGTAGGGTTAGGTTCAGCTCGCGCTGCGCCCGGATGATGTCGGCGCCACCGGTAAGCAGGGCCTTGCGCGTGGCCTCCAGCTCCTCCTGAGCCTTTGCCGGGTCGATGTTCTGCGCGATGGGCGTGGCCAGCGTGTTCATCGCCGCTTGGAGAGGTGTTGCCGGTGGTGCTGATGATGCTCCCGCGGCGCCGGCATCACGTTCCAGCGGTGGTTTCGCTGCGCGGGTCGATGCCGCACGCTCATCTCCTTGCTCCACAGCTCCCTTGCCGGTGTTGACCGCACCAGCCATCATGACCTCCACGCTGCCGGTGGCGCGGCCAGCGCACAGCCATCTTGGCGGATCCGGCGCCACCAGCACCGGCGAGAGGCGCTGGCGCACAGGGACGGTGCCGAGGTAGACGCGGATGCTGCCGAACTCGATGGTGCGGCCGTTCTGCGGGAACTTGCCGCCGTTGGCGAAGCAGCCGGCGTTATCGTTGATGAAGTCCATGTTGTAGATGCGTTCCACGAGCGCGGACACCGTGCGCTTGCCGTTGATGTCGAGGAGGCCCGCCCGAATATGAACTCCAGCAAGCGCCACTTCATGCCCCACGGTGGGCGCCAACTGTCATCGTGGTGAACGAGCAGATGCCATGGGATGGCTTATCTTGGGGCCGAATGGACGCTAGAGGATTCGGGGGAGGGTTTGTGACTAGATGGACGAACTTCCGGATGCTTTCCTCAAGAACTTGGCCAAGGCCAGAGGTAGAAGAAGAAAGACACAAGGACGAACTCGCTCTAGATCACCATGTTCATTGATCTCAAAACAGGTTACAGGTTGTTCTCTCTTCTGTCGATCGCGCGTATGAAAGAGGCTGCTCCCTCTCCTTATATAGGGGAGAGGGTGGCTTACAGAACAAGAAACCCTAATGGGATCTTTGACTAGACAAACTACTTTACAAAGATACTTTATAAAGCTACTTTAATCATAGATGACGCCGGGGTCTTCTTTAAACATGGAGGCTGACATCTTCCGGCTTCTTTGACCGTCATCCTCCTCTTTGTCTTCTAGTCTTCGTTTAAAGCTACTTTGCTTAGCTCATCCTTGTCCTTTAGCTCCTGACGGAATCTTTGACCAGTCAGCCGGCATGTTCTTCCTTCCGGTGCGCCGGTATCTTTCCTTCCTGGTTCCGGTATACCCCTCTTGGGGATACCGGCTTAGCTTTACTTAGCCAACTCTATTTTCTTATCCCGGCTTGATTATTAAACCGGTATCTTGAAGGGTGAGACCATCCGGTATGACATATCTTTGGCATACCGGGGGTCATCCCCCCAACAAATAATAATGATTTTATAAGTACGCCTATTGCTCCACCTGCTACTACAGCCGAATTCTATGAAATTAAACCTGCTTTACTGAATCTTGTTATGAGAGAGCAATTTTCTGGTGTTAGTACTGATGATGCTGCTGCCCATCTTAATAATTTTGTTGAACTTTGTGAAATGCAAAAGTATAAGGATATAGATGGTGATATTATAAAACTGAAATTGTTTCCTTTCTCCTTAAAAGGAAGAGCTAAAGATTGGTTGCTATCTTTGCCTAAGAATAGTATTGATTCATGGACTAAATGTAAAGATGCTTTTATTAGTAAATATTATCCTCCTACTAAGATTATATCTTTGAGAAGTAGCATTATGAATTTTAAGCAATTAGATAATGAACATGTTGCTCAAGCATGGGAGAGAATGAAATCTTTGGTAAAGAATTGCCCTACCCATGGACTAACTACTTGGATGATCATCCAAACCTTTTATGCAGGATTGAATTTTTCCTCAAGGAACCTATTGGATTCAGCTGTTGGAGGTGCCTTTATGTCCATCACTTTGGGCGCCGCAACAAAGCTTCTTGATGATATGATGATCAATTACTCTGAGTGGCATACTGAAAGAACTCCTCAAGGTAAGAAGGTAAATTCTGTTGAAGAAACCTCTTCTTTGGGTGATAAGATTGATGTTATTATGTCTATGCTTGTTTATTGGTAGATCTCATATTGATCCTAATAAGGTTCCTTTAGCCTCATTGGTTGCTCAAGAAGAGCATGTTGATGTGAACTTCATTAAGAATAATAATTTCAACAACAATGCTTATAGGAATAATTATGGTAACAATAACTATAGGCCATATCCTTCTAATAATGGTAGTGGTTATGGTAATTCCTACGGTAATTCTTATAACAATAATAAGAGTGTACCCTCTGGTCTTGAAGTCATGCTTAAAGAATTTATTAGTACACAAATTGCTTTTAATAAAACTGTTGAGGAAAAAGCTTGGTAAAATTGATGTTCTTGCTTCTAAGGTTGATAGTCTTGCTCTTGATGTTGATCTTTTAAAACTGAAAGTTATGCCTAATGAAGTTAAAGATGCTAAGTTTGCTAAAACAAATGCTATCCAAGTTCGAATTAATGATAATATTATAATGTTGGCTGAATTGCATGCTAGGTGGGATAGAGAAGAAAAAGAAAAACTTGCTGATACGCGCGAAGCACACGTCCGTTGGGAACCCCAAGTGGAAGGTATGATGCGTATAGAAGCAAGTTTCCCTCAGTATGAAACCAATGTTATCGAACCAGTAGGAGCCAAGAAGCACATGAAGGTTGTTGGTGGAGGAGTGTAGTGCGGCGCAACACCAGTGAAACCGGCGCCAACGTGGAACCCTGCACAACACAATCAAGATACTTTGCCCCAACGTAACAGTGAGGTTGTCAATCTCACCGGCTTGCTGAAAACAAAGGATTAAACGTATCGAGTGGAAGATGGTGTTTGTTTGCAAAGAACAGTAAAGAACAATGATTGATGTAGAATGTATTCAGATGTAAAACAATGGACCGGGGTCCACAGTTCACTAGTGGTGTCTCTCCAATAAGATAACTAGCATGCTGGGTGAACAAATTACAGATGGGCAATTGACAAATAAAGATTCAATACATATCAACGATGATTACTATGTGATTTAATCAGGGCATTACGACAAAGTACATAGACCGCTATCCAAGCATGCATCTATGCCTAAATAATCCACCTTCGGGTTAGCATCCGCACCCCTCCAGTATTGAGTTGTAAACAACGAGATAATTGCATTAAGTATGGTGTGTAATGTAATCAACACAAATATCCTTAGACAAAGCATCGATGTTTTATCCCTAGTAGCAACAAGCACATCCACAACCTTAGAACCTTCTGTCACGATCCCAGATTAAATGGAGGCATGAACCCACTATCGAGCATAAATACTCCCTCTTGGAGTTACAAGTATCAACTTGGCCAGAGCCTCTACTAGCAACGGAGAGCATGCAAGAACATAAACAACACATATATGATAGATTGATAATCAACTTGACATAGTATTCTAGATTCATCGGATCCCATCAAACACAACATGTAGCATTACAAATAGATGATCTTGATCATGTTAGGCAGCTCACAAGATCTAAACAATGATAGCACATGCGGAGAAGACAACCATCTAGCTACTGCTATGGACCCATAGTCCAAGGATGAACTACTCACGCATCAATCCGGAGGCGGGCATGATGATGTAGAGCCCCTCCGGTGATGATTCCCCTCTCCGGCAGGGTGCCGGAGGCGATCTCCTGAATCCCCCGAGATGGGATTGGCGGCGGCGTCTCTGGAAGGTTTTCCGTATCGTGGCTCTCGGTACGGGGGTATTCGCGACGAAGGCTTTAAGTAGGCGGAAGGGCAGGTCAGGAGACGACGCGAGGGGCCCACACCATAGGGCGGCGCGGGCCCCCCTCTGGCCGCGCGGCCCTATAATGGCGGCGCCTCGTCGCCCCACTTCGTTATCCCTTCGGTCTTCCGGAAGCTTCGTGTAAAAATAGGACCCTGGGCATTGATTTTGTCCAATTCTGAGAATAGAGAGTGGATTTGGTGATCAGGTGTATATGTGAGCACGCGGTCATTACTGTTGGATCTGGTTCATCACCGTTGGATTCAACCTATCAACAAACGGGGACTAACGGTTCAGTGAACTTTCGCTCCGTGTAAGGCGACAGCAGCAGTCGCTATCATGCATGCTTGAGTAGAAACAACCAAATGTGTGTGGGGCCTGCTTGAGTAGCAACAACCAAATGAGCGTGCGTTGACTTTATTTGGAGCCTGTCTGCTCACGAACAGAAATGAATTAAAACAAAATACGCTTGGATCAATTCCTGTATCCATTTCACTAGTACGCACTGCACAGATTACACCTCCGACCATCCTCCGCGGCGGCAGATTGAGTAGATGTGATTTTGGGGGATCAGTAGCTCGATGAGAGCCCTGCACGAGCTCCAGCTCGCCGGTGATGCCGCACCCTGCACGAGCAACTTCTCGCCGGAGATCCCTCTCGAGCTCTGTCCCCACCTCCGCGGCCCCCTCGCCGTCATCGTTCCGCTGCCGTCTGCAGCTTATTGCAAGCCTCCAACCTCTCCGAGCCTGTCGATCGACCGCAGCTCGACGACGCGCTTAATCTTCTTCCTCCTCCAGCTCACCTCCAACCTCCGACCATGCCAATCGACCGTGGCGAGTGCCCTCCGTTCAGCCTCCTGCACAACAACATTATTCTGGTCCGAGTTAACGAATGTTTCTGGAGCATTAAACACAACCAATGCATAGCTTCTCCCTGTGGTTTGTCTTCACCTGGCGAAGGTCAGCTGCAGAGATGAAACCATTGTGGTGCTTGTCAAAAGCATGGAACGCCTCTTTCAGCTCCTCCTAGGAGTCTTGCGGGCCATCGGGTTCAGGAACTCCAGGAAGTTGTTGATGTTGAGAATAAAGAAACCTGTGCAACATCTGGCACTAATTTCAACACAGGTTCTTTAATTATTCTCTTGAAGAAGCAAGAAAGAGCTAGGAGCACAAGATAGAACAACCAGATAGATGAAGGAGTTCTCTAGTAAAATAATGACTAAAAGTACAGCAAGTGACAAAACTTAGTGCCTCGTAATTGCATATGAGGACGGTAATTACCGGATCAGCAAAAAGTTTCCTGATATATATCAGACTAGTGATAGCGGCCTCTGATGCCGATGAACATGGTCTAATATGTTGCCTCGAGTCAGGTGGCGGTTCAGAAGACCAGAGATCCTAGCTTGCATTTGCAGGACAAAGACTTGCAGTGAAAACAATGTCCAAGACAAAGCCCTGTGCGGCCACCAATCGAAGAAGATCTAATTGCATAAGTCCTGGATAGACTGAGCCTGCTTGGACAAGGAAAGGAGCAACGAGCTATGTAAGTATGAGCTTGAATCCCATGTTTGATGTATACTGAACCAAAACCACTAATGACTAATCCCCATTAGTGCAGCGAAATTGACAGGAAGATCCACCCTCCGGCCCGATTTAGTTGAGAGCGGACCTGCTGTCCTTGACGGTGAAGTCGTGGACGGAGGTGGCGGACAACCCGGCGGCCATGCTGGAGCGGACGGCGAAGTTCCCCGTGCGGCTGCTGAGCTCCTGTCCGCCGCCGCTACGCCTCCAACTTGAGGCGTGTCAACCTCAGTACCAGTGATGGATTGAGACGCATATGGGCACTCAACGAGGCTGCTGGCACCAGCAAGCTCGTCCTCACGATCAACATCACCACTGCCGACGGGTTGGGGACGAACGAGCGGATCAGAGCACCCGCCAATTCATCTGCATCTTTGCTAGCTGCCTGGCCAGGAGGGAGCTAGACGGGGCAACGGCTGTTGCCAGCGGCGGAGGTCGACCTCAGAACTCGAGAGAAGCAACGTGTAGCTGGACGGGGCGGCGGCGTTGACTTGGACGGAAAAATCCAACTTTCCCGGCGGCGTTGTCTTCACAGCGGGCATCAGCGTCGGGGGCAAGGCTGCGGGGGATCTAGGCGACGGGCAGCGCGGCGGGGGTAAGCAAGAAGACGACTTGGGGCGGGGGTGGGGGCGGGGGTGGATGGGCTGAGCAGCATGAAAGCCGGCGAGCGGAGCGGCGAGGGAAGACCGAGGAAGACAAGCAACCAAGATATGCGGTGGGAGGAGTTACAGGTGTGTCGGAAATTAGACAAGGAGTTATTCGTGCCGGAGGGAGTAGTATGTCACCTCACGGAGAGAACGGATGCCGTTAGACACATGGCACTCAACGGATGCGTGCTCACGTATACACCCGGTCACCAGGCTTCTTTTATCCGAGAATATTTCCTTTGTACGATTTCTGAAACCAAAAATAGCAGAAAATAGCAACTGGCGCTTCAGCATCTTGTTAATAGGTTAGTGCCGGAAAATGTATAATAATGATGTAAAGTATGTATAAAACATTCAAGTATTGTCATAAAAGTAGCATGGAACATAAGAAATTATAGATACGTTTGAGACGTATCACTTGCTAAAGAGAATAATGTAGCTAAAGTTTGGACTATTACCACCACTAGTAATGTTGATTCTTCACATACTGCTAAACCTCCTACTATCAATGGTAAAATAATTGGTGTTGGCAATGTTTCTACTCCTAGTACAAAGCGTGCAAAATTGCCTGAAACTGCTGAAACTGTTTGTGATAATAGTGCTGAAATTTTTTAGAATGTTGTAGATCATAATGGTTTAGATTTTGATGATTGTCATATCTCTGAAGTTATAAAGTTCTTACAAAAACTTGCTAGAAGTCCTAATGCTAGTGCTATAAATTTAGCCTTTTACAAAACATATTACAAATGCTCTCATTAAAGCTAGAGAAGAGAAATTAAAACTTGAAGCTTCTATTCCTAGGAAGTTGGAAGATGGTTGGCAGCCCATCATTAAGATGAAACTCAATGATTTTGATTGTAGTGCTTTATGTGATTGATACGTCTTCAACGTATCTATAATTTCTGATGTTCCATGCTAGTTTTATGACAATACCTACATGTTTTGCTCACACTTTATGATGTTTTGATGCATTTTCCGGCACTAACCTATTAACAAGATGCCGAAGCGCCAGTTCCTGTTTTCTGCTGTTTTTGGTTTCAGAAATCCTGCAAAGGAAATATTCTCGGAATTGGACGAAATTAACGCCCAAGACCTTATTTTCCACGGAAGCTTCCAGAGAGCCAGAGAGGGACCAGAGGGGAGCCCTGGGGGCCCCACCCCACATGGCGGCGCGGCCAAAGGGGGGGCGCCAGCCTATGGGGGGCCACCCCTGGCTCCTCCGAGGCCGCCCTTTCGCCTATAAAGTCTCTCCGCCTCGAAAACCCTAAAAACATAAGCCACGGGACGAGAAAAGTTATGCAGCCGCCGCCATCGCGAAGTCAAGTTCGGGGGACAGAAGTCTCTGTTCCGGCACGCCGCCGGGACGGGGAATTGCCCCCGGAATCCATCTCCATCAACACCACCGCCATCTTCATCGCCGTTGCTGTCTCCCATGATGAGGAGGGAGTAGTTCTCCCCCGAGGCTGAGGGCTCTACCGATAGCTATGTGGTTAATCTCTCTCTCATGTACCTCAATACAATGATCTCATGAGCTGCCTTACATGATTGAGATCCATATGATGAGCTTTGTATCACTATTAATCTATGTGCTACTCTAGTGATGTTATTAAAGTAGTCTATTCCTCTTCATGATGTAAAGGTGACGGTGTGTGCATCATGTAGTACTTGGTGTAGGTTATGATTGTAATCTCTAGTAGATTATGGAGTTAACTATTACTATGATAGTATTGATGTGATATATTCCCCCTTTCATAGCTTATTGGTGACGGTGTGTATGCTTGTTAGTACTAGGTCTAAATTGCAACGGTCTATTATGCACTCTTGAGGTTACTTAAATATGAATTATGAATGTTGTGGAGCTTGTTTACTCCGGCTTGAGGGAGCTCTTGTAGCCCTACACAATGAATGGTGTTTGTTATCCAACAAGAGAGTGTATGTAGCAAAAGTGAGGAGAAGTTATTTATTTATTATGTGATCAATGTTGAGAGTGTCCACTAATGAAAGTATGATCCCTAGGCCTTGTTTCCAAATACTACAAACATCGCTTGTTTACTGTTTTACTGCATCTTTACTTCCTGCAATATTACCACCATCTATACCACCTGTGTTTCACTATCTCTTCGCCGAACTAGTGCACCTATACATCTGACAAGTGTATTAGCTAGGTGTGTTGGGGACACAAGAGACTTCTTGTATCTTAATTGCAGGGTTGCTTGAGAGGACTATCTTTGACCTCTACCTCCCTGAGTTCGATAAACCTTGGGTGATTCGCTTAAGGGAAACTTGCTGTTGTTCTACAAACCTCTGCTCTTGGAGGCCCAACAATGTCTACAAGAATAGAAGCACACGTAGACATCAGTGATCTTGGTGCAAGTATTTCTGTTATGCCTAAGAAAGTTTATGATATGCTTGACTTGCCACCATTGAAAAATTGTTATTTGGATGTTAATCTTGCTGATAATTCTATAAAGAAACCTTTGGGGAGGATTGATAATGTTCGCATTACGGTTAACAATAACCTTGTCCCCGTTGATTTTGTTGTCTTGGATATTGAATGCAATGCATCTTGTCCTATTGTTTTGGGAAGACCCTTTCTTCGAACTGTTGGTGCTGTTATTGATATGAAAGAAGGAAATATTAAGTATCAGTTCCCTCTCAAGAAAGGTATGGAACACTTCCCTAGAAAGAGAATTAAGTTGCCTTTTGATTCTATTATTAGAACAAACTAGCACAGTGGCCCTCGCACATGCGAGGGCATAATCTTTAAGTATGTTGTAGGTGGTTGAGAATTGAATAAAAAAATTTATGAAAATTTAGAATATGTCATTGGTAATAATATGATACAGTAGACATCGTAAATGTTATGCTCTTAAAATTTGTTACCATTTGAATTGGTATGTGCAGGTATCTTGATCAAAAGGTTTTCATGTGTTTATGTACCCTTACAAATTAAATCAAGATTTTTTTGGAATGGTAGTTGAAATAGGGTCCATTAGATTAACAACATTATGTTTTACCTTTTTGTGAAAAATATCTTCTATCACTTCCTCTTTACACTGCATATTGTGCTTTTAATGTATATTTAATGGGAGAATCGTAGATTTGTTAGGTTAATGTGGTAACAGTTTATCTACTTTATCTAAGTATAATTGAGGTGTCGAGTAAATGTGTGACAAACATACACAAAAGTACACACACATATATCAGTTGTAAAAGATGAAGCACCTATGTATGCACATTAATCTGATGGACGTCAGTCCCGCAAAATCTGGTTGCTTCAAGAAATATATCATTGCTGCTATTTTATAAGGTCACCTAGCACGTACAGAGTGAAGAAAGCCTTACTGGCAATGGTGACATGGTCGCCGATGCCATCAACGACTGTATTTACACGCTGCCGTGCCAGTCCCACTCCCATACAAACAGATGAATACAGTTGAGCGCCGCGAGTACCTGTCCATATACGTCAACCGCGCCACACCGTCCGTACCAGACTTGTTCTAGCTATCCTTTCTTGCTTCTTAAGAAGGCAGAGGGCAGTCGTGAGTTACCTACTACTACAGTTATGAGTTCTTCCTTTACCATACAAATGTTTATGTGTGCCCCTTTTTGGACGAAAACAAAAATTAGATCACACATATATCCTTGGTACCAGCGCTGCCGTGCTCGCCATTGCTCCAGCGAGGTTGTTCTGCGAGGTCCCGGCGAGATGATGCGAGCGGTAGTGGGTGGAGCCGCCGGGCGCTGGTCTGATATGCTGCAAGGGGAGAGGTATAATAATTACCTCAAATTGGAAGTAGTGGCTTAGAAAAACAAATGCCGACTCCCTGCTCGACTATCTTTAGATCTTCTTCATTGTCTTCTAGCAATATTCTCAATGACCATCTTCCCGGTGCTTATTACGCAACTGGAAGTACACAGGCTAAGAACACATGCCAACTTGCAGCTTCAGATAATCTCCATCGTCTTTTAGAAATATTCAGCATCTAGCACACACCCATAATCTTGATATCTACCTGAGACATATTTTGTTCTTGCTGCTGCACCTGCTCGTTCAGGGGCAATGGATTCAAGAGGAGTGCACCTGGTTAATAGGAGCAGCTTGGGCAGTAGCTAATTACTCAGTCACCAAGTCGAGAAAACTAAATCCTCACAGGTCAATTTCATATTCCGATGGCCACATGATCCTCCCTCTCTCAGCTAAGCAGCTCCCGGCTGCTTTTCTCGTGCATAAAATCTTTCTCTTATATGTTATCCTCCTCCTTGCACGATCTGCTGGCCATGTCCATTACACCAAGAACTGGCTCCTGCCGCCATCACACTTGCACGTGTGAGCGTTGCTTTTCTTTTTAATCTCAGCATCACCGACAGAGGATTCACCCGCAGGTGAAGCGGTGCTGGTGGCTCGTTGGTAGTGACTGAGCTTAGTCGTTCACCCCAGCACCTACAACTACAAGTGCTAGGAACTTTAAGGATCGCATATAAATTCAAATGTAATTAAATGTATAATGTAAGAAGGATTTTTTTAGGGACGATGGACCATATACCATAGCATATATGCCAAGACTCCTGAGATACATCATAAGAAACTATGTTAATCATCCCCTTGAGCGCTCTGTCACTAATATGATAGTCACTCGTGTCGATTATTCTTTTTGGTCAAACTATGTTAGCAACTTTACCTCGGATGCTTTCCATTTACCGTCAAGCGTTAACAAATGGAACCATTAGGTGGCATGTTTATTAACCTATCGAGGGGGTAATAATGATTCTAGCAGTGGTTAGAAACAAATAAAACATGTTTATGAAATGGGAACAATGATCATAGCTAGGGAGGCTATACTACCGTTTCCGAAAGGTCGATGTCCTCCATCATTGTCAATTGACCTTTTCAGTGCAGCCCTTCTAAAGAACCGTAATGGTGTACCTGATAAGAAAGAAAAGATATGCATACAAAAATTAGTAGACAGGCGGATCCAGCATTTGAAAACAAAGCTAGAGCTAAGGAAAAGAAAGAGCAAAATGGTGGATTTTTGTTTCTTCGCGCAAAAACATAAATCAATCCCTTGGCAAATGAAGTGGATCAAAATATTTTTTAGCACAAGTCGCTTTTTATTGCTTGTCAAACTTCAGCAATATATATTTTTCTAGAAATTGAAGCATTTAGGTAGAAAATCAGCTGAAAGATAAGGCATAAAGGGAACATAGACCATTTCCCTCTGTCTGGTACAAAAGAAGCCTGGTGACCGGGTGTATACGTGAGCACGCACCCAGAAAGTGACATGTGTCAAACGGCATCCATTTCTCCGTGAGCTAGTGTACTACAAAAAAAATTGTTAGGAAAATCTACCGCTCTAACAACTCCTCGCTTGCTGCTTGCTGCGTTGTCGTTATAACTCCTCGCGAGCGATTTCTTTCTCTAGAATTTAGGTACAACAAAATTTCAATAAATACACCTTAATTAGTATCTCCTGTAGCCATTCATCATTTAATAAAAGAACACAGGACAAGCAGAGGTAGCAAATTCTTAAAATTTTCTGTAGATAAAATGAAGACCAAATCAGATTTGTTCTCCAAAATAAGCATGACAAATGACAGCACCAAAACATCTGATAAAAGCCAAACCGCAAGCATTTGCCTGTGGCTACCTGCTAGTTCTTCCACGCCCAGGATTTTCTTCATCTTGCTTATGTCTTTGATATCCGAAAGAACAAAAGGAAATAAAGTCCTCCACGGTGGCGCCGTCGCCGAGGAAGTTGTTGGCCACCGACACATCTCCTTGCAGTGGTTCCAATTAAACACCGAGTTCTAGGAAACGGCTGCTCATCACCGGCAGCAGCGCGTCGCAGGTGCCCAGGTACAGGGACTGGAAGTTGGCCACCTGTCCCTGAGCGACCACCCTCACGAGCAGCTCGTCGGGGAGAGCCGGGGCCACCTCTTGCCACTTTGTGACGTTGTCACCGTGACCTTCGACGGAACGGCCACGAGATTCACCCGCCACGACAGCATGATCCCGAAGCTCCCGCTGCCAGCTCCGCCGCGGATGGCCCAGAAGACGTCGCGCCCCATGGTGGTGATGTTCAGGATCCGGCCCTCGGCGTTGACCAGCAAGGCGTCGACGACGTGGTCGGCTGCGAGTCCGTGCCTGCGCAGGAGCATGCCGAAGCCGCCACCATTGAGGTGGCCGCCGACGCCCACCGTTGGGCACAGGCCCGCCGGGAACGCGAGACGGTCGCTCACCTTTCCGATGGCGTAGTACAGCTCCCCGAGCGTCGCGCCGGAGTCAACCCATGCGGTGGCCAGGGTTCCCCGGGTGACGCGCACGGAGCGGAAGCCGGCGAGGTCGACCACGACGAAGGGGCCCGCATCAGCGCGCGCGGACCTGTACGAGAGGCCCTCGTCATCCACAGCCTCGCGCTGGCGTCGCCCGCGCCGCAGATGGGTGTACAACGACAGCGACCGTCGACGAATAAGTTGGGGAGGTGGTGGATGAGCGAAATCGACGGAGTGGGCAGAGGGGATGGATGGGTCTGAGGAAGATTTGAGCCTGCATCAATTAAGGGGATAAAGGAGCAGCTCCGGATGGATTGGGGCGAGTGGAGAAGAAGGTGGGCAGAGTAGTAGCTAGTATTCGGTGGGACAGTCCAGGTCGTGTCGTGAAATCAGGTTGAAAAAGGATGTTTCACGCCGTTTGGGCTCCGTTTGTGAGGACAGCATCTTAAAGCGAATCCAACGGTGATGACCGCGTGCTCACGTATACACCCGGTTACCAAATCCACTCTCCTGTCTGGTATTAGATAAGTCAAGAAATTTGGCTTCAGATCATAGATGCTGATGTGTTCCTGGTATCACCAACTAAAGTAAATACTAACTCCCCTCTATTCCAAAAAAAAAACTGCTCAACTTTGTATTGGTACGGAGGTATATAGACATATTTTAACTATAGATACATTTGTATCTTCAAAAATAAGCTTTTTCTTGGGACGGAGAGAGTATATGTTTGATCGTAGTTCTACCGACAACCTATATATTCACGGGCATCTACTTCCTCTGTAAACATCTTCCATATACTAATTCCATCCGTGCATGCAGCATCAAGTGTCACCGGAATATATAACAGATTAGATTAAGGAGGTAGAAGACAAACCTTAGCCACTGGGATCGATGTAGCTCAGTAGTTGCATGACCCTAGCTTAATCATGGTAGCCAGCTGACTACGTTAGAATTTGTAGAATTCTTGCCGGATCCATCCTCCACTCTGATCTGGTGCCAATCGGAAACATGTTGGGTGGTGCTATGGATGAATGCGAACGAAGTAGATCAGCGCAGAAAAAGTTTGCCGGCTCTAGCATGGGGAGCCAGCCGAGTGTGGAGGAGCAAGATGTACGATATGATGCAGACGTACGCCAAATCTAGCACGCAGGCAGCTCACCCTCGCGACTGCGTGCAGGGAGGCGCTCGGCTGCTTTCACACCATGAAGAAGAACGTAGTTCCTCCAATCAGATCCGATTCAAACTTCAAGTGATTAATAATCCATCGTGTATATGGACATGTAGAAGATTAGGGGGCATCTGGCTGCTTGAAGGAGGCGGCGCTTGTGTAGTAGATCGATCAATGTATCCCAGATTTTTCTATGGCTGTTTGACCTGATTTTCTTGCAGAAGATTACGGAGCCAGGTGCAAAACAGAGATCGAGGATACTATGAGGACGCAGGCAAAGATCAGATCAACCTCATGGCAAGGCCACCCGCAGATGGGCATTGCGGCGGCACAGAACTAAGACCTCGTAGGCTTTTTCTGTTAACCCATGATTGATCCCAATAGACTTGTACGGGGATTGGATGTTGTCCTAATTTAATGACAAACTTAAATATGAAACGTTATTTCATTATAATGGCAGTGGTGGGTAATTTTTACTGCCCAATCTAATCTAATGGCCATAAACTTCCGGTGTACAAAATAAACAGTCGGATGTTTCTGATTATTGTGGGATTTTCTAACTAATTCTCTTTTTTCTGGTTAACCCGTAATATACTTTTAATATATAATAGATTATGATGTTGATGCTTCTTCTCTTGATAATACTTGATTTGCACTTTCTGCGCCTAGCTGAAAGGCGTTAAAGAAAAGCACTTCTTGGAAGATAACCCATGGTTTTATTTTTACTACTGTTTTGTTGAGTCTTGGAAGTTGTTACTATTGTATCAACCTCTCCTTATCATGTTTTTGTGCCAAGTAAAGTCTCTATAGTAAGGTTGATACTAGATTTGGATTTCTGCGCAGAAACAGATTTGCTGTCTGTCACGAATTCGCGTCCTTCTCTCTGTAGAAGAATCAAAAAAATCTGCCAATTTACGTGCGTGATCCTCAGATATGTACGCAACTTTCATTAGTTTTGAGTTTTCCATCTGAGCAAGTTAAGTGCCTCAGAAAAATTCGTCTTTACAGACTGTTCTGTTTTGACAGATTATGCCTTTTATTTTGCATTACCTCTTTTGCTATGTTGAATGGATTTCTTTGTTCCATTAACTTTCAGTAGCCTTGGGTAATGTCCAGAAGTGTTAAGAATGATTATGTAACCTCTGAATATGTGAATTTTTGATTATGCACTAACCCTCTAATGAGTTTGCTTAAAGTTTGGTGTGGAGGAAGTTTTCAAGGGTCAAGAGAAGAGGATGATACAATATGATCAAGAAAAGTGAAAAGTCTAAGCTTGGGGATGCCCCCGTGGTTCATCCCTGCATATTTCAAGAATACTCAAGCATCTAAGCTTGGGGATGCCCAAGGCATCCCCTTCTTCATCGACAACTTATCAGGTCACTTCTAGTGAAACTATATTTTTATTCCATCACATCTTATGTTCTTTACTTGGAGCGTCTATTTGTTTTTGTTTTTGGTTTTGGTTTGAATAAATTTGGATCCCACCATCCTTGTATTGGAGATATACACGCTCCGCTTTTTCATGTGAACACTTGTGTTCTTAGTTATGCTTTAATGTTCATGGCGAAGGCTGAAAACTGCTTCGTTGATTGCTATTTGGTTGGAAACAGAAAATGCTTCATATGGTCTTGAATAATTTGATACTTGGCAATTGTTTTGAGCTCTCATAGATCATGTTTAAGCTCTTGCATCATGTAGTTTAAATCTATTAGTGGAGAACTACTGTAGAGCTTGTGGAAATTATGTTTGCATGATTGATCTCTCTAAGGTCTAGATATTTTCTGGTAAAATTGTTTGAACAACAAGGAAGACAGTGTAGAGTTTTATAATGCTTGCAATATGTACTGAGACGAAATGCTTCTCGTGCATCCAAACATCTTGAGCCAAAACCCATGCCATTTGTGTCCACCATAACTACTTATATGTGGTATTTTTCTGCCATTCCAAGGTAAATTACTTGAGTGCTACCTTTAAAATTTCATTCCTTTGTCTTTGCAATATATAGCTCATGGGAAAATAGCTTAAAAACTATTGTGGTGATGAATATGTAGCTATGTATCTTAGTTCTTATAAGTTGCTTGTTGAGCGGTAACCATGTTTCTGGGGACACCATCAACTTTTTACACCTTTGTTAAATATCATGTGAGTTGCTATGCATGTTCGTCTTGTCTGAAGTAAGGGTGATTTATCATGATCAAATGGTTTGAGTATGCATATTGTTAGAGAAGAACATTGGGCCGCTAACCAAATCCATTTATCATGGTGGAAGTTTTCAGTTTGGACATTAATCCTCAATCTCTTATGAGAACATTATTTGTTGTTTAATGCTTATGCATTAAAGAGGAGTCCATTATATGTTTTCTATGTTGTCCCGGTATGGATGTCTTTAGTTGAGATCTATCAAAAATGAGAAATCAAATGCGATTTATCTCCTTGGACCTTTGTGCAGGCGGCATAGAGGACCCCTTTGTGACACTTGGTTGAAACATATGTTATGCAATGATAATCCATGTAAATCCAAGCTAATTAGGACAAGGTGCGGGCACTATTGGTATTCGATGCATGAGGCTTGCAACTTGTAGGAAGTTTCATGTATAACACATATGAATTATTACTACCATTGACAAAATTGTTTCTATGTTTTCAAAATAAAAGCTCTAGCACAAAAATAGTAATCCATGCTTCCCTCTGCGAAGAGCCTTTCTTTTACTTTATGTTGAGTCAGTTTACCTACTTCTTTCTATCTTAGAAGCAAACACTTGTGTCAACTGTGTGCATTGATTCTTACATGTTTACTTATTGCACTTGTTATATTACTTTATGTTGATAATTAACCAGGAGATTGATACGTCTCCAACGTATCGATAATTTCTTATGTTCCATGCTACTTTATTGATGATACCTACATGTTTTATGCACATTATATGCCATATTTATGCATTTTCTGGAACTAACCTATTAACAAGATGCCGAAGAGCCGATTGCTTGTTTTCTGCTGTTTTTGGTTTCGAAATCCTAGTAAAGAAATATTCTCGGAATTGGACGAAACTTTCGCCCGTGGTCCTATTTTTGCACGAAGCTTCCGGAAGACCGAAGACCTAACGAAGTGGGGCCACGAGGCGGCCGGAGGGAGGCCGGCGCGGCCCGGGCCCCGGCCGCGCCGACCTACCTCCCGGGCCCCTCGTGTGGCCCCTCGCGTTGACCCTCCGCCTACTTAAAGCTTCCGTCGCGAAACCCCCGACACCGAGAGCCACGATACGGAAAACCTTCCGGAGACGCGCTGCCGCGAATCCCATCTCGGGGGATTCAGGAGATCGCCTCCGGCACCTCGCCGGAGAGGGGATTCATCTCCCGGAGGACTCTACACCGCCATGGTCGCCTCCGGAGTGATGAGTGAGTAGTTCACCCCTGGACCATGGGTCCATAGCAGTAGCTAGATGGTCGTCTTCTCCTTGTTGTGCTTCATTGTTGGATCTTGTGAGCTGCCTAACATGATCAAGATCATCTATCTCGTAATACTATATGTTGTGTTTGTCGGGATCCGATGGATAGAGAGTACTATGATTATGGTGATTATCAATCTATTGTTTATGTGTTGTTTATGATCTTGCATGCTCTCCGTTACTAGTAGAGGCTCGGCCAAGTTTTTACTCTTAACTCCAAGAGGGAGTATTTATGCTCGATAGTGGGTTCATGCCTCCATTTAATCTGGGACGAGTGACGAAAGTTCTAAGGTTGTGGATGTGCTCGTTGCCACTAGGGATAAAACATTGATTCTATGTCTAAGGATGTAGTTGTTGATTACATTACGCACCATACTTAATGCAATTGTCTGTTGCTTTGCAACTTAATACCGGAGGGGGTTCGGATGATAACCCGAAGGTGGACTTTTTAGGCATAGATGCAGTTGGATGGCGGTCTATGTACTTTGTCGTAATGCCCAATTAAATCTCACTATATTTATCATATCATGTATATGCATTGTTATGCCTTTCTCTATTTGTCAATTGCCCGACCGTAATTTGTTCACCCAACATGCTTTTATCTTATGGGAGAGACACCTCTAGTGAACTGTGGACCCCGGTCCTATTCTTTACATAGCATACAATCTACCGCAATTGTGTTTACTCGTTTTCTTTGCAAACATCTTCCACTCGATACGTTTAATCCTTTGTTACAGCAAGCCGGTGAGATTGACAACCTCACCGTTTCGTTGGGGCAAAGTACTTTGGTTGTGTTGTGCGGGTTCCGCGTTGGCGCCGGAATCCCTGGTGTTGCGCCGCATCACATTTCGCGACCATCAACCTTCAACGTGCTTCTTGGCTCCTACTGGTTCGATTAAACCTTGGTTTCATACCGAGGGAAACTTGCTTCTATACGCATCATACCTTCCACTTGGGGTTCCCAACGGACGTGTGCATCTACGCGTATCAAGCTAAATTTCCGGCGCCGTTGCCGGGGAGATCAAGACACGCTGCAAGGGGAGTCTCCACTTCTCAATCTCTTTACTTTGTTTTTGTCTTGCTTTATTTTATTTACTATTTTGTTTGCTGCACTAAATCAAAACACAAAAAAATTAGTTGCTAGTTTTACTTAATTTACTGTCTTGCTCTCTATATCAAAAACACAAAAAAATTAGTTACGTGCATTTAATTTGTTTTGTTATCATGTCTAGTCCTGTACTTGTTTTTATTTTCACTAGTTAGGCTTAATGGAAAACAACAAAAAAATTAGAGATCTTTATAGTATTTATCTTGAGTTAGGACATGATGTGTTTGAAGAGAAAATTAAAAAACCCATGGAACTTTGTTTGCAAAATAGTTGTAGCAATGTTATTAGCATGAACTCTTTGAACACCATTATTGCTAAAGCTATGGAAGAATTTAAGCTTGGGGAAGCTGGTTGTGATATTTTTAGTCCCCCAAGCATGGAGGAGAAAATTTACTTTGATGATACTTTACCTCCTATATATGATGCTTGCAATGATGAATATGATATTTTCAGTCCACCTACTATTGAGGAGAAAATTAATTATAATTACAATATGCCTCCTATATATGATGATTATGGTGATGAGAATAATAGTGATAGCTATTTTGTTGAATTTGCTCCCACTACAATTAATAAAATTGATTATGCCTATGTGGGGAGTAATAATTTTATGCATGAGACTCATGATAAGAATGCTTTATGTGATAGTTATATTGTTGAGTTTGCTCATGTTGCTACTGAAAGTTATTATGAGAGAGGAAAATATGGTTGTAAAAATTTTCATGTTACTAAAACACCTCTCTATGTGCTGAATTTTTTTAAGCTACACTTGTTTTATCTTCCTATGCTTGTTACTTTGCTCTTCATGAACTTGTTTATTTACAAGATTCCTATGCATAGGAAGCATGTTAGACTTAAATGTGTTTTGAATTTGCCTCTTGATGTTCTCTTTTGCTTCATTGTCTATTCTCATGAGTGCATCATTAAAACTGCTGAGCCCATCTTAATGGCTATAAAGAAAGAACTTCTTGGGAGATAACCCATGTGTTTATTTTACCTACAGCAATTTTTTGTTTTGTTGAGTCTTGGAAGTTGTTTACTACTGTAGCAACCTCTCCTTATCATGTTTTTGTGCCAAGTAAAGTTTCTATGTCAAAGTTGATGTTATATTTGGGATTGCTGCGCAGAAACAGCATTGCTGTCTGTCACGAATCTGGGCACAATTCTCTGTAGAAAATTCGAAAAAATCTGCCAATTTACGAGCGTGATCCTCAGATATGTACGCAACTTTCATTAGTTTTGAGTTTTTCCATTTGAGCAAGTCTGGTGCCATCTCTAAATTCGTCTTTACGGACTGTTCTGTTTTTGACAGATTCTGCCTTTTATTTCGCATTGCCTCTTTTGCTATGTTGGATTTATTTCTTTGATCCACTAATGTCCAGTAGCATTATGCAATGTCCAGAAGTGAAAATAATGATTGTGTCACCTCTGAATGTGTGAATTATTAATTGTGCACTAACCCTCTAATGAGTTTGCTTGAAGTTTGGTGTGAAGGAAGTTTTCAAGGGTCAAGAGAGGAGTATGATATACTATGATCAAGAGGAGTGAAAGCTCTAAGCTTGGGGATGCCCCCGTGGTTCACCCCTGCATATTTTAAGAAGACTCAAGCGTCTAAGCTTGGGGATGCCCAAGGCATCCCCTTCTTCATCGACAACATCATCAGGTTCCTCCCCGAAACTATATTTTTATTCAATCACATCTTGTGTTCTTTACTTGGAGCGTCGGTTTGTTTTCGTTTTTGTTTTTGTTTGAATAAGATGGATCCTAGCATTCACTTTGTGGGAGAGAGACACGCTCCGCTGTTGCATATGGACACATGTGTCCTTAGGCTTTACTCATAATGTTCAAGGCGAAGTTTCTTCTTCGTTAAATTGTTATATGGTTGGAATTGGAAAATGCTACATGTAGTAATTCTAAAAATGTCTTGGATAATGTGATACTTGGTAATTGTTGTGCTCATGTTTAAGCTCTTGCATCATATGCTTTGCACCCATTAATGAAGAAATACATAGAGCTTGCTAAAATTTGATTTGCATATTTGGTCTCTCTAAGGTCTAGATAATATCTAGTATTGAGTTTTGAACAACAAGGAAGACGGTGTAGAGTCTTATAATGTTTACAATATGTCTTTTATGTGAGTCTTGCTGCACTTGTTCATCCTTGAGTTTGCTTCAAATAACCTTGCTAGCCTAAACCTTGTATCGAGAGGGAATACTTCTCATGCATCCAAAATCCTTGAGCCAACTACTATGCCATTTGTGTCCACCATACCTACCTACTACATGGTATTTCTCCGCCATTCCAAAGTAAATTGCTTGAGTGCTACCTTTAAAATTCCATCATTCACCTTTGCAATATATAGCTCATGGGACAAAATAGCCTTAAAAACTATCGTAGTATTGAATATGTACTTATGCACTTTATATTTTATTAAGTTGCTTGTTGCGCGATAACCATGCTTCAGGGGAACGCCATCAACTATTGTTGAATATCATGTGAGTTGCTATGCATGTCCGTCTTGTCTCGAAGGTCTATCATTTTAGTGGTTGGAGCATGCAAAATTGTTAGAGAAGAACATTGGGCCGCTAACTAAAGCCATGAACCATGGTTGAAGTTTCAGTTTTGGACATATATCCTCAATCTCATATGAGAATAATAATCATTGCTACATGCTTATGCATTTAAGAGGAATCCATTATCTGTTGTCCATGTTGTCCCGGTATGGATGTCTAAGTTGAGAATAATCAAAAGCGAGAAATCCAAAATGCGAGCATTCTCCTTAGACCTTTGTACGAGCGGCATGGAGGTACCCCTTTGTGACACTTGGTTGAAACATGGCATGCAAAGATCCGGTAGTCCAAGCTAAGTAGGACGAGGTGCGGGCACTATTAGTATACTATGCATGAGGCTTGCAACTTGTAAGATATAATTTTCATAACTCATATGCTTTATTACTACCGTTGACAAAATTGTTTCATGTTTTCAAAATAAAAGCTCTAGCACAAATACAAGCAATCGATGCTTTCCTCTTGAAGGACCTTTCTTTTACTTTTATTGTTGAGTCAGTTTACCTATCTCCTTCCACCTAAGAAGCAAACACTTGTGTGAACTGTGCATTGATTCCTACATATTTGCATATTGCACTTGTTATATTACTTTATGTTGACAATATCCATGAGATATACATGTTATAAGTTGAAAGCAACCGCTGAAACTTAATCTTCCTATGTGTTGCTTCAACACCTTTACTTTGATTTATTGCTTTATGAGTTAACTCTTATGCAAGACTTATTGATGCTTGTCTTGAAGTACTATTCATGAAAAGTCTTTGTCATATGATTCAGTTGTTTACTCATGTCATTACCTTTGCTTTGATCGCTGCATTCATTACATATGTTTACAAATAGTATGATCAAGATTATGATGGCATGTCACTTCAGAAATTATCTTTGTTATCGTTTTACCTGCTCGGGACGAGCGTAACTAAGCTTGGGGATGCCGATACGTCTCCAACGTATCGATAATTTCTTATGTTCCATGCTACTTTATTGATGATACCTACATGTTTTATGCACATTATATGCCATATTTATGCATTTTCCGGAACTAACCTATTAACAAGATGCCGAAGAGCCGCTTGTTGTTTTCTCGCTGTTTTTGGTTTCAGAAATCCTAGTAAAGAAATATTCTCGGAATTGGACGAAACTTTCGCCCAGGGTCCTATTTTTGCACGAAGCTTCCAGAAGACCGAAGACCTAACGAAGTGGGGCCACGAGGCGGCCAGGAGGGAGGCCGGCGCGGCCCAGGCCCTGGCCGCGCCGACCTACCTCCTGGGCCCCTCGTGTGGCCCCTCGCGTTGACCCTCCGCCTACTTAAAGCTTCCGTCGCGAAACCCCCAGTACCGAGAGCCACGATACGGAAAACCTTCCAGAGACGCCGCCGCCGCGAATCCCATCTCGGGGGATTCAGGAGATCGCCTCCGGCACCCTGCCGGAGAGGGGATTCATCTCCCGGAGGACTCTACACCGCCATGGTCGCCTCCGGAGTGATGAGTGAGTAGTTCACCCCTGGACCATGGGTCCATAGCAGTAGCTAGATGGTCGTCTTCTCCTTGTTGTGCTTCATTGTTGGATCTTGTGAGCTGCCTAACATGATCAAGATCATCTATCCGTAATACTATATGTTGTGTTTGTCGGGATCCGATGGATAGAGAGTACTATGATTATGGTGATTATCAATCTATTGTTTATGTGTTGTTTATGATCTTGCATGCTCTCCGTTACTAGTAGAGGCTCTGGCCAAGTTTTTACTCTTAACTCCAAGAGGGAGTATTTATGCTCGATAGTGGGTTCATGCCTCCATTTAATCTGGGACAGTGACAGAAAGTTCTAAGGTTGTGGATGTGCTGTTGCCACTAGGGATAAAACATTGATTCTATGTCTAAGGATGTAGTTGTTGATTACATTACGCACCATACTTAATGCAATTGTCTGTTGCTTTGCAACTTAATACTGGAGGGGGTTCGGATGATAACGTGAAGGTGGACTTTTTAGGCATAGATGCAGTTGGATGGCGGTCTATGTACTTTGTCGTAATGCCCAATTAAATCTCACTATATTTATCATATCATGTATATGCATTGTTATGCCTTTCTCTATTTGTCAATTGCCCGACCGTAATTTGTTCACCCAACATGCTTTTATCTTATGGGAGAGACACCTCTAGTGAACTGTGGACCCCGGTCCTATTCTTTACATAGCATACAATCTACCGCAATTGTGTTTACTCGTTTTCTTTGCAAACATCTTCCACTCGATATGTTTAATCCTTTGTTACAAGCAAGCCGGTGAGATTGACAACCTCACTCGTTTCGTTGGGGCAAAGTACTTTGGTTGTGTTGTGCGGGTTCCGCGTTGGCGCCGGAATCCCGGTGTTGCGCCGCATCACATTTCGCGACCATCAACCTTCAACGTGCTTCTTGGCTCCTACTGGTTCGATTAAACCTTGGTTTCATACTGAGGGAAACTTGCTTCTATACGCATCATACCTTCCACTTGGGGTTCCCAACGGACGTGTGCATCTACGCGTATCAGAGATATACATGTTACAAGTTGAAAGCAATTGCTGAAACTTAATCATCCTTTGTGTTGCTTCGAAACCTTCTACTTTGAATCTATTGCTTTATGAGTTAGCTCTTATGCAAGTCTTGTTGATACTTGTCTTGAAAGTACTATTCATGAAAAGTTTTGCTATACGATTCAGTTGTTTAGTCATTATCTCTTTGTTAGCAAATCTATTGCTTCGAATCACTCCATTCATCTCATATGCTTTACAATAATGTTGATCAAGATTATGTTGGTAGCATGTCAATTCAGAAATTATTGTTTTTATCGTTTACTGATACGTCTCCAACGTATCTATAATTTCTGATGTTCCATGCTAGTTTTATGACAATACCTACATGTTTTGCTCACACTTTATAATGATTTTATGCATTTTCTATTTTGTTTTATGATTTCCAACGTATCTATCATTTTATGATTTTATGCATTTTCTGTTTTATGCATTCGTCTTTACTGGCTGTTCTGTTTTGGCAGATTATGTCTCTGTTTTTTGCATTGTCTCTTGTGGACTTTAAGTAAGGCTTTCTAGACGTGGAGAGCTGTAGGTAATGTTTTATTGAGTTCTTGCAATGTGTCACTACAGGACCAAAGTGGATTAAAGTTTTTTGAGTACTAACCCCTCTAATGAAGTTTATGAGAAGTTTGGTGTGGCCGAAGTTTTCAAGGGTCAAGAGAGGAGGATGATATATGATCAAGAAGAGTGAAAAGTCTAAGCTTGGGGATGCCCCCGTGGTTCATCCCTGCATATTTCAAGAAGACTCAAGGATCTAAGCTTGGGGATGCCCAAGGCATCCCCTTCTTCATCAACAACTTATCATGTCACTTCTAGTGAAACTATATTTTTATTCAGTCACATCATATGTGCTTTACTTGGAGCGTCTGTGTGCTTTTATTTTTGTTTGTGTTTGAATAAATTCGGATCCTAACAATCCTTGTGTGGGAGAGAGACACGCTCCGCTTTTTCATATGAACACTGGTGTTCTTAACTTTATTTTCATGGCGGAGTTGAAAACCGTTGCACTTATTGATATTTGGTTGGAAACAGAAAATGCTTCAAATTGTCTTGAATAATTTGATACTTGGCAATTGTTTTGAGCTCACAAGTAGATCATGTTTAAGCTCATGCACCATGTAGTTTAAACCTATTAGTGGAGAACTACCGTAGAGCTTGTGGAAATTTGGTTTGCATGATTGGTCTCTCTAAGGTCTAGATATTTTCTGGTAAAAGTGTTTGAGCAACAAGGAAGACAGTGTAGAGTCTTATAATGCTTGCAATACGTTCTTATGTAAGTTTTGTTGTACCGGTTTATACTTGTGTTTGCTTCAAACAACCTTGCTAGCCTAAGCCTTGTACTGAGAGGGAATGCTTCTCGTGCATCCAAAACCTTGAGCCAAAACCTATGCCATTTGTGTCCACCATATCTACCTACTATGTGGTATTTCCTGCCATTCCAAGTAAATACTTCATGTGCTACCTTTAAACAATTCAAAAGCTATTGTCTCTTATTTGTGTCAATGTTCTATAGCTCATGAGGAAGTATGTGGTGTTTTATCTTTCGATCTTGTCATTTACTTCTGACAGACTCTCACCAATGGACTAGTGGCTCATCCGCTTATCCAATAATTTTGCAAAAATAGCTGGCAATGGGGTTCCCAGCCCCAATTAATTAACTTTCATTAATAATTCTCTTCACATGTTTTGCCCTGATTTATCAGTAAGCAACTTAATTTTGAAATAGACACTCCTCCATCGTTTTTGAATGTTGGAAGGCACCCGAGGATTCGGTTAGCCATGGCTTGTGTAAGCAAAGGTTGGGGGGGGGGTGTCATCCATAATGAAACTAAAATACATGTGTAAACAAAAGGGAAGAGGGATGATCTACCTTGCTGGTAGAGATAACGTCCTTCATGGGAGCCGCTCTTGAAAGTCTGGTTGACGAGGTAGTTAGACTGCCCACTACCATTCGTTGACAACAAAAAACACCTCTCAAAACTTTACTTTTATGCTCTCTATATGATTTCAAAACTTAAAAAGCTCTAGCACATGATTTAATCCCTGCTTCCCTCTGCGAAGGGCCTATCTTTTACTTTATGTTGAGTCAGTTTACCTACTTCTTTCTATCTTGGAAGCAAACACTTGTGTCAACTGTGCATTGATTCTTACATGCTTACTTATTGCACTTATTATATTACATTGTGTTGACAATTATCCATGAGTTATGCATGTTGAAAGTTGAAAGCAATTGCTGAAACTTAATCATCCTTTGTGTTGCTTCAATGCCTTTACTTTGAATTTATTGCTTTATGAGCTAACTCTTATGCAAGAATTTTTTATGCTTGTCTTGAAAGTACTATTCATAATTTTTTTTGCTATATGTTATCTATTTGTTAGCAAACTATAGATCATTTCCTTGAGTCACTTCATTCATCTCATATGCTTTACAATAGTATGATCAAGATTATGTAAGTAGCATGTCACTACAGAAATTATTCTTTTTATCGTTTACCTACTCGAGGGAGAGTAGGAACTAAGCTTGGGGATGCTTGATACGTCTCCAACGTATCTATAATTTCTGATGTTCCATGCTAGTTTTATGATAATACCTACATGTTTTGCTCACACTTTATAATGATTTTATGCATTTTCCCGGACTAACCTATTAACAAGATGCCGAAGTGCCAGTTCCTGTTTTCTGCTGTTTTTGGTTCCAGAAAGGCTGTTCGGGCAATGTTCTCGGAATTTGACAAAACAAAAGCCAAACATCTTATTTCATCGAGATGGACCAGAACACCGAAGGGGAGCTGGAGAGGAGGCCCAGGGCCCCCACACCACCTGGCGGCGCGGACAAGGAGGGGGGCGTGCCGCCCTATGGGGTGGGCCCCCCAGGCACCCCCTTGCGCTGCCTCTTCGCCTATAAAATCCCACGCGACCTAAAAACCCGATACCAATTGACGAAACTCCGAAAAGACTCCAGGGGCGCCGCCGCCATCGCGAAACTCCGTTTCGGGGGACAGAATCTCTGTTCCGGCACGCTGCCGGGGATGGGGAAGTGCCCCCGGAAGCCATCTCCATCGACGCCACCTCCTCCATCATGCTCCGTGAGTAGTTCCCCCATGGACTACGGGTTCTAGCAGTAGCTAGTTGGTACTCTCTCTCCCATGTACTTCAATACAATGATCTCATGAGCTGCCTTACATGATTGAGATCCATCTGATGTAATCGGTGTTGTGTTTGTTGGGATCCGATGAATTGTTACATTATGATCAGTCTATCTATATAAGTTTGTGAAGTTATTGTTGTTGCAATCTTGTTGTGTTTAATGCTTGTCACTAGTGCACGAGTGGCATGATCTTAGATTTGAGCTCTATAATTATTGCTTACATTATATCTACAAGTTGTTTGCACATGTCTATGTCCGGAACCCGAGGCCCCGTAGTGACAAAGAATCGGGATAACCGGAGGGGAAGGCTTAGATATGAGGATCACATGTTTTCACCAAGTGTTAATGCTTTGCTCCGGTGCTCTATTAAAAGGAGTACCTTAATTGCCGATAGTTTCCCTTGAGGCCCGGCTGCCACCGAGCTGGTAGGACAAAAGATGTTATGCAAGTTTCTCATTGCGAGCACGTATGACTATATATGGAAAACATGCCTACATGATTAATAGACTTGATGTTCTGTCTTAATGCTATTTCAATCCTATCAATTGCCCAACTGTAATTTGTTCACCCAACACTTGTTATTGGAGAGTTACCACTAGTGTAGATAGCTGGGAACCCCGGTCCATCTTTCATCATCCTATACTCGTTCTATATGTCATTGGAAGTAGTATCAACTATTTTCTGGTGCCATCTCCTCTGTGTTACTCGCTACCGTCTGCTTTGTTATCGTTACTATTGCTCCCATATTACTCGTTGCTTTCACATCACCCTCGTTACTAGTGCTTTTCCAGGTGCAGCTGAATTGACAACTCAGTTGTTAAGGCTTATAAGTATTCTTTGCTTCCCCTTGTGTCGAATCAATAAATTTGGGTTTTACTTCCTTCGAAGACTGTTGCGATCCCCTATACTTGTGGGTTATCAAGACTACTTTCTGGCGTCGTTGCCGGGGAGGCATAGGTCTACTCATAAGTTCACCTGGGGAGTACACTCTACCTCTCTCTCTGTTTTTATTTTATTTTGTTTTGCTTAGTTTGCTTTTGTCTAGTTTATTTGTGCTTAGTTTATTTCTATCTGGTATTATTTTGCTTAGTTTACTTTTGTCTAGTTTTTTTTTTCTTATATACCCAAAAATCCATAAAATTTTGAAAAACCGAAAAATTAAAAACTGTTGCTATGGAAGAACCCACAACCTATTTGGAACTTATTGAAATATATATGAATGATAGAGAATCAAGAACGGGTAAAGTTATGAGTGCTGTGATAGAAAAATTGAATACAATTGCTAAAATCTTGCTTAAACGCCATGATATAAACTGTTGCTCTAAACAGGAAACTAAACATCTTAAATTTCAATGTGGCTTTAGTGATGAAGTTTTAATTATGAACTATAATTGGAATAACTATATTCATCTTGGGTTCGAAGGAGTGGAACAATTTGTTTTATTTATGGGAGCTTCTGAAATAGAATCCTTCATGGCTAAAAATTATGAAACTTGTGTTGCTTGTAAGGACCTTAAAGATTATGTCTCTTTTATCCTTAATTTTTGCATAGAAAGTTACAGTGATAATCCTTATATCATTGATTATAAAGAGAGACTCATTCATGCACAAGAATGCACCCACAATTTGCAGGAACCTGTGGAAGAAGAAATTGCTGAAGCTGAAAACTCATTGGATGAAAAAGAGGAGGAAATTGATGAACCAGAAAGCTCATTGGATGAAAAAGAGGAGGAGAGTGATGAACAAAAGGAGGAAATATAGATTAGCTACCCATGCCAACCTTCTAATGAGAGTAACTCTTTATCTCTTACACTATTTGATTGTCCTCCATGCTTACCAAAGGAGGATGAATGTTATGTTCCTGTGGATTCTCTTGAAATATTCCATGTGAGTAAAACTTGTGAGAATAATTATGCTACTGTTATCTATGATAATCCATGCTATTTTGGTAAATTTTATGATAATGCTTTGTTTGTGCCTGATGTCGAAATGCATGGTACTAAAGAGTTTTGCTTGGCAAATGTTTATGATAAATCTCTAGATGATGGTCCTATATTACTTGATAATATTAATTGTACTACTAATGAAAATGGGATTGGAGAGGTCTTGACTTTATCTAGGAGTCCCATATCTCTTGAGATTGATCAATCATCTTGTTATATTATTGATAAAAGTGGGTTTAAAAGTTTTAATCCCATTATTTTTGAGCTTGATAAAAATTATGTGTTTGTGGATCATGAAAAGCATGATGTATGTGATAGTTATATCATTGAGTTTGTTCATGATGCTACTGGAAATTATTATGAGAGAGGAAAATATGGTTGTAGAAATTTTCATGGTACTAAAACACCTCTCTACATGCTGAAAATTTTGAAGTTACTCGTGTTTTATCTTCCTATGATTGTCACTTTGTTCTTCATGAATTTATTTGTGTACAAGATTCCTATGCATAGGAAGTGGGTTAGACTTAAATGTGTTTTGAACTTGCTTTTTGATGCTCTCTTTGCTTCAACTCTCATCCTTATGTGAGCATCATTAAAATTGCTGAGCCCATCTTAATGGCTATAAAGAAAACACTTCTTGTGAGATAACCCATGTCTTTATTTTGCTACTGTTTTGTTGTGTCTTGGAATTTGTTACTACTGTAGCAACCTCTCCTTATCTTTATTTTATTGCATTGTTGTGCAAAGTAAAGTCTCTAATAGAAGGTTGATGCTAGATTTGGATTTCTGCGCAGAAACAGATTTCTATCTGTCACGAATTTGAGTAGGTCTCTCTGTAGGAAACTCAGAAAAATCTGCCAATTTTCATGCGTGTTCCTCGGATATGTACGCAACTTTCATTAGTTTTAAGTTTTCTGATTTGAGCAACGGAAGTACCTCTTAAAAATTCGTCTTTACTGGATGTTCTGTTTTGGCAGATTCTGTCTCTGTTTTTTGCATTATCTCTTGTGGACTTTAAGTAAGGCTTTCTAGACGTGGAGAGCTGTAGCTAATGTTTTATTGAGTTCTTGCAATGTGTCACTACAGGATCAAAGTGGATTAAATTTTTTTGAGTACTAACCCCTCTTATGAAGTTTATGAGAAGTTTGGTGTGGCAGAAGTTTTCAAGGGTCAAGAGAGGAGGATGATATATGATCAAGAAGAGTGAAAAGTCTAAGCTTGGGGATGCCCCCGTGGTTCATCCCTGCATATTTCAAGAAGACTCAAGCATCTAAGCTTGGGGATGCCCAACGCATCCCCTTCTTCATCAACAACTTATCAGGTCACTTCTAGTGAAACTATATTTTTACTCAGTCACATCATATGTGCTTTACTTGGAGCGTCTGTGTGCTTTTATTTTTGTTTGTGTTTGAATAAATTCGGATCCTAACAATCCTTGTGTGGGAGAGAGACACGCTCCGCTTTTTCACATGAACACTGGTGTTCTTAACTTTATTTTCATGGCGGAGTTGAAAACCGTTGCGCTTATTGATATTTGGTTGGAAACAGAAAATGCTTCATATTGTCTTGAATAATTTTATACTTGGCAATTGTTTTGAGTTCTCAAGTAGACCATGTTTAAGCTCATGCACCATGTAGTTTAAACCTATTAGTGGAGAACTACCGTATAGCTTGTTGAAATTGGGTTTGCATGATTGGTCTCTCTAAGGTCTAGATATTTTCTGGTAAAAGTGTTTGAGCAACAAGGAAGACAGTGTAGAGTCTTATAATGCTTGCAATACGTTCTTATGAAAGTTTTGCTGTACTGGTTTATACTTGTGTTTGCTTCAAACAACCTTGCTAGCCTAAGCCTTGTACTAAGAGGGAATGCTTCTCGTGCATCCAAAACCTTGAGCCAAAACCTATGCCATTTGTGTCCACCATATCTACCTACTATGTGGTATTTCCTGACATTCCAAGTAAATACTTCATGTGCTACCTTTAAACAATTCAAAAGCTATTATCTCTTATTTGTGTCAATGTTCTTTAGCTCATGAGGAAGTATGTGGTGTTTTATCTTTCGATCTTGTCATTTACTTCTGACAGACTCTCACCAATGGACTAGTGGCCCATCCTCTTATCCAATAATTTTGCAAAAAGAGCTGGCAACGGGGTTCCCAGCCCCAATTAATTAACTTTCATTAATAATTCTCTTCACATGTTTTGCCCTGATTTATCAGTAAGCAACTTAATTTTGAAATAGACACTCCTCCATGGTTTGTGAATGTTGGAAGGCACCCAAGGATTCGGTTAGCCATGGCTTGTGTAAGCAAAGGTTGGGGGGAGTGTCATCCATAATGAAACTAAAATACATGTGTAAACAAAAGGGAAGAGGGATGATCTACCTTGCTGGTAGAGATAACGTCCTTCATGGGAGCCGCTCTTGAAAGTCTGGTTGACGAGGTAGTTAGAGTGCCCACTACCATTCGTTGACAACAACAAACATCTCTCAAAACTTTACTTTTATGCTCTATATGATTTCAAAACTTTAAAAGCTCTAGCACATGATTTAATCCCTGCTTCCCTCTGCGAAGGGCCTATCTTTTACTTTATGTTGAGTCAGTTTACCTACTTCTTTCTATCTTGGAAGCAAACACTTGTGTCAACTGTGCATTGATTCTTACATGCTTACTTATTGCACTTATTATATTACATTGTGTTGACAATTATCCATGAGATATGCATGTTGAAAGTTGAAAGCAATTGCTGAAACTTAATCATCCTTTGTGTTGCTTCAATGCCTTTACTTTGAATTTATTGCTTTACGAGCTAACTCTTATGCAAGAATTTTTTATGCTTGTCTTGAAAGTACTATTCATGAAAAGTTTTGCTATATGTTATCTATTTGTTAGCAAACTATAGATCATTGCCTTGAGTCACTTCATTCATATCATATGCTTTACAATAGTATGATCAAGATTATGTAAGTAGCATGTCACTACAGAAATTATTCTTTTTATCGTTTACCTACTCGAGGGCGAGTAGGAACTAAGCTTGGGGATGCTTGATACGTCTCCAACGTATCTATAATTTCGATGTTCCATGCTAGTTTTATGACAATACCTACATGTTTTGCTCACACTTTATAATGATTTTATGCATTTTCCGGACTAACCTATTAACAAGATGCCGAAGTGCCGCTTCCGTTTTCTGCTGTTTTTGGTTCCAGAAAGGCTGTTCGGGCAATGTTCTCGGAATTCGACGAAACAAAAGCCAAACATCTTATTTCACCGAGACGGACCAGAACATCGAAGGGGAGCCGGAGAGGAGGCCCAGGGCTCCCACACCACCTGGCGGCGCGACCAAGGAGGGGGGCGCGCCGCCCTATGGGGTGGGCCCCCCAGGCACCCCCTTGCGCCGCCTCTTCGCCTATAAAATCCCACGCGACCTAAAAACCCGACACCAATTGACGAAACTCCGAAAAGACTCCAGGGGCGCCGCCGCCATCGCGAAACTCCGTTTCGGGGGACAGAATCTCTGTTCCGGCACGCCGCCGAGACGGGGAAGTGCCCCCGAAAGCCATCTCCATCGATGCCACCGCCTCCATCATGCTCCGTGAGTAGTTCCCCCATGGACTAAGGGTTCTAGCAGTAGCTATTTGGTACTCTCTCTCCCATGTACTTCAATACAATGATCTCATGAGCTGCCTTACATGATTGAGATCCATCTGATGTAATCGGTGTTGTGTTTGTTGGGATCCGATGAATTGTTACATTATGATCAGTCTATCTATATAAGTTTGTGAAGTTATTGTTGTTGCAATCTTGTTGTGTTTAATGCTTGTCACTAGTGCACAAGTGGCATGATCTTAGATTTGAGCTCTATAATTATTGCTTACATTGTATCTACAAGTTGTTTGCACATGTCTATGTCCGGAACCCGAGGCCCCAGAGTGACAGCAACTGGGATAACTGGAGGGGAAGGCTTAGATATGAGGATCACATGTTTTCACCAAGTGTTAATGCTTTGCTCATGTGCTCTATTAAAAGGAGTACCTTAATTTCCAGTAGTTTTCCTTGAGGCCCAGCTGCCACCGGCTGGTAGGACAAAAGATGTTATGCAAGTTTCTCATTGCGAGCACGTATGACTATATATGGAAAACATGCCTACATGATTAATAGACTTGATGTTCTGTCTTAATGTTATTTCAATCCTATCAATTGCCCAACTATAATTTGTTCACCCAACACTTGTTATTGGAGAGTTACCACTAGTGTAGATAGCTGGGAACCCCGGTCCATCTTTCATCATCCTATACTCGTTCTATATGTCATTGGAAGTAGTATCAACATTTTCTGGTGCCATCTCCTCTGTGTTACTGCTACTGCTGCTTTGTTACTGTTACTATTGCTCCCATATTATCTGCTGCTTTCACATCACCCTCGTTACTAGTGCTTTTCCGTGTGCAGCTGAATTGACAACTCAGCTTGTTAAGGCTTATAAGTATTCTTTGCTT
>NC_061514.1:36641767-36694396 GCF_022539505.1 Lolium rigidum | reverse complement strand
CGATACGTCTCCAACGTATCGATAATTTCTTATGTTCCATGCTACTTTATTGATGATACCTACATGTTTTATGCACATTATATGTCATATTTATGCATTTTCCGGAACTAACCTATTAACAAGATGCCGAAGTGCCGCTCTCTGTTTTCTGCTGTTTTTGGTTTCGGAAATCCTAGTAACGAAATATTCTCGGAATCGGACGAAATCAACGCCCGTGTTCCTATTTCTCCGGAAGCATCCAGAACACACGAGAACCGCCAGAGAGGGGGCACAGGCCCACCAAACCACAGGCCGGCGCGGCCAGGGGGGCCCGCGCCACCCTATGGTGTGGGCACCCCTTCGACCCTCCTGCGCCGCCTCTTCGCCTATATAAAGCCCCTGCATCGAAAACCCTTACAGAGGAAGCCACGGTACGCGAAACCTTCCAGAGCCGCCGCCATCGCGAAGCCAAGATCTGGGGGACAGGAGTCTCTGTTCCGGCACCCTGCCGGAGCGGGGAAGTGCCCCCGGAAGGCTTCTCCATCGACACCGCTGCCATCTCCACCGCCATCTTCATCAACGCTGCTGCTCCCATGAAGAGGGAGTAGTTCTCCATCGAGGCTCGGGGCTGTACCGGTAGCTATGTGGTTCATCTCTCTCCTATGTACTTCAATACAATAATCTCATGAGCTGCCTTACATGATTGAGATTCATATGATGATGCTTGTAATCTAGATGTCATTATGCTAGTCAAGTGAGTTTTACTTATGTGATCTCCGGAGACTCCTTGTCCCACGTGTGTAAAGGTGACGAGTGTGTGCACCGTGTGGGTCTCTTAGGCTATATTTCACGTAATACTTATTCACCGTTATGAATGGCGTAGTGAAGTGCTTATTTATATCCCTTTATGATTGCAATGTGTTTTGTATCACTATTTATCTATGTGCTACTCATGTGATGTTATTAAAGTAGTCTATTCCTCCCGCATGGTGTAATGGTGACAAGTGTGTGCATCGTGTAGTTCTTGTCGTAGATTATGATCATGATCTCTTGTAGATTGTGGAGTTAATTGTCATTATGATAGTATTGATGTGATCTATGCCTCCTTCGTAGTGTGATGGTGACAAGTGTGCATGCTATGTTAGTACTTGGTTTATTTTGCAAAGATCTATTATACTCTAAGGTTACTTAAACATGAATATCGAATGTTGTGGCGCTTGTTAACTCCGGCATTGAGGGTTTGTGTAATCCTACACATTTAGTGGTGTTCATTATCAAACAAGAGTATATGTAGCACAAAGGAAAGAGAACTTATTTATTATGTGATCAATGTTGAGAGTGTCCACTAGTGAAAGTATGATCCCTAGGCCTTGTTCCTAAATACTGTTATCGCTGCTTGTTTATTGTTCTACTGCATGTTTACTTCCCGCAATATTACTACCATCAACTGCACGCCAGCAAGCTATTTTCCGGCGCCGTACTACCGCTCATATTGATTCATACCACTTGTATTTCACTATCTCTTCGTCGAACTAGTGCACCTATTAGGTGTGTAGAGGACACAAGAGACTTCTTGCTTTGTGGTTGCAGGGTTGCATGAGAGGGATATCTTTGACCTCTTCCTCCCCGAGTTCGATAAACCTTGGGTAATCCACTTAAGGGAAACTTGCTGCTCGTTCTACAAACCTCTCGCTCTTGGAGGCCCAACACCGTCTACAAGAATAGAAGCACCCGTAGACATCAAGCACTTTTCTAGCGCCGTTGCCGGGGAGGAAAGGTAAAAGGCACTCATACTCCGGTTCCAGTGTAACGATACTTTTCTGGTGCCATTGTGTGTGTGCTCGAAGCTATTTCCTTTAGACTCTGCAATTGCGACATTTGGTTTCTTGTTTACACTAGTTAGGCATAATGGACAACAATGACCTTTTTATTCTATTTCCTGATTTAATACATGGATGGTTTGATGCGAAAATTAAAAAACCCATGGAACATATTAATATGAATGCTTTGAACACTATTGTTGCTAATGCTATGGAAAATTCTAAGCTTGGGGAAGCTGGCTTTGATGAGCATGATATTTTTAGTCCCCCAAGCATTGAGGAGAAAATTTACTTTGATGATACTTTGCCTCCTATTTATGATGATTATAATGATAGTAGTCTTTTGTTACCACCTGTTATGGAGGATAAATTTGATTATGATTACAATATACCTCCTATATTTGATAGCTACTTTGTTGAATTTGCTCCCACTACAATTAATAAGAATGACTATGCTTATGTTGGGAGTAGTAATTATTTTATGCATGAGACTCATGATAAGAATGCTTTATGTGATAGTTATATTGTTGAGTTTGCTCATGATGCTACTGAAAGTTATTATGAGAGAGGAAAATATGGTTGTAGAAATTTTCATGTTACTAAAACACCTCTCTATGTGCTGATTTTTTTTAAGCTACACTTGTTTTATCTTTCTATGCTTGTTGCATTATGCTTCTTGAACTTGTTTATTTACAAGATTCCTTTTCATAGGAAGCATGTTAGACTTAAATGTGTTTTGAATTTGCCTCTTGATGCTCTCTTTTGCTTCAACTACTATTTCTTGCGAGTGCATCATTAAAACTGCTGAGCCCATCTTAATGGCTATAAAGAAAGAACTTCTTGGGAGATAACCCATGTGTTTTTTTACTACAGTACTTTGTTTATATTTGTGTCTTGGAAGTTGTTTACTACTGTAGCAACCTCTCCTTATCATGTTTTTGTGCCAAGTAAAGTTTCTATCTTAAAGTTGATGTTATATTTGGGATCGCTGCGCAGAAACAGCATTGCTGTCTGTCACGAATTCTGGCACAAGTTTCTGTAGAAAATTCGAAAAAATCTGCCAATTTACGAGCGTGATCCTCAGATATGTACGCAACTTTCATTAGTTTTGAGTTTTTCCGTTTGAGCAAGTCTGGTGCCATTTTAAAATTCGTCTTTACGGACTGTTCTGTTTTTGACAGATTCTGCCTTTTATTTCGCATTGCCGTTTTTGTTAAGTTGAATGAGTATCTTTGTTCCATTAACTTTCAGAAGTTATGTGCAATGTCCAGAAGTGTTAAGAATGATTGTGTCACCTCTGAACATGTGAATTTTTGATTATGCACTAACCCTCTAATGAGTTTGCTTGAAGTTTGGTGTGAAGGAAGTTTTCAAGGGTCAAGAGAGGAGTATGATATACTATGATCAAGAAGAGTGAAAGCTCTAAGCTTGGGGATGCCCCCGTGGTTCATCCCTGCATATTTTAAGAAGACTCAAGCGTCTAAGCTTGGGGATGCCCAAGGCATCCCCTTCTTCATCGACAAAGTATCAGGTTCCTTCTCTTGAAACTATATTTTTATTCGGTCACATCTTATGTACTTTACTTGGAGCGTCTGTGTGTGCTTTTATTTTTGTTTTGTTATTTTCATTCTCTGAATAAGTTCATCCTTGTGTGGGAGAGAGACACGCTCCGCTGGTTCGTATGAACACATGTGTTCTTAGCTCATAATATTCATGGTGAAGTTTCCTCTTCGTTATATTGTTATTTGGTTGGAATAAGAAAATGCTACATGTAGTAATTGGTAAAATGTCTTGGATAATGTGATACTTGGCAATTGTTGTGCTCATGTTTAAGCTCTTGCATCATATACTTTGCACCCATTAATGAAGAAATACATAGAGCTTGCTAAAATTTGGTTTGCATAATTGGTTTCTCTAAGGTCTAGATAATTTATAGTATTGAGTTTTGAACAACAAGGAAGACGGTGTACAGTCTTATAATGTTTACAATATGTCTTTTATGTGAGTTTTGCTGCACCGGTTCATCCTTGTGTTTGCTTCAAATAACCTTGCTAGCCTAAACCTTGTATCGAGAGGGAATACTTCTCATGCATCCAAATCCTTGAGCCAACCACTATGCCATTTGTGTCCACCATACCTACCTACTACATGGTATTTCTCCGCCATTCCAAAGTAAATTGCTTGAGTGCTACCTTTAAACAATTCAAAAGTTATTACCTCTTATTTGTGTCAATGTTTTATAGCTCATGAGGAAGTATGTGGTGTTTATCTTTCAATCTTGTTGGGCAACTTTCACCAATGGACTAGTGGCTTCATCCGCTTATCCAATAATTTTGCAAGAAGAGCTGGCAATGGGATTCCCAGTCCCAAATTAATTAACAAAAATAGACACTCCTCCATGGTATGTGATTGTTGGACGGCACCCGAAGGATTCGGTTAGCCATGGCTTGAGAAAGCAAAGGTGGGGAGGAGTGTCATCATAATAAAACTAAAATAAAAAGGCACTCCTTCATGGTATGAGATTGTTGGCGGGCACCCGAGGATTCGGTTAGCCATGGTTTGTGAAAGAAAGGTTGGAAGGAGTGCCACACAAAAATAAAATAAAATGGGAGCCGCTCTTTGAAGGTTTGTCCGGCAAGGGGTTAGAGTGCCCACTACCATTCGTTGACAACAACAAACACCTCTCAAAACTTTACTTTTATACTCTCTTGATGTTTTCAAAATCAAAGCTCTAGCACAAATATAGCAATCAATACTTCCCTCTGCGAAGGGCCATTCTTTTACTTTTTATGTTGAGTTAGTTCACCTATTTCTCTCCATCCCAAGAAGCAAACACTTGTGTGAACTGTGCATTGATTCTTACATACTTGCATATTGCATTTGTTATATTACTCTATGTTGACAATTATCCATGAGATATACATGTTATAAGTTGAAAGCAACCGCTGAAACTTAATCTTCCTTTGTGTTGCTTCAACACCTTTACTTTGATTTATTGCTTTATGAGCTAACTCATATGCAAGACTTATTGATGCTTGTTTTGAAGTACTATTCATGAAAAGTCTTTGCTTTATGATTCATTTGTTTACTCATGTCATTACCATTGTTTTGATCGCTGCATTCATTACATATGCTTACAATAGTATGATCAAGGTTATGATGGCATGTCACTTAAGAAATTATCTTTGTTATCGTTTTACCCGCTCGGGACGAGCGAAGTAAGCTTGGGGATGCCGATACGTCTCCAACGTATCGATAATTTCTTATGTTCCATGCTACTTTATTGATGATACCTACATGTTTTATGCACATTATATGTCATATTTATGCATTTTCCGGAACTAACCTATTAACAAGATGCCGAAGTGCCGCTTCACGTTTTCTGTCGTTTTTGGTTTCGTAAATCCTAGTAACGAAATATTCTCGGAATCGGACGAAATCAACGCCCGGGTTCCTATTTCTCCCGGAAGCATCCGGAACACACGAGAACCACCCGAGAGGGGCACAGGCCCACCAAACCACAGGCCGGCGCGGCCAGGGGGGCCCGCGCCACCCTATGGTGTGGGCACCCCTTCGACCCTCCTGCGCCGCCTCTTCGCCTATATAAAGCCCCTGCATCGAAAACCCTTACGGAGGAAGCCACGGTACGCGAAACCTTCCAGAGCCGCCGCCATCGCGAAGCCAAGATCCGGGGGACAGAGTCTCGTTCCGGCACCCTGCCGGAGCGGGGAAGTGCCCCCGGAAGGCTTCTCCATCGGCACCGCTACCATCTCCACCGCCATCTTCATCAACGCTGCTGCTCCCATGAAGAGGGAGTAGTTCTCCATCGAGGCTCGGGGCTGTACCGGTAGCTATGTGGTTCATCTCTCTCCTATGTACTTCAATACAATAATCTCATGAGCTGCCTTACATGATTGAGATTCATATGATGATGCTTGTAATCTAGATGTCATTATGCTAGTCAAGTGAGTTTTACTTATGTGATCTCCGGAGACTCCTTGTCCCACGTGTGTAAAGGTGACGAGTGTGTGCACCGTGTGGGTCTCTTAGGCTATATTTCACGAATACTTATTCACCGTTATGAATGGCGTAGTGAAGTGCTTATTTATATCCCTTTATGATTGCAATGTGTTTTGTATCACTATTTATCTATGTGCTACTCATGTGATGTTATTAAAGTAGTCTATTCCTCCTGCATGGTGTAATGGTGACGAGTGTGTGCATCGTGTAGTTCTTGTCGTAGATTATGATCATGATCTCTTGTAGATTGTGGAGTTAATTGTCATTATGATAGTATTGATGTGATCTATGCCTCCTTCGTAGTGTGATGGTGACAGTGTGCATGCTATGTTAGTACTTGGTTTATTTTGCAAAGATCTATTATACTCTAAGGTTACTTAAACATGAATATCGAATGTTGTGGCGCTTGTTAACTCCGGCATTGAGGGTTCGTGTAATCCTACATAATTAGTGGTGTTCATTATCAAACAAGAGTATATGTAGCACAAAGGAAAGAGAACTTATTTATTATGTGATCAATGTTGAGAGTGTCCACTAGTGAAAGTATGATCCCTAGGCCTTGTTCCTAAATACTGTTATCGCTTGCTTGTTTACTTGTTCTACTCGCATGTTTACTTCCCGCAATATTACTACCATCAACCGCACGCCGAGCAAGCTATTTTCACGGCGCCGTACTACTGCTCATATTCATTCATACCACTTGTATTTCACTATCTCTTCGCCGAACTAGTGCACCTATTAGGTGTGTTGGGGACACAAGAGACTTCTTGCTTTGTGGTTGCGGGGTTGCATGAGAGGGATATCTTTGACCTCTTCCTCCCCGAGTTCGATAAACCTTGGGTAATCCACTTAAGGGAAACTTGCTGCTGTTCTACAAACCTCTGCTCTTGGAGGCCCAACACTGTCTACAAGAATAGAAGCACCCGTAGACATCAAGCACCATTCCAAGGTAGGTGAAGGGGGGTATTTATACCCCACCAACTTTTCTGCCCGTTGGAGGAGAATCGCCGGCAGTGCCGGCCTTGAGACGCCGGCAGTGCCGGCCAGATTTCTGATTCAGCATGTCGACAGACAGGCTGGCAGTGCCGGCCCATTTTCTTTTTCAGCAGGACGACGGACAGGCCGGCAGTGCCGGCCAGGAATCACCGGCAGTGCCGGGGTACACATACCGGCAGTGCCGGCCAAGTGTTGCCGGCAGTGCCGGCCAGAGCCAAGCTTCAGCATCTTCCTCTTTTTCTTTTCTTCCTTTTTGAGTGGGTCGAGATTTTCCCGTGGTATCTTCTCCATATCTGTAGTCCACTTAGCGCACAGTTAAATTGTCACCGGTGTTGTTAACGAACACACAAAACTCAGAGATCATGAAATGTTCTTTCAGGTTCGGACGATAACCGGAAGGTGGATTATTAGTCATAGACGCAGTTGGATTACGGTCTATGTATTATGTTGTAATGCCCAAACGAATCTCATAGTAATCATCTTGTCATGTATGGTCTTTATTCTATCAATTGCCCAGTTGTAATTTGTTCACCCATCATATTATTTATCTTTATGGAGAGACACCTCTACTAAACTGTGGACCCCGGTCCTTTCTTTCACACTGATAAATTCATCTACTGCAATCATGTTCTGTTTACTTTCTGCAAGCACTGTTCTCTTCAAATTCCACTGTGAACATCTCTTTCCACTCCATACATTTAATCCTTTGTGTTCAGCAAAACCGGTGAGATTGACAACCTCACTGTAAGTTGGGGCAAAATATTTTGGTTATGTTGTGTGCAGGTTCCACGTTGTTGCTGACGCCGGTAGTGCGCCCTTCCACAAGTCAGCTAGCAACACTTTCAGAAGTCACGCCTTTCTCATGCTGGTCGATTAAACATTGGTTTCTTACTGAGCGAAAACTTCCTGTTGTGCTCATCATACCTTCCCCTTTGGGTTCCCCAACGGTGTGAAGTCTACGCTATGATAAGAACCATCAAGACTATTTTCTGGCGTCGTTGCCGGGGAGAAAGAGGATTTCTGCAAGTGGAGTCTCTATATCCAATCTATTTACTTTGTTATAGTTTTGCTTAGTTTATTTTATTTTGTTTTGGTTGCTTCTTTATATAAAAAAACACACACAAAAATTAGTTTCTATTATAGTTGTTATTTATGTTGCTTTGTTTTAATTTTTCTAAAATGGGTTCCGCTGAATACTAAGTTGTATAACTTTACTAGCACAAACAACAATGATTTTATTTGTACACCTGTTGCTCCACCTGCTCCTAAAGCAGCTTTCTATAAAATTAAACCTGCTTTGCTAAATCTTGTTATGAAAGAGCAATTTTCTGGTGTTCGTACTGATGATGCTGCTTCTCATCTTAATAATTTTGTTGAACTTTGTGAGATGAAAAAGTATAAGGATGTAGATGTTGACATTATAAAACTGAAATTATTTCCTTTCTCTTTGAGAGGGAGAGCTAAAGATTAGTTACTATCTTTGTCTAGAAATAGTATTGATTCTTAGGTTAAATGAAAAGATGTTTTTATTGGAAAATATTATCTTTCTGCTAAGATTATATCCTTGAGAAGAGACATAATGAAATTTAAACAATTTGATAATGAACATGTTGCTCAAGCATGGAAAAAAATGAAATTTTTGGTGAAGAATTGTCCCACTAATGGACTGACTACTTGGATGATCATCCAAACTTTTTATGCAGGACCTCTGTTGGACAAGGCGACGCTTAGGCACCGCTTAAACACGCTTAGGCACTAGGCGATGGACAAATGCCTCGCCTAGGGCATAAGCGAAAGTCTAGGTAGTGTAATAAAGAAATTATCTTCCACAATAAGAAATCATGCAATACTTCACTATCTTGTTAGATGGACATTATTTCCGAGGTATTTATTAGAAATTTACACATTTGCATGCTCTAAATTAATGTTTATTCACATATAATAACCCATATACACAATTGATGGGATAAATGATGCCCGCCTAGGCTGCGCCAGACATACTTAGACGATCGTTTGAACAAGCTATTTATTTATTATTTCAAGACTACCAATACTGAAATGAGAAGCTAGAATTATTTTAGGTTGCGCTTAGCCTCTAACTTAATTCTCTATGCGGCATAGGCCCTAACGAAAATCTGGCTTGTCTCTAAAGTTTGTAGATAGTTTTCTGTTAAAGATATGTACTACCGTCGCTTATATAAATAACTATAAAAATACCCCGCGCGTTGTTGCGTATATTCTAAAATAAAATGGTGGTGCACACCAAAGCTACTGTAAAAAATAGATATAATTTGATACTTCTATGGAATAGTGTCACTAAGGTAAACAAATTTACATACAATATTGTCATGTAGCATGATTGCAATCTCATGCATTGCATATGTTCAATTTATGCACTAAGTATGCATGATTGACTTCCACATATTTGTGCTTGTAACTTATATATAGAAGGTTCTTTTAGATGGAAATATTTGTGGCTAGATCAATCTATTCATCGCCAAATTCAATTAAGCAAGTCATTGCTCCTTCTCCAAATAATAGGCAGGCACCAGATCAATATTCCTTCCCCACCTCTTATATTGTACTCCATGTAGTCTGTTCTCTTCTAGTAGTTTGTTCTTCTTTCTTTGTTTTCCCCTCATGTAAAAACTAATTCTTTGGAAACAAGAATAAAGTAATCCATGGATATTTACATTTTGTAAGTATTTTATTTTGCCACCATGTTGTCCCATGTATGTAATCAATCACTTAATAGGTGGTCTTCTAACCTGCACATTTAGAAAAGTAAGAAGCTGTTTTTCAAACGGAGTGAAAATAATTTTACTATCTAAGAGCAAAATGGAGTAGAACTTGCAGACATAGATTCCATTTTCAGTTTTCTGGGCGAATATATATCAACATATATTCAATACAGCAAGACTGCATTGGTGTGTGCCTGAACTTTTCGCCAGCAGAAGAGACAGTTTAGCTATTGCTTCGTTCAAGTCCGGCAAATATACCGGACCAGAGATCTATAGGAGAAATGGATTACGGCATGAATAAATCACATCATCTTATGAGGGGAGCTAGAGAGAGGAGACTAGGAGAGGAAGAACGAATTTCCAACATGCGTGCATGTGTTACAGGATGAATGAAGACCATACCATGAGGTGTAAGCTTCTTTTGTCCCTTCAAAACGCATCTGGATCCCTAACCTGCCTTTCCTCTCACCATTCTTGCCTTCACAAACATGATTTCTGGAAAATTAACCTTCATCAAGTTTTGAAACCTTATACGTAAATAGAACTTCTAGATTTGTTCGCTTGTACATATAAATAAAATAATCCAAGAAGGCAAGGAAATAGGTATGGAATGGGACAGAGGTTTGGACCTACTGATCCAGGAGAACGATGCACCAATACCAGTATGTTGGTCTAGTGACAACCATGAAGTAACGAAAGGGCAAGAAGGAGAGTTGTTTGGGTGTTGGAGTGGAAGAAAAGCGATCTGAGCGGACCATTTAGATGCGTTCACCATTTATAGCCTATGGGAGGGGAGTAGAGGGGTTGCTGGATTAATTGTTGGCAACCAAACAGGGAGAGTTGATTCTAGCATGGTGGAGGATTAGTAAGTGGAAGAGACATAGCACATAACGTGAGATGAGGTTAAATGCCCGGGGGCTTTGGGCATACTTGATGACCTCACTAAAGGAGATGGCAGGGAATGAGTTAGTGGAATCACTAAGAGACAATCGTTTTATGGCTTTGCATTGCACCGTCACGATGGAGAACATTATAATGGATGTTAAAGATTGAGAATCGAATGGCTGCAATTTGTTGATGATGTGGCTAGGCTGCATATTAAGATAGACAAATTAAATAACTCTCTAGTGGGGTTTTACTTTATAAGAGATATAGATAAGCAATGTCTTTCTCCCGTGGGAAAAGAACTATGGTATATCCAAATGGATTTCAATGCTAGTATCTGAAACCATTGGGAGCTAAAAGCACAAAGGTTAGTACACATGTGACATGCTTAATAAAATAATAGCACCTAAAAATAACGGCAAACATCTTAGGAGAAACAATGAAAAAACATGTCAACCTAAGCAAATGAATTTAGGAATTTAGCAAACTGTAGGAGAGCAAAATTTTCAGTAAAGCGGGATGATCTTCCTTTTCTACCTAATCACTAAAAAATATTTAGTAGCCTGTAGGATAGCAAGGTTTTCAGTAAAACATACGAGTCAACAAGATTATGATCTGGCAAGTACTTTCTGGTTTCCCATGGCTTCTAAACATGAATATGACCACAATGCATTTATATGCACTATTGTTTCACAAGTTCTCTTTTTCAAAGAACTCCAAAATAAAAGCGCGTTTAACAGCCTACTCTGCAAGTAATCGTAAAAGTTGGCTATTGATGGCCCACACAAACAAATTTTTGACTAGTTACAGTTGCAAGCTAAGTTTACGCCAGATGAACTCATATTTAAATTTGATAGAACCAATTTTTTTGTTGTTAAAACTCATTAGAAAGGAGTTCTTAATATCCTCTGATATACCAACTAAGCTAGCTAGTATTATTTCTCTAGTTCAGAAAAGACATGATTGTTTGTTATAACAATTATTCCATATGAAATACTCAAAGTAATGAAGATGCACTCCCCTTGAAGTTTAATGAGATGACACAAATTCACATGTTTTAGGCAAGCATTGAAAAAAAAATACTTCTGTAGATCCTTAACTGTTCAAGGCGGAAAGCTAAAAAGAAAAAATACAGGGTTTGGGTCTCCACTTGATGGCACAATACTCCAGAGAGTAGCAAGTAACATCCAAACTGAGAAATTCTAAGAAGAGTACCGTGTGACCACTAGTTACATCAAATACTTTAACCATTTGCATATTTTCATGATCATCTGGAGGTAGTCAATTACAACAGACAAACTATTTACTTGCACATCTATATAGACATGTCTCGCTGTCTGTAATAAGAGGGACAACAAATTGGTTTTAATTTATAACTTTGACCAACAGGACACCGATATCTACTACTTCACCGGAACTAATTTCAGGAAATTTGTATCCCACCAATCATGAGAATGTGAGCAGCAAAACCCTGCTCTTATGGAGGAACGAAACTGGCCTTCTATGTTTGACACTTCTTTTAAATACATAAAGTTAAACCATGATAAAATAAACAAATGTATGTAAAATGAGTTGAGTTCGTAGGTACAAAATAACCTTGTACCCGCAGCTTTTCTCCTCCCTGTCAGTTAATCATCATCTCAGCAGCGAGCATCATCATAATTTGCAACTCTGCATAAGGCTGCAAAAGAATGAATTGACATCATTAGAATGATTCTTCTAGATATTATGTGCATGCAAATGTTAAGTGATTTTACTTTGTTAGGAAGAATGGAAGAAAGGCCGGCAAATCAGAAGTATTATTGCAACATGTCAATAGAAAATCTACTAAAGCTATCTTCAATAGATTATTTCTTCTAGCAGTAGTAAAAAAATCTCTTATAAAGAGCAGTAGGAGAAAAAGCACGGGGAAACCATCGAGAAGAATACCTTTTTACTCAAGAGAGGATGTGCTTTACCGGAACCGTCTCTCGCTATGTATGCCTGCAAAATTTAAAAGTAAACTATGCCCGAGTATCAAAAATGAGGTGCAAGTGTGATACTCAACTCAAATTAAGCCTATGCATTGTAACACATGCAGCGAGGACATACAACATGATGTGTAGGTCTTCAATTAAGGTAAAATAATAGTAGCCCTTTGGCTGATAAATGCACATGTAAAAATTCTGCCATGGTTTACCTGCCACCCATGTGAATTGTAAATCTTCCACTTGTTGTGTCCACTTCATATTCATGATACCAAATGAGTGCAATGTCAAAAAATGGAAAATAAGTGATTACATGGGTTTCTAGTTTTAGATCACATCCATACAATACTTCATGCATTAATCCACTATACACTTAATTTTTTAGGTAAAATAATTTGCTAAATTAGTGCATATCCAGACCAGTTCTAATTGCAACGTAATACATTCATAAGCCTACTAACCGCAACATGAATAATCCATAGTTAAGTGTTCCCATTGAGGCAATCCATAGTTCTGGCATACCAACTCCTGAAAGCCGGTCCATCACAAGCTGCACCAAGGATAACTCTGATTTCCTATTGTGACCGTGCATGAAGTAAGGGCCTTGAAAGTTAACCGAGCGAGAGAAACCTAGGATCAATAGTATGGCTGACCATCAAAATGAGGGCGACGCAGCACCCTCATCATCTTCTCCTGCTCCCGTGCCATCAGTCATCAAACCTGCAGGACAAAATCAACACCATCAGGGCACACCACCAAGCAAGAAGCCTCGCTGCAAATGAAGCACAGGCGCAGCAGGAAGCAAGCACACACAAATAGGGATTTTGGAAGATACCTTGTTGGGCGTGGGTAACAAGGTATGTTCTCTAGCAACTGCGCAGGGATTGGAGGGAGTATCTAAAATCAGAGAGGCACGGAAGTATCAAGAAACAACCAAGGGAACTAAATAAGTACCACATGTAGGATGTGAGTCTATTAAAATTATATATATACAAGACCTAAAAAGTGCGAGCCTATTTTCATCCTTACTGGTACTTAAATTTATATTAGTACAGAAGCAAAGTGTTTGACGGGAAATCACATACTTTGCCTACTTAGCATGAGTATGAATAAATCCATCATTTAGTTGTGGGGCTGCTGCATAAACTTTAAGAACATCATTTCAGATCAATTTATTTCTTCCATCTGAGCATAAACTTTAAGAACATCACCTATGGACATGATCTGGTTTCAAGAAAGGGAGGAAACTAATCTAGCCAGTAGGACACAATATATATATATATATATATATATATATATATATATATATATATATATATATATATATATATATATCACCCAATCTTTTACCTATATCGAGAACACATATTTCAAATATATACAAAAAGTACCTCGTGTCCAGTCAATGAAACTAATGCTTTATTATGTAAAAGCCACATCCTGCCATCTAAGGTTAGGGTGGGATTAACCTGTGAATAGTTGCAGGGAAAATAATCAAAACAAATTGACAAAATGATCAAAATAAAGACACACAATCCCAAAGAAAACTAACCTGAATAATGCGTGAACCAAATACGAACAAGATGACTGCATCTAACAGGAGATAACCATGAACAAAACAACATCCCTTGCAAGAAAAGAAGGGAAACCAGCCAACCAAACTGAATCGAGTTCTTCATGGCTTCTAGAAGCAAATTTCAGTTGTCTACTTCATCTCCCCCCCGCAATGTCCTAGCTTCCCCCCTTCCAAATCGCTGCAGAGAGAAGGAACCCCATGTAAATCGCTGTAGGGAGAAGGATACCCTTCTGAATTGCTGCAGGGAGAAGAAAATCGTGAGACAGAGAGACATGCATGTCAGCACAGCTTGGAGGAGACGGATGACGCCCCTGATCGCTCTCCTCGAGCCACACAACAATTGAAGGAGGAGGAGGAGCAGGAGACCACTTTGGAGGAGGGAGAGGTTGCCGAAGCAGCGGGAGGCGGTGGGTGCACATCACCGGTTGTCAGATTTCCCTCGTGGGTTCACCACGTTGACCTCCACCTCCCCAACCATGGAACCATGCTTCCCTTCCCCCGGCTCCAGCCAAAGAGAAAACAAGCAAATGGAGTGGCAGTGAAGGAGGGGAGTGGATCTTGAGGGGATTTGAGGAGAGATGGACGGGGGATTGGATGATTGGAGAGGGGCGGCGGCTACGGGGATTGGAGAAAGGAGCAAATGGGAGGCCGCCCGCACATCCCACAGCCCCACCACGTCCACCGACCCCTACGCCCGCAGCCACAAGTAACCCAGCCAAAACCCACCCCAGGTGACTGATGAGTGGACCCAAATGAATGTTGGTCCCGCGAGTCATTGTCAGAGTTGACTGTTCACGAATATCTGCTCGCATTTTCGGTAACTAGTTGCCGCACTCGCCGTTGCCGAGCCCCACTGCACTGTGGCGGCTCTGGAATCGCAGATAAATACCCCGCCGCCGCCGCAAACGGCAAAACAAGTTTCAATCTGGCCCGGCATCGTTTGATTTCAAACCGTGCTCCCCTTTCCGCCCCCTCCCACCAACCAAATCTAGGGTTTCCGCCCGCCGCCGGCGAGAATGTCGGCCAGCGCCGACCCCGCGAAGGCCCCCGCCCCCTCGGAGGAGAAGCCGGAGGCCGGCTCCGGCGGGGAGCTGCTCTACTGCGGCGCGACCAACTTCGAGGCCATGAACCGGAAGCTGGCGGGCGGGATGCAGGGCAACCTGGTGTCCCCCACGCGCCTGCGCTCGCTCCTCGGCGTGGACATCCGCTCCGTCGCCACCGGCTGCGGTGAGCGTTCCTTCCTTCCCCCCTCTCTGTTACGCGTGTGTGGTGTGATGGTGGAGGGTTGGGAACTGCCGCCTGCGCGTAGAAATGTTTGACGATTAGAGCTGGGCGGGCGGGCGGAGGGAAGGGGAAGTAAAATCGGTCACTGGCCTTGGTTTGAACTTTCTGAATGAGCGGATTCTGGAACGCCGCCATTTTGCTAGGTTTAAACAACAGTCTAACGCTGTAAGCTGTATCACAAGGCCTAGCTGTGCCCTGATCTACATGGCATTTTCAGTAAACCAATGAAACTTGCTGCGTTAGGCACGCGCCTGAAATGAATGGTCCCTCGTAATAAGTCTTGTGGCTGAATTAGATGCTAGTACCCTTGGCTTGGGGTGAGCTGTCAAATCATAGCCAAATATCGCTAATGATATTCAATTATAGCTTGTTTGAAATACTCCGCATAGTGAACGGTGTCAGCTATTTGAAAATGGGATGACAAGGAACCCATGGCATTGAAAATTCTTCCACAAAAGTTCGTTGAGGCTATGGATGCAAACTTGATTAGTATTGCCATCCCTTAGCAAACAAGCGATGCCTCTTAGAAGTTGAGAGAATTAGGTCAGTGCCCCTGCAAAGATGCAAATTAAAGAAATTCCACCCCAAACACTGCCACTTGTGGAAAACACCGTTGTCGTCCTTTCTTTCATGTTCTTTGGGATGCAATATGTATGTTCTATGCTCTGAGTCACTTCCCACCTCGCTATCACTTTGCCTGAGATGGGCGATTTGAGGATGGGTGACCGACCAGGAAGTCCTTCCCGGGTGCGCACGAGTGAGGACAAGTGCGCAGGAAAGACATGTGTTGGTCTGTGGGGCTAGTCTAGAGGTCCTACTGAGCTGCCAGGGGTAACAGGCCCAGCCGGGGGTTGGCCGGGGTGTTGCACATGACTGCCTGGCAAACTTGTGGCTATTCAGCCGCCCAGACCTTGCTTTGCTGGTTACTTTCTCAGTCCTTAGTCCGTAACACCTCTGCCTTTTATTCATAATTTCATCCAGGAGCGGTGTATGGTTGTGTGAGTTGAGTTAACTGCAGAAGGGTACAAAATGGATTTTCTCAATGCCACAAAGAGCTCTATTAGAAGTAACCCAAAAGTGGAATTTCATTGTTATTTTTATGTTTTATAACATTTAAACTCTATTACGCTATTTATCTGAATCTCATTACTCCAGAAAATCATTAGTTATATTGAAATTGCGCTAGTTGTCATGTACATGCTATTATTGGTGTTGAAAGAATATATCCTGTTCAAAATTTCGATTTTCATGTGTTGTGAAATGGTTTTATAATAAGGTCTATCAAATGCTATGATTAGTTGATGGCAGAAGGCACTAGTAGCTCTGTTGTCAGATACTTTGAATATAGTGATTTGATGTGGTGATGGAGACTAACGAACAGATGCAAAGTAAGATTATACTGCAAATAAGTCCACAAAGGGGAATTCAATCGATCATTTGTTGTTCTACAGTTAGTAATTACAAGTATTCTGGGTGAGTGTGGGCTGGCTGGTATGTTTAAGTCTCAGTAAGCAGTTATAGCTCTAGGACAGCTGGTGCTTGGTGTCATTGAGAATGAGATAGTTGTGCCCAAATCATTTCAATAGGGACCTCCTCCAATTAAAATATTAAACACACTATTTTTTCAACCTTTGTTTATTTTCTGTTTAGTCTATTCAATCTTATTGGTCTCCCTTTGTTTTGCCAGCGGCTTGCCATTCTGTTGCTTTGGGTGCTGATGGTCGTTGCTATACATGGGGTCGCAATGAGGTATAAATATGAGATGATAGTTGATTTGTTTGGTTTGTACTTAACACTAATATTTTCCTAGCAGAAGGGGCAGTTGGGGCATGGGGATACTCGTCAGCGTAACCTACCAACCGTTGTTTCCGAACTATCAAAGTAAGATAGGTTCTTCAATACCAAATTTTGTACCTGCATTATAATTTGTTAATAGTAGTGTACTGTATGGTATTGCTAAGTTTATAAACTGAGGAGGCAATCTGGTTTGGTTGAATGGTTTAAAGGGTTAAAGGTTGCCTCATCATTTTGTTAGATACTAATGTGTTGCTGTAAATTCTGCAGATATAAAATAATTAAAGCAAGTGTTGGAAGAAATCACACAGTTGTTGTTACCGACGAGGGCAAGTCCTTCGCTTTTGGTCACAACAAACACGGGCAGTTGGGGACAGGTTCCCTAAGGAATGGTTGATAACTTGGTCTTCTTTTACTTCTTCTTTTAGTCGATATATAACATCAGCACTGTACAATTGTTGCGTGAAAAATCATTATGTGTTTGGGTGATTGTGGATTTATCTGTTTGGGGTTGCCTTATACATTTTGTTTACAATTTTCAATTTTCAATGTTTTGTATTTTTTACTAGTCATTTGTCCTATATTTTAATGACTCGTATAATTTATTACACATCCATAGAATTTGTGTTACTAATGATGCTATCTCAGAATTTCTTTTTACCCTGTGTAATAATGATGATTGATTAACATACCTACCTGTTGGGTTACTAAGAATCTACGTAGCCAAGAATAATATGCGTATTATGTAATGTATTCCAGCATACTGCTCGTAGGCTAATGTCCAGAATGTTATGCGCAGTTTATTTTTGTCTTTGGTTTCTACACTGATGTGTTTGTTGTCCCTGTTCTGAAATTGCTGCAGAAATCGAGACATCGCCAGTGTCCTGTCTTGTGACTGATGTAACTAACGCGGTTTGTGGTGGTGATTTTACTGTCTGGCTGTCTTCAGTTGAGGGCTCTTCTATACTGTATGTCTTGCTGAACTTATGAAACTTTATCTTTCAACTGATATCTAATTTTTCTGTAGTTAGGGAGTGTTTTTTGTCTGATTTTTTGAAGCAGTGTTCTATTCATCTATTCTATTCAGTACAGCAGGTCTTCCCCAGTACGGCCAACTTGGTCATGGAACTGACAATGAGGTTTATTTCTACAGCAACACAACTAACCTATCTATTTTGTTATCATCAATAACTGTGTTGCGATCTCTCCTATTGTAGTACAATACCAAAGATTCGTCAGTAAAGCTATCATATGAAGCCCAACCCCGCCCCAAGGCAATAGCCGTGTTCTCTGAGAAAACTATTGTGAAAGTTGCATGTGGAACAAATCATACAGGTTCGTTTTCACCACTTCATTTTCCATGATTATTTTTATAGTCCAGGTTAGCACTGATCTCTACACTTTTTCTTTACTTGTATTTTGCAGTTGCAGTTGATTCAAGTGGATTTGTTTACACGTATGTTCTTAATCCCCCATATGTTTGGCATGGTTAAAGATCCAAATATGAATTACTAATGTTTCTAAATGCTGTACCAAGTTCCTTTATGTATTGCATAGATATGATTTCTCCAAAACCTTGTTCTCTTTTCTTGTACACTTATTTACTTTCTTTTTCTTTTGCCAGATGGGGGTATGGCGGGTATGGAAGGTAAGATATTCTTGCCGTGGATCTTACGATAATCATGATGCACTCAACATTACTGATCTAACCACTTGCTTGTTGTATAGGTTGGGCCACAGAGAACAAAAGGATGAGTGGAAACCTCGCCTCGTTGAAATATTTCAAAGGCACAATGTTCTGCCTCCCAATGCTATTGTCTCAGCTGGTTCTGCAAGTTCTGCATGTACTGCCGGTATGATACATCTATCTGTGGTGCTGGTGCACACACTATCTTATAATGCATTCAGGGTACAAATTATCAGAGTTCATTATTGGGCATTTGGGCTAGCTTGTCATAAAAGAAAGGAAAAGGGAAGACCACAATTTGTAGATTTCCAAGTAGTATAATACATGGGACTAATAGCTGCTACAAGTAGTTTACCCTGTGATCTAAGCTTGTGTTCAGCTATCTGTGATTCTGTGGTGCACACACTTATCTTATAATGCATTCAGGGTATAAATTATCAGAGTTCATTATTGGGCATTTGGGCTAGCTTGTCATAAAAGAAAGGAAAAGGGAATAACACTTTTGAGTTTGTAGATTTCCAAGTAGTATAATACATGGGACTAATAGCTACTACAAGTAGTTTACCCTGTGATCTGATCTTGTGTTCAATTTTGTTTGTGTACCAAATTGGTTATATCTCTGATTGTGCAATTATTCATGCTTCTCAGGGAAATTGCTTAGAACAATAGTAGAGTTGGTTGTGGAACTAGGCCCGTTGCAGACCCAAACTTGTCGTCTAACCTGGGCAATATTGTTGGAGGATAATTGATACTATTTTCTTGCTTCTATTGATCGATATGGCTAGGCATTATATAGCCCTCTTACAAACTTGGAGGCTAAGCCGAACTAGCAAACTCGGAAATAACTAACTTGGAAATCAAGAAATATCTCTAGGAGATCTAAACTGGTACGGATAACTAGGGATACTTATCCACCTAAATCTCTGCCGTGGACCCCTCCTTGATGGTCTTCCTGCGCCTGCGTCTGGCCCCACATAACATGTTCCTTTTTAGTCGCTGCTTACGCGAGTTACTACTTGAACATTTTTTGTAAAAACTTGGGTATGTCTTATACTACTATGCTTGCATTAATTCATGTAAGGGAAAATATTATTTGAACAATCACTCCCAGCTTCATTTTCTTGTCATAATTAGAGTCAGTGCCTTTTTTAATGATTGAAATGGGGTTCTAAAGACAAATAGTTTCGTTGGGATGAGGCTGTGGAATTAAAAGTTCCATCTCTTTCGGAAGGGAAAATTAAATACTTTAGGTCTTTAGCAGGTTGTACACACTTATTCATGAAATGTTCTGGCAACTTGATGTTGTAATCATCCATCTAAATTTTCCTGCTTTGTGGTTGTATGGCTTATCCTCGAATAATTCTTTGTACTATGGAAAGCATGCACACTCTTTACTTATCTATTTAAAAGGTTTCAGCTTGGGTTTAGATGCATTACAAAAAGAGACGTATGAAATTATACTGTTATTCAAAAAGATTTTTTCTTCTGCCAGTTAGATGAGAGTTCATATCACATACTGCTATCAGCATCTTGTGGTTATTGTTATACCTTGAACTCTACCAACCAGATTTGTGCTTCATTGTTTTGCAAAATTTGGAACTAAAATGTTATTATCAATTGTTGGTTGTTTGATTTGATTATTAGGCGGTGGACAAATGTACATGTGGGGAAAAATGAAGAATACAGGTGATGACTGGATGTATCCAAAGCCGCTAATGGATTTAAGGTTCTTTTTGAACTGTTAATTAACTGTGCATTACTATACTTCTACCCAGTGCCATCACGGGCTATACTACCTGTCATTTATCTACTGTCCTCAGTTATGTTATTTAATTGATGATTTGTTTGCTGCAGTGGCTGGAATGTCCGGTGCATGGCTTCTGGTAACATGCACCACATTGTTGGTGCAGATGATTCTTGCATAAGCTGGGGTGCTGCCCAATTTGGAGAGCTCGGTTATGGCCCTAACGGGCAAAAGTATGTATATTTAAAATGCTGATGTTATATGAAATACTAGCCTTGCAAACTCTTAACCGTTAATCTAATCTTACATGTTATTTTATATGTATTACAATTTAATATAGATCATCTGCGAATCCTAAAAAGGTTGACAGTCTAAATGGAATGCATGTTACAAGGTAATTGCACTATTAATATGTACCTGCTTGCATTTTCTCTTAGTTCTGAGTGCTAGCAGTATAGTCAATATTAAGTTCTGAAAACTTTCTGCAGTGTTGGTTGTGGATTTGGACTGTCTCTGATTGTTGTGGACAGAGCACAAGCTGGTTCTAAGCTTGATGAGGTAGTATAGCTGTAATCTCCAATTTTTCATGTATTCTACACAACCTTTTGGATCGTATGGGTGAACTTTGAATTCTAGAGACTTTCTTCTGCTCATCCAGTAATAATTCATAAATTGAGCTGTGTTCACTATTGTTTGACACTTGTCCTCAACAACTAAATTAGCACATTAATAGATCCAGGTGATCATTATATAGGCATGCTAATATGATTAAATAAGTTGGGAGGGTACAGTGAAACAAAATGTGCAACACATAGATACCAATAACATATCCACAGGCTGTGTGCACCTTTTTCTGTTGTACGCTTGTAGTTTTTAGACTAATAATACTCCCTCCGATCCGAAATAAGTGTCGGACGGGACATTTTGCAAAAACAGCCTCGTGTTTGTTTATTACTTGACCCGCAGCCCACCCATCCTGTTCTATCCCTGCCCCAGCCCACAGCCAGACACGGCCTGGTTCCTCACGAGAAAAAGAAAAACGGAAACAGAAGTCTCCTTCGATCCTCCGCCTCCCTCGATCCCCGTCTGGTACGCTGCCCCACCCAATCCGATTCAGATCTCGCCGGCGCTGCACCACCTGGACCTCCTCCTTCCGCTCCCAGATCGAAGGCCTCCGCTCTCTCTCTCTCTCGTCAGATCGATGCAGGCGGGCAATCCTCGCCGACGAGAGGGCGCCTCCGCCAGAAGAAAAGCCGGCGCGGTGGGCTTCCTCGCCGGCGCGTGGCGCCCCGTCAAGTTCGCTAGCCCGCGCCCCGCGCGCGGCCGAGGCAGTCTAGTGCAGATGACTGCACGCCGGCGACGGTCAACCAACCACCTAGAGGATCCACATATTTTCTGGTTTCATAAGGGTTTATTTGTAAAAGTGCATCAGTATTAACGGCCCGCCACTTATTTCGGATCGGAGGGAGTAACATATTTTAAAATTTTAACCGTTAAGGATCTGTGTCTAGTTTACAACTTTACAATATGGATTTGCTGTTAAATCGTTTCATTACCCAGCTAATATTTGTGTACCCGTTTTTTTTTCCTCAGCTGGATATTTATGATGGCGATACCTCCACTCAAGGTTTGCATTGATCTTACTTTGGTTTAGGGGTTGGGTTACGCATGCATCGTTCTGCTAGCTTGAAACATTTAATGGTTAAGTCAATACTGGTTTTGACTTGATCTGTTAGAAAATAAATTTCTATCCTTTTTTCTAATACTCCCCTCCGTCCTAAAATAAGTGTCTCAGCTTTTTCTAGGTACGGATGTATCTACAATCTGTATCTAGACAAAACTAAGACACTTATTTTAGGACGGAGGAAATACATTCTCTGCTATAGTGTCAAATAGTTAATTCTGGGCTTAATTTTTATTTGCGGAGTTAGTAACTGGACCTTACTTTCCTTAACTTGGACAAATTATCACTTGCACCCTGTTGGACCAGCCCATGGATGGAGAAGCATGACACAAATGCCACGTTGGTCCGCTGTTGCACTGATTTACTAGGTTCTGTTTAGCTAATAGGTTCTTGGTCATTTCGATCCATCCTAGCGCTTTCGGCGAATCTAGTGTTGAATAGTGCTTTCATGTGTAGGATGTACTGAGTACTGGTAACCGTGTACTTTTGCTCGCTATTTTTTCTTACCTAACTCTGTAACGATAGGGCAGCTACGATGTTAATTTTATGTTTATCTTCTAATAATGCACCTTGTGTGAATCCATACAACAGAGATCCTGTTTGCTTACATGTGAATTGTGTTCACTGCTAAAATGCTTGCCGTAATGCTTACCATTATGCTGTTTCCTGTCTCCTCATGGTCATCGATGTTTCTGAACTGTTCGCTGCAGTAGAGCATGTTTTCTTACATTTGCATTGTGTTAACTGACTCGCCATCCTGCTTTCCGTCCTTCTGGTTTACTCATCGATGGTTTTGAACTGTTCACTGCAGTAGAAGAGAAAGTGGAGGTGAAGGCAACCAAGAAGGCACCTGCTAGTGCCAAGTCCAACAAGCGTAAGAAAACCAAGGACCTTTCTGAATCAGAAGAAGAGGACGATGACGAGAGCTCAGACGACGAGAATGGAGATGTTAAGGGTGCAAAGGGTGGCAGGGGTGGTAAAGCGTCGACTAGGGGGAGAGGCAGGGGAGCCAAGAAGGCTACTCCGGAGCCCAAGTCATCTGGAAGGGGCAGAGGCCGCCCGAAGAAAACCGAGAGCCCTCCAGCAAAGGCAGAGAGCTCGGGACGAGGTGGAAAGAGAGGCCGAGGCAGGCCTCGGAAGGCCTAAAGCCTCGGCAAGCCTTTTGCGGAAATCAGGTCAAGTGATGTCTAACACCTGACGTGATCCAGCCAGCCATTCGAGAGTAGTTGTTTCTTAGCAGTGCTTTCTTGCTCTGGCCATGACTGCCTGCCTGTGATTCAAAAGATTTTTCGGACTTGTAGCCTCTTATTGTGTGTCTGGAATGTTTAACATGCGCAACTGAATTTTTCATTGGTAATTCTGAGTGAGGTTTTCTGTTCAATCCTGTGGAATGCCCTCCCGTAAACAGTGTTCATGTCAAACAGCCTATCTGCAGAAAGATACAAGACTTGAATGCTGTTGATGCTGCACGTAGGCCATTCCGAATCATCTGGAACTAATCCAACGAAGATCAAAGCAGGCTGTGTTGGATGTTGTGATCCTTCTTAACCTACCATCCCTTGACTGAATGAGCAGATTGGCAGGACAGGCTTAGTTGCCCTGCCGGAAGTTTATTGGCTTATGGTGGAGTGAGTGTAGCAGCGGTCGCTGTAACCAGTACTGCGATACTGCTCCCATTGTGGCTCACACGTACTTCCTAGTGCATTATTAGGAAAGCACGCCCACATTACTTTGATCAACTCATGCTATACGTGTACATGTAGATGTACAGAGAAGAGTGCTCTTCGGATCTACTCGTGTGGTATACCTCATAAATGGACTTCATGAAACCTAACAGTTGGGCGATATAAGCGTGTCCGATCTAGACATGTACATATGTGTCCCTTGACGACTAGGGTGTCAAGGTGGGATCCCAGTAGGATGTCATTTTGTACTATGTAGTTCAAATTTTGATGTCAAAATTTGTACTAGAAAAGTTAAATTATACTACAAGTGGGACAAAAGTGGGATCCCACTTGACACCCTTATTGACGACAGAGTACGAGCAGTAACATGCGGTGTCCCTCGACGACGATAGTGATCCGCTTATCCATGCCATGTGCCATTGGATGCTCCTCGCAAGGACGACGACAAGAAACTGGTGCAAGACGGGACTTGCATTGCATATGCTACATGCAAATGGACGGTAATCCACCATCGACACATGGGGCGTAGTACTCAGCAACGTTTCATTCTCCATGTGCGTGCCTACTTCCGTCCACTGTAGCAACGATGTGGCGTAGCATGTGGGCGCGTATCAAGGAGCCAGAGGACAAGATTTGTACAGGATTGACCACTGGGTAGATTCCGAGTTAAATTGTCAGTTCATGACATAAAGTCATGATCATGTGGTTGGGTTGGGTTTACGAGGAGGATTCTTCGGTGGTGATTGGTCAGCTCCATGTCAACGTCTAAAACGGCCTACACACTAGTATGACACGAATGTACTTACTAGCAAATAAGTAGATAATTCAACCGACAGCACAAGATTGGACCGTATTTCTAACTCCTCACCACGCGAACAATTTTCGGATGTCTTGTCTTAATCACCATTACTTGTTCATAGTCTAGAATCTTGTCTTCCGGTAGACATAACTCAACTGTCATATCAAGGCAGAGTGCAGTATGCTTAACTCATCCCGTTGCTTACGGCATTGACGCTAGGCAGCACGAGCATCTCGTAGCAAGCTAGAGTGTGGTTCATCATGCTGAAATGTGCTATCGAAACATACATTTAGGTGGAGATGGCGCCCCCTTAGCTAGCTAACAGAAAATTAACGAAATAGTAACAAGAATGGGAACTTCATCCATACTAGTACTAATTAATTAGGTGAAGCATCACTGTCGCTATAAGAGAAAAGTATAAGGGAAGAGGTGAAGTCTCCTTGTCCTTGCGCTGGTTATTGAGGCAAAAGTCTCTCCTGGATTAGAGCTACCCAGCTAACACTTGTCATTTTCAGGGGTTTTCCCACCTCTCTAAGATTCCTAGATGCTAATTAGCTATCTTGTCATTGTTCAGCTAATATGCTTCCTGTGTTTTCCCTCGCCTTTGCAATGGAGCAAGGATTGGTATCGCCTTAATTAGACGTACTATATATCATGGACTGCATGCACTTGTCTCATTGATGGGCATCACCTTAAAAAAGATATTGAGAACACATTCAAATTTGACCAAAAGTTGTCCAAATTCAAAGAATTTTGCGTGTAATAAATCTGAAATGGTTTTCTAAATTTCGGTGAGGTACACACATATTTCGTTACCGAACTCATAAGTTCAGGCCTCCGTTAGCATGAATGTCTGTGTTGTATTAGCTGAGCCTCGAGATTTAGTGGCAGGAAAAATGCACAAAATTGTTTAGTGATTCTCCTACTTCGTAATCATAAATGAGATGCCAAGTAGCTCCCTAGATACAGTTAATTAGCTGTAGCATCCACAAACAATTTCCTCAACTAACGGATAGAACACGCCTCACCTAAAGGCTAAAGCTGATCTGCTACAATTAGGACTCCCTGACGAACTGGCAAATCAATTTTGAAATGGAAATCCCATCTCTCCCTAAACTACTATTATCAATTAACTACCTTTCTCTTTCTGTTAAGGCATCATGTCTGCTGAAAAAATCTTCTTAAGACTTGATTAGTTATTTGATTGAAGTTTTATTCGAAACTAAAAACTGTTTGAAGAATAGTCCTGATATGACATTTCATGAAGAATTCAGCAATTACATAGCGTAGCATCTCAATTGGAATTTTCCTTCTCGGCCCCAGCTTCAGGAAGACTTGGTAGGTAGACACATGCATCCCGGATGAGCATTCATCTGTCCTTCCAACAAATGACAAGGCCCCAAATAATTGCATTGCATACCTGCATTCTTACTCTTAAATTCAATTCTTTTTTCAATAACATATTAAGATAACATAGCTATCCCATCACTGCCATCAAGGATCCAGATCAACATATTGTACTATGAAGAGTACAGCTTGTCATATTAGGATGGGGGTTTAGCCTACAAGCTAGCACTAGTAGTTAAACCTTTGGTGCATGTGCTGCACCAATCGTTAATCATATTCCTAATCTCAATCATGCTGATATATATATATATGGAACTGATGTACCTACTGCTAAGCATCAAACTAATTGTCTTTGTTTTCTATTCCTTTTATGTCCATCATAAATTTTGTAAGATTTTCGCCATCTGTTTATTCCTGCATTTCAGGGATACTTGTGGAACTATATGCTGTTCTAGGACAAGTATAATAATAATCTGTCTACTAGTGTACAGATGGGCATACCTAATAATAGTAGGGAACCCCATTGCCACTGGATCTCATTCTTGAGATCAGATGGCACGCAGTCACTCTGATCCAGTCCCCTCAAGCCTGCTCTTTTCCCTCCACAAGCAACATGGAGTAGCCTGTCACTGCCTCTCCCAACCCTCTGACAGTGACATTCCACTTGGTCACTAATTAATCAATCAGTTAACCACCTTCTGTTAATTAAGCTAAACCAATTCATTAGCAACCACAATAAACCCCAGCTTAATTATGCTCCATCTGAAGGGACTTGAGCCATCTATCTATCTATCATCTCGTCCATCCATCCATCCATCCATCCATGCAAAGAGCAACTGAGCATGCCATGCTATTTTCTCTGCCACCAATCACTGTTGTGTGCTTCTGAAACAAGCAACCATTGCACTGATATGCAAAGGGCAAAGGTGAAAAAAGAAAAGGTGGTGTGTGCCCCGTTGCGCTGGGCATGAACATCAGAGCATGGGCGACTTTTGTTATCCATGGAAGATCTGCTTGCTGCTTTACTTCTTGCTTTAATTTAACTACTGTGTTTAACAAATGGGGAAGAAGATGAGAGTGACCTTTAGCTTCTTCTTTTGCACAGCTCACCAGCTAGTGAAACATCTGCATCGGATATGATCCGGATCACAAGAAATGTTCGTTTCTCATCCACCCAAATTACTTTTCCAGCGCTTAATTACCAGTCTCGCTCCAATACAATTTGTGTTGATGATAATGCTATCGATCAGGCGGTACAAACCCATGCATGGCCAAAACTACTCAAAAGTCATAACGGATGTTGACTCGCTAATTAGGAGGATCACACAAGTACTACGTACGAAACCTCCATGAGAAATATTATGATGAAGACAAGAAAGTTTTGTAGTCGTGCTAAGTAGTGCTGCTCCTGAATTAATCATGGCTACTTTTGGATTTTGGTCGTCTCTTGCTCTAGATCTACACCTGGTGGTCGCCGTTCATCATCTTTTGCACATGCATTTAGATTAAGCATATTGTCATGGCAGCATGCCAAAAAGCAACCTGGTGTTTGCATGCATCGATGCCAGTGGTTAATTAAGCCACTAACAAGTGACGACACCTGGCCGTGGTTAATTGTTGAGGTGATTAGAGCATCTTCAGCCGTCTCCCCGACGAGCCCTCATGACGCTTTTTTTTCATCCGGATGGATGAAAACGGCCCAGCCGCACCCCAGAACCTCGTTTTCGCCCGGATTTGGCTTTCATCCGTCCAGCGAGCCCTGGCTATCCCCGGCCTCCCGGGGAGCGCTCGGGGACTCCGGACGAAACGAAAGCGCGGGAAACGTCGAGAAAACTTCCCGCGCGGATGGTGGTCCCGACTTGTCGGCGACAGAGGCCAATCGTCTTCCGCGCGCTTCAAAGGCCTGCGGCCGGTCAGACTTCGCCGGACGCGTCGCCTCGAATTCACGCGCGGCTCCCTCTATTTATCACGGAACCCGCATTCACCACCGCCGTCTCCCTCCTCTCCCCAACCCTGTCTTCTCTCCCCAATCCACCTCCACCAGCGAGCGATGGTGGGCCACGGCGCGGCGAACCCTAACCCTAACCGTAAATCCCCTTGCGGATGCCGCTGGCCGTCGGGAACTCGAGCGAAGACGACATGTAGTACTTTTTAGTTTATGTTTCCATCTGGCCGAATTCAAATATATGTACGAATTCGGCCTATATATGTACGAACTCGCCTACGTATGTTAAATACCTTTAAATTTCGCTTTTGTTTGATTAAATTTCGCCTTGTTTTGTTCGAATTTGCCGTTATTTATCAAAAGAATTCATCCATCCAGGACTCGCCGCTGGGAAAATGGGCTCCCCGGGCCTAAAATTACATCCATCCGGCACTAAATAGCACCGGATTTCGGTGTGGGGAGCCCAACGGCTCGGGATGCTCTTAGTAATAGGGTGATGATAACATGCTTAGTTTATTTGTTTTGGAGATCAATTTGGAGGAAGAAGATGCTTAACGGAAAGGTCTCTTGTACTAGTGGTACAAAGGGAACGATACTGTCGTTGGCACTGCACGTGGCCGTAGCGTGCATCTCCCAGCCGAGAGAAGGGTAATTAAGTGGAAGGGCACGTGTCGATACATGTGCAAAAGGCTGCTCACGTGCCTTGGGACCCACCTGCAGGGACAGCCCTCGTTGTCCACGTGGCCCACTTTGTCTGAGATCACATGTACATGCAGTGACTAAACCCGAACGGGTGTGGATTACAATTGCTAGTGAACGAGTTCATCTAAAAACACTAGAGAGACAGAGAGAGAGAGAGCTTGAATTTCGAATATGAGAATAATTTTGATCTTCAGCATTTTTTCGTCATCATAGTATTAGAGGGCTCCTTTTTGGATAAGGAAGTCATGGAAAGCGTGGGATTAAGATTCTTGCATCGCTCTCATTGTATTTTTTTTTTCTTGCATCACTCTCACTTGCATTCATGAGCTTCTCCATGTTGATTGGAACAACGTAATTAATCAATTATGTTTTCTTACCTGATAAAATGATAATGGTATCTGAGTCAGTATGTCCCAATTCAGTCTGAAATTTTTGATAAGCTCGAGGCTGCATCAATTCAATATGGTATCTAAGTCAATAGGTCTTCAGTTTGAAATTTTCGATGAGCTCGAGGGTGCATCAATTCAATATGATATCTGACTCAATATGTCTCAATTCAAGATCCGACCAACGCGCAGTTAAATAAAAATAGTTACTATAGTATTTCATTGGTCCCACTAAAAGATCTATTTTATCTTATTTTCAGATTGTTAGCCTCCTCCTGCCACCTCTATAAAAGAGATCGCTCCTCACTAGAGAGATACACCACAACCTATTTGACCGCCACCTGATTCTAGAGCATTGCGCCACCGCAAAGGTCTTCCCCATCGCTCCTCACATGACAACATGCTTCTAGAATCCCGCCTCTTTGGATCTTGTACGGGAGAAAGACGATAATGTTTTTGGGAAGCACTCTAATGTGACTAGTAGCGACATCTTTTCCAACACGAAGGCCGACGACTACCTCTTTAACATGCAGATACGGTTTTATTTGCGTTGGATGCGAAGCAATTGTCTATGGGTGAAGCAATAGATGCCGAGAAAATGGTACGAAACAAAATTGTGTGGACTTTGAGATGTCCACGTCAAACTATGTGCATGTCGACTATGAGCTTAGCGATCGGCGGTCTATAACATTGTTTGTTCTACTGCCGCTAATTGCTTTAGCATGTGCCATTTTTTTTGGATGTGTATATCCTTGATGTCTAGACTAGTTGAACATTGTGTTGTTGAAGTGGCCATATGTAATATATATATTCCCATTATTAAAGAAAAGTGTCCTCCTATTCATCTGCTGACTCAAGCACACACTCATTTTCTATCTCTGTTTTGTATATATATTTTGTCGTCCTTTTTTCAATTTCCTAGTTGGTCGATGCTTATTTTGCGAATTGTACCGAAGGTCTAACAATTTATGGCGAATGCACCCACATTGGTCATGCACGTCAAAAACATTGTCGGCCCCTCACATAACTTAGTGATACGCGGTAGTAGGTCACAACGATTGTAGCATAAATATAAACATACCGACTAGTCTCTTTGTATCAGTTTTAACTTTTAAAAGAATTGGGGAGAGTGATGTTTTGGCATATGGAAGCATATGCTCCCTCTATTTTGAAATGCATGTTACACATATTTTGAAATTTTAAAAATTGAAACAAAAAATTCGCACGTATATCTTCTCCTACTACTCGCTCACAATGTCGTTTCATGAAAAATCGTCTTACCGTGTGTTGTGTGTAAAAAAAATAAAATTCAATAATTAAAATCGGATACGGATTATCCTTTGCGAGATTTACCAACTCACGTAGAAAGTCGGCCTTAAAAGCGTCTTGGGCAGCACCATACACAGCAACCAGACTCCAAATGAAACCGTCTACTTTGTTCTGGATATCGAGTTTGATGTGATACTCTCCATCTGAACTAGCAAGAACAGTCATTGTGTCTATGCGGACGCCAAGTAAATGCCCCCAGACCTACCACGAGACGGACGAGAAAACCACTGAAAGTTAATCCCGCCTGACAATCGGGCGAGGAAACTTTGTGAGAAATTTCGTCTACCCGTCTCCGATATTGCAATAAAATCTAAATCATAATCTCTACAACCATCGGCAATGTGAGAATGCTTAGCCAAGTCTCCAAGACCTCTCGCTATTCCGAAACATGCCAATCATCGAGAAACTTTTGTAGATTTAGTATTTTTGCCATATCTACGAGACTTCTTACCAGCGGACGATCGGGAACCACGTGCGTAGCTTTTAGATCATAAATTGAACTAAGCTCCGAGTGTTCCAAATCGACCTCTGTAAGAGTACCAATAATAGACGAGAGGAGCTGACCATCTAAGATGTCATCCGCTCCATCATCGTCATCAACTGGAGTCTTCAGCCCAGTGGAGTCATTCGGAGCAACCGTTAAACGGTCAAGCTCCGTCTGTCTCAACACATTGGCAGAACCCGAAACCTCATCAGGCCTAGTACCCAACGAAACTCCTAAACTAAGCAAATTAGAAGAAATGCGAGAATCTGAAAAAGAAGTGAAAGACTTGGATGTATGTCTCGTACCTGCCGTGTCCAAGTTCTTCTCCGCCTTGCGTCGCATGGCTCTCTGCATGGCGTCCTCATCGGTAGGTCCCGCCCCATCCTGTTCCTAGTTGGTCGATGCTTATTTTGCGAATTGTACCAAATGTCTAACAATTTATGGCAAATGCACCCACATTGGTCATGCACGTCAAAAACATCGTCGGCCCCTCACATAACTTAGTGAGACGCGGTAGTAGGTCACAACGATCGTAGCATAAATATAAACATACTGACTAGTCTCTTTGTATCAGTTTTAACTTTTAAAAGAATTGGGGAGAGTGATGTTTTGGCATATGGGAGCATATGCTCCCTCTATTTTGAAATGCATGTTACACATATTTTGAAATTTTAAAAATTGAAACAAAAAATTCGCACGTATATCTTCTCCTACTACTCGCTCACAATGTCGTTTCATGAAGATAAATTTTTTCTTTTTTTACATAGATTGTAATTTTTTTATTTCCTCACGGACGAACGCACATATATTGTGAAGATGTACATATAGTAATATATTTTTTCAAATTTTTTCAACATATCAAAATAGAACTTTGTGGTAGAGAGAGCATTTGCACCCGGGAGCCGAATTGAATTTCGGTTGGCTAGTACATCAACCCTATACCCCTTGAAAATACCGGTACGTTGTTAAATTTGAAAAAAAGAGATCACTATACTGCAATACCCGCTGCAACGCAAAGCTTCACCGTCACTTGTCCGTCTGACCCGAGGTTCCGGGACCGAGATAAAAAAGAAGACAAACGACCATCCCCTCGGGAGTCAATATGGCAACGGGGACACTAACCACTGGTTATTGCTCAATCATAACCATGCCCGTGTAGAATTTTTTTGTCCGTCCCCATCCCCACTAACGGTCATGGGGTCAGTTCTTTTACAATCCCCATCCTCATCGGGTAAACAAATAACCATCGGTTAACCATCCCAGCTTTAGCTAGTAAGTATGAGCCTAAAATAAAATAACAACATGGTAGGATGATGGGCTGGCTGGAACAGGAGTTTAGGAAGGAGAGGCGAGCGTTTGAGAGTTGGGATTTGGGGATTTGAGCGTATCTATACATATCTATCTTGTACCCTAGTGCCACATGTCATGTGCCTAACGGGGATTTCACGGTTCCCAGGTATGGATAGTGGTAACACAGACCCATCCCCACCTTACCTAATGGGGAGAGTTTGCCTCCAATAAGACTCCGACGGGGATGAAGTACTAACCATAACCATCCCCTGATAGGTGAATTAACTACCGGGTATCGGGGAATGGGGCCCCATTGCCAAATTGACTCGGGAGTGGTCGTGGACCGACCGTGGCAGTCAGTGGCTCGGCGTCAGTCAGCCAGTGGAGCGTGCTGCGCGTTGCAGTGGCCGGCAGACATGGTCAGTGAACAGCGAGGCGAGGCCCGGCCGGTGCACACTTTTCCCCTCGCCTCCCCGGCGTACAGCCTTTTCTACCCGGCCGGTTGCTTGCTCTGCGATAGATCACGTGAGTCGCCACCGGCCACGGGCTGGCCCCGCCGCGACGTACTGTATATCTCACCGGCCGGGCACGCCACGAGTCGGCTTCTCCCGGCGAGCCGCCAACACTTTCTCGTGCCAGCCGATCTGCCATTCCGTTGCAGCCGATCACGCCCACACCTACTGCCTGCCAGTGCTCGTCGTTTCCGATTCCGATTCCGATTCCGTGCACCTGCACCCACCTTATCCCTGCCAGCAGCGTTTGTCCGTCTTTGCCGTTCCTCTGATCCTCTCCACGTACGACACGGTGACAAAGAAATCTCGACAGTGCAGGGCGTACTGCCAAGGAGTAAAAAGCCGCAACAGGTTTTCGTTTCCGATAGTTACAAGCAGCCAGCGTTCATCCCAGCCGGCAGCGCGCCGTGTACGTGCATCTGCGGGACGTACCACGATCGGGACAGCTCCCAACTTGCGTCGCGCGCGGTGTACGTATCCGAGGGGAGCCACCCAAGCCTCAACCTGTGCGCAGCGACACGGCACCACGCTGACTGGGAACTCCTGAGAGAAAAACGGAATCAGCAGCAGATAACACCGGTCAATAATACCCAATTTCACCTCGGTTTAGTGCAAGGCCATCTCCAACGGTTTGTAAATTGGCTGGCGTGCAACTCATTCGCGGTCTAAAATTAGGTTGGCAATGTGTCGGTATAGGAATAGCGCACACCGTGAGCCGCCTGGCAGCGGGTCAGCGGCCGATTCGCCCCCCTCATCGTGTGCTAGTCACTGCAGCCCATCAATAACACGTTTTAACAAGAACCAATTTAAGGTTGGGTGGTTACGAGGGTGGTTGTACGTTCAACTCACCAGAGTTTTAACCCAGATTTTACATTTGTGTGCCTTATAAAGAAGGGATATTCATTTAGTGGGAGACGACGTTCCAATCGACAACGAGACGTCTGTGGTGACTTCGTCAATTTCAAGATCCAACCCGCCGGCTCAGTTTTCCGGAGGTACTCATAGAGGTAGGGTGTGAGTATGTGCGTTCATAGGGGTGCGTGTATGCGCATGTATGTGGGCTCCCGCGTTTGTACTGTGTTTCTAAAAAAAATGCTTCGACTTCAGCGGGCACGCCAGGACTCACAGGCGGCCTCTTGCAACATTGAGAGCGGCCACGCCACCGGTCTTTTTAAGGGCAGCGGCATCGTCCTGCCATTGCCCACATCACTTCCCCACCACTGCCCTTTCTGCTTCCCAGAGCACATGCAACACCCCTTCAAGATGACCATGGGTAAGGGATGGCTATGGAGGAAGCCGAAGAACCACCACAAGGCAGGGTCGTTGGGACGGGGGGGGGGGGGGGTAAAAAACCGCGCAACCGCATCCCCGTCGGCGTGGATATGGCGCAGGCGTTCTACAATAGCAGGACCCGTTGTGTGGGGTGGGACGACGTCCACCTCCGCGACAGCTGGCTCCTCAACCATCAAAGGGTGCCCATGACGTCGGTGTCGCGGCAAGGGCGAAGGCGGCAACATGAGATCACTCGTCGGCGGCCCCTTCTGCCTCCGGATCTCCTTGCTGACCCAACCTACGACATCAACTAGCGGATGTGGGACACATTTGGCAAGCTCTATGGGGGCCTCGCCTCTTATCCGGGTTCCTCGGCGACAACAAGTTCGACTACGCCGCTCCCCAGACAAATACAAACATACCCTGAGATGGTTTGTCACTATTGAGATACTAAGACATTACATCTTGTGCCCGAATTGTTAGTATGTAGACTGGATGGTTTTGTAGAGTGAATCAAGATATTATATCATTAATTGCAGCGACATATGTACCTTTTAAATGCATAATACTAGATATGATACCCTCACCATGGGCAGGCTTATGTCCAAGTGGATATAAAAAGTGCAATTCTACAGCCGCATGTTATATGGGCTCTGTCTTAACTAAGTAGGTTGTAGGGTCCTATCCCGACGTGACCAGCAGATGTAGATGTGTAGGTTGGTACGGATCCGTCCAGAGGGCTCAGGGCCTTACTCCGAAAATAGTCTCGTCTTAGTCTTCTCCCGGCCATTTGAGCAAATGAGCATCATGGTGGAAAAAGGGGCTGACTAAGTCGCGCGGGTAAAGTGTACAAACCTCTGCAGAGTGTAAAAACTAAGTACTTAGCCGTGTTCCCGGTTACGGACAATTTTGAGCAACTGGACCTGTAGCTGTTGGAAGATCTCTCTCATCCCAATTTTCTTAAGTTAAAACTTGGTGGGAAACTTGGGTAGTAAAGTAAGTAGCTGGATCGTCTGGTGTCTATCCCTGGTGAGCCAGTGTGATGAGAACCCGGGTTCATGCTCTTAGACGATATATTTTCGAAAGACAAATGATGTTTGCAAAAAGATAGGGAAAATGCTCGTTTTTCGCAAATAAGCCAAACTCCACTTAGCCAAATAATCATGTAAGTGTTAGGTGCCATTTGTGTCCACCATATGACATCTTGCCAATACAATTCCAAAATGTATTGACCCTTGTGGTTGTAACCTTTCAATGGTTGTTTGATTAGGAGGCAATGGTTGTTTGATTTCTTGGAACGAGCTGATGATGTACAAGCTACTACACTGGCAGTCAGCTATTGGCACATATGGGAAGCACGGAACGAGGCTCATAATTATTCTGAGAGGCCTAATCCAACGCGTACGTGTTACAAAATTCTGACGTATATTAACTTCATCAGAGAAAACTTGTACAAGACTACTCCGGCACCTAGGTGTGATCCTAAATCAGTTCCCAAATGGAGTCCACCGCTGCCGGGTGTTCTGTTAATCAATTCGGATGCAGCGATTTTTGAATCTGTAGGTAGGATGGGTGCATGTATTGTGGCCAGGGATCATACGGGTGCATGTGTGTTCGCTTGCCGACACCAACTCCATGGTCTGCGACCACCTGAAGAAGCGGAAGCTTTGGCTCTTCGACGTGCGGTTTTACTAGCTCAAGAAGAGGGCTTTGATAAAGTTATCTTCGCTTCGGATTGCTTGTCTCTAGTTCCCTCAACTCCTCAACAATGGACAGATCATCTGATGGAATCCTCGTCCATGGAATTAAGGAGTTGACCAACTCCTTCACATCGATCACTTTTATCCATGTGAAGCGCAATCTTAATGAAGCAGCGGATATCTTAGCTGAATCTTGCTTTATTGTTTCCTCTAGCGAGTTTTTTCATTCTATTCCGGAGTGTATCCGGGAAACTCTGTGTATTAATGTGATTTAATCAATAAAGCGCTGTTTTTGTCACAAAAAAAATACTACCACAATGAACCTGCCACCTGTACTCTCAAAATGTGTTGCAATCTGAGAGAAAATACTAATGGAGCGAGACTTGGCAAAGATGTTACAGAAACTCAATTCGGCTCCCGGGTGCGTATGATCCCTCTACCATAAAAACATATTTCCAAGTGTTAAAAAATTTTGACAAAAAATTTACACGTACATCTCCATAATATATGTGTATTCGTCAAGTTTCACGAAAAAATGATATTTTTTGTAGTCTAAGCGAAAAAGAGAAAATTTATCTTGTGACAAGTCTTTGTTTCAGCACCGAATTTTGTCTTTTTTACACACGCCATATGACATGTCGATTTTTCATGAAACGACTTTGTGAGCGTGTATCACATGAAGATGTGCGTGCGAAATTTTTGTTTCAATTTTTTTGACATTTTAAAATGTGTCTAACATGTATTTCAAAATAAAGAGAGCATACGCACCCATGTGCCAAAACATCACTCCCTGGATGTTAGAGCATCCCCACTCGTTGGGGCTCCCCACGTCCAAATCCGGCGAAATTTTCGTCCGGATTGGAGGAAGATTTGGCGTGGGGAGGAGTAGTTTCCCAGTCGTGTGCTCCCCAAGCGGCGTTTCTCGGGAAAAAGAGGATGGCTCGGGGAATCCGGACGAAAGAGGAGACACGTGGGCGTGGGCGGTTGGTTTAGCTTCATCCAGAGTCCCCGGAGACCCCGGAAACCGAGGATGGCATGGGGAGTCCGGACGAAAATAAGCTCAAATCCGGACCAAAACGAGGAACCGGGGGCCTGACTGGGCCGTTTTTCGCCGTCCGGATGGAAAAAAGTGGCCGCGGGGGGCTCTGTGGGGAGACGAGTGGAGATGCTCTTACACTAGCTTTGAAAAGATAGAAGCGTGAAAGAGAAAGGTGGGAGGCAGGCAGGGCCCGTAGGCCGTAGGCGAACGCTCGGAAATATAAAAACGGCAGAGCCAGCGTGCTGTGCTGCCGCAAGCAAACAGCACAGAAACGCCCCCGCAGCAGCTGCTGCTGCACAGCCGCCCCCCCCTATCCAGTCCCAGCTACAAAACGCACGCTCCCATCAGCTACCACAGCAGACCACTGCACTGACTCTCCGCGGAGCAGCGGCCGAGGCGGCGGCGGCAGGCAGGAGCGAGCGAGCCGATCCGAGATGACCAAGTCCAAGAACGGCTGCCTCAAGATCCTCGTCTGCGCCGGCGCCGGATCCGACCCCTCCGGCGGCTCCGACCCCGAGACCGACGCCCACGCCGACGAGGTGGGTGCCCCTTCCCGCCGCACCGCTCAATGCGGCGCCTACTCTTCTGCAGCTCAGCCCTTCTGTTCGTCCAAGCTGCTTTCTTTTTTGCTGTTGGTTGGTTCGAGCTGGTGCGTTTCGCTTAAAGCAGATCTCCGTGCACCGCGCGGGGTTAGCTAGATCTACGGCTGGTTCGTGGCCAGGATACATGAACGGTCGCCAATTCGGGAGTTTCGCCGGTGATCCCGCCACTAGCTCAGCTCCTAGTCCTAAAAATTTCAAATTTGGCGTCGCCCTGGGAGGTGGAGCTGCTCGAAGTCTCGTAAATTAATTTCCACACAGATGAATTTACGAATTTCCTCTTGTAACCTCCTTTCCTTCACGCTTCCTGCCGAGCGGCTCTATCTGTCCATTGCTGGCCGACGGTACAGTTTGTTTACGAGGGTTGCTGTCCGCGCGTCCTCTCTTGATCCCATGCAGGACGGGATCTGATCTGACGGCGCGCTGCTTGTTTGCTCCGCACTAGTGCGACGCCATGATACGCAAGTGCACTTGGTCATTACTGTGCGTATACTGTCTCTTGGCCTGTTGCATCTGTCCTTCTCCTCCTCCCCGGTGTTTGGATTTTGCTCGCCCCTGATTTGACATTTCTTGTTGTTACTTCCTTTAGGCTGCTTTCCCCTACTGTTCAAATCATGGCCTTTGGGGCTCTGGAATGCGAGTCCTGTTGCGCCCGATCAGCTGGGGGAGGATCTTGAATTGAACCCACGTGGTGTACCGGGAAATTCGCTTATTTAGCGGAGATTCCGTGCCACCATGTTGTGGAAATGGGATCTTGACATGACAGCCTAGAGGAGCTGTAGTACTTGAATCATGCGCACTTGGCTTTTTTATTTGACAAACCTACGCAGATTTAGTTTAATTTGGATAAACCAGCTGTGGTCATAATTGAGTGGAGATATATGCTGCTTCAGATTCTTAGGGCAATAATAAATTGATGGGTGGATGGCACCACTACCAAACTTTATTAGATAAGAATTTTGCAAAGATAGAGAAAATTAATTAACTAAAGGAACATGTTCTATAATAGAAAGCGATTAATGCGCCGGTTTGATTCAAATTTTTGATGGTGACTGAAGCATAGTGATACTTTGTATTTATGCTTGCCTTTTGTCCTTTTTCCTCCTAGCATCTGACTACTTACTTCGCTAGATGAGAACTGTATTTCCTGCCTTACAGATACACTCAGTTTGCTACTGTCACTTGTTACTTTGTAATTCTCTCTGGTTCAATGGCTGATGCAAATGTTGGTTTGTACAGAGCAAGGCCGTATCAGATAAAAGCAGATGGAGCTTTCGCAGGAGGTCTACAAGGCATCGTGTTCTGAAGAACTCTGATATATCAGAACCTGAAACTCTAAGTTCGAGCAAAGCAAAAGCTGAAATTGCACCAACCAACAATGTCTACTCCTCAACATACTCTTATGCCTCAGAGAAGCCCCTTCATCTCGAGAAGCCAGATGCGGAGAAGCCAGATGAGAAGATTCTGCAACAAGAGAAGCCAGATGAGAAGCCTCCGCACGAGGAGAAGCCCAATGAAAAGCTGGCAGAGACGCCAACTGAAGAGCCAGCGGACCAGATAATTGAAAGGTCAATTGAACTGCCAGATGAGAAGATAACTGAGCCGCCAAGCAAAGAGCCAGCTGAAAGGATATCCGAAAAACCAATTGAAGAGCCTACTGAAAATGTTGTTGAGGAACTTGATGAAAAGCCGGATGAAAGTATCGCTGTTTCATCAACTGAGCTGAAGCAGGATGAAACCGCCCAACTTATTGGTACAAGCAGTCCAGACCCTGAGGAAGATCATGTGGAGTCGGCAGCTGTTGTCATTCAGTCTGGCATCAGAACATACAACGTATGTTACTATATCTTGTATCTGTCATAATGTTCTCTACGATATTTTCCTGTTTAATGTTAGTACAATACTAAGTGTTCACATGGCTGCAGGCAAGGCAAGAACTGTCAAATCATAAGGATCTTGTGAAACTGCAAGCTGTGATACGTGGGCATCTAGTGAGGAGGCAGGCTGCAGAATCATTGCAATGCTTGCTTGCTATTGTTAAAACGCAAGGGCTTGTCCGTGCTCATCAAGCACAACAGGTGAGTGAAGGATTCTGGTTAATATATTTTCAGTTTATGACAATACTTGCTATCACTTGTATTGCTTGCTTGTGGGACAAACATCATGGCATCAATGTTACTCAATAGAATTCCGTTTTGCAAATTTCCATCAGACCACCTATTGTATCTATAGGACTTCTTAGATTAATACGATTACTGAGAAACTCATTTGCTCCCTGCCAATTGAACGAGACTTATAAAAATTAAAGCTTTCAGATTTTATGTGCATTTTTTTCATGTTCCTTTAGCTAGCCACCAGGATGCCATCTATGTGTCGCTGGTGTCATGAAATTATTCAAACCTTTCATCTATGTTGTGTTATTTTAATCTGCTGTTCTCCTGCGAAATTCCATGCTTTGCATTGTCGTAACTTTCGTGTTGATTCTCTTCCTCTTTCCAAACGTGCAAGATGATCCTTATTTCCGTGTTATAAGCCTGAGTAGCGCCCTTGCATAGACATACCCGAACCTTGTTTTGCTTATTAATACCGCGGATTTCTTTTTTTTATGTAGGACACTTTGGTCAGTTCTTCAAGTGAGAAATTGCTTCAGAATGGATTTGCTCTCAAGGTGAGACACAATAACTCTTACCCACTAAGACTACCATCTTACTATCCCTGGTTTGGATTTCCTCATGTTCACACCGTGTTATCTTCTGCCAGCTCCTGGATGGCATGCCAAAATCAAAATCCATGAACATAAAGTGTGATCCTTCTGAAACTGATGCTACCTGGCAATGGATGGAGAGGTGGACAACTCTGATTCTTCCAATCACTGAAGGCCACTTGCTAGAGAATACTGAAAATAGTGGGTTGGTGGTTGAAAAGATGGAAGTTGCTCAGCATGAAGAGAAGGATGTTCCTTTGGACTCGGACATCTCTTTCCCGAAGTTAGTGCCTGATGATGTGGAAGACACACTAAGGTCATCTGATGCTAGTGCCTTTGTGGAAGAGACACTAGGGCCATCTGATTCTGCTGGATTGGAGGCTCCCGAATGTGTCCCAGAGGAAACCTCTGGGTTGGAAATCAATGATGGTCCTGTACCGGAGCTGATCGAAAAGATCAATGACGATGCTGAGCAATTGGATGATTCAACGACAGAGAATGTTGTGGAGCAATCTTTGGAGTTCTCTAATCGACAGTCTTCCCAAACTGATCCATCAAGGGAAGCCAGCCCTCTTCCTGAAAAATCTGAATCTTATACCGAGGATATTATGGATCCATATAATCTTGAGCAGTCGCTGGAGATGGAAGGTAGAAGCGCAGCAAGAAAGGCCTGCAATCCGGCATTTGCTGCAGCACAGATGAAATTTGAAGAGCTAACTTCAGCAGTCAGTAGGTCCAACAGTTCATCTTATCTGGATGGGTCAAGCAAATTGAAGGTGCCTACTCCCCATTCCCAGGACGGTACCTCACCCAAGCAAAACATTGATACAGGTATACCAGAAAGCACAGTTGGTCGTGATGCTAAAATCATACTTGCTGCTTCAGAATGTGGGACTGAGATTTCAATCTCCTCTACACTTGACTCACCAGACAGATCAGAAGCTGATGGCGGTGAGATTGTAATGGAGATTGGAGATCTTGGAGGTAGGAACTACACCACCGAGAATGCTGACAAAGACACCCATGTTTTACGTTCTGAAGTTAAGAACACTTCCGAAGGAGTTATCCAGCCAGAGAAAGAGGAAGAACTGAATGGCGATGTTGCTAACCCTGCCATTGCCTCGGATCCTGTAGTTGAGCAAGCACATGTTGGACCAGGAAAGCCAGATTCACATGATCAAATTGAGAAATCTGTAGAATCATATGCTAGGTCACCCGAAGGAACTCCCATGAGCCGAACCACCTTTGCAGAATCTCATGGCACACCATCAAGTGAGGTCTCTGTCAATACCAACAAGAGCAAGACCAAGAAACCAAAGTCTCGTGTAAGCAGAAGGTCACTGACCAGTCCAAGCAATTCAGTAGGACGAAGCAGCACAGATAATCTGTCAAAGGATTATAAACATGCAAAGAGAGAGAGCTCAGTCAAGGTTGCTAAGTCTGACAATGTTGACCAAGAACCTCGCATGAGCAACAGCACTCCATTGCCAAGCTATATGCAGTTCACAGAATCCGCAAGAGCAAAGGCAGCTGCTCTATCCCCAAAGATGAGCCCAGATGTACAAGACAGCAACCCGAGGAAAAGGCATTCTTTGCCCATAGCAAATGGTAAACAGGAAACATCTCCTCGCATGCAACGATCATCATCCCAAGCTCAGGAAAAGGTGAAAATCAACGTTGCTGTTCCTCACAATCCTACTGGTAAGTGCTATCATCTTGCGCCTTATGCTACCCTGTTATCCATTTCTGTTTGGAAGTTTAGTTGTGAGGACATTTTGTAACTGCTTGAGATTTTTCTCACGTTCACTGAGGCACAGTAATTACCTAGTACAATGTAGAAAATTTGAGTTTATATGCTGCTTATAAGATTTAGAGTAAAGTGCACAAAAACTTTTTATGGATCTGGTTGTGCCACTTAAATGTACAATTAAGCAATTCTAAGAACCTACAGTTCACAATAATTGAGACTCGCGAGGTGTGCAGTGTTGGAAATTGCTGAACATTCTCTCTTGATTAGCTATGCTTTCTTAAGTGTGTCCTGTGCTTAATCAGTATGGACCACTGCGTCCTTGCTACAATTGCAATACCATCTACCGAAGCTGTAAAACTATACTACCGCCCCTAATATATTTCTTCTTGTGTGCAGATAAGAGGTGGAACATATGATGGATCAATGTCAGCACATTGACGAGGTGCCATCAAATATATCTAGAAGCACTCTCGAGATGACTGAGATACTGGCACACTGCCCTTGTTTTTTTTTCTTGTCGCAGGCCCTCTAATTCGTCAGTCGTTTCTTTATATTTTTTTCTTGGAATACTGATGGAGAAGAGCAGCAGCTTCATCATATATGTACATTTGTTGGTTCTTATTGGTTGTGCTATTTGACTGATAGTGATGATTTCTTTTGTGTGTAATATATATCCTACTTGACTTGTATCGAAACAAACGAGCAACAGCGGTCTGAAAGTGTGGGTTTGAAAGGATCTGTTGTGTTTGTTGCTAGTGATGCTGAATGAAGTCCTTGTTTGAGTGGATGGAGTTTTGTGCTGTCAGATTCTGCGTGTTTGAAGGATATATGGTAAATCTCATAAATTTTCGAGAACTTGTTACTCCCGCGGGATAATGGACAGTTTCCTTTATGTATCAAATTCAGTTCGGACTTGAGATCAGATTCTTATAGAGATGTTAAGCTATGATGTTGAGTGAATCCTGGTTCTCTGAAGAAGTATCGTAATGGTGATAGAAGACTTCTTGCAGTCTGGCGACTCGCAGCTGTCATCGGCGTTAGGGGTTATCCGGTGTGATACGCCTTGTGTATCTACCTGACGCGGCCATGGAGGCCGATCTTGATCGCTACAGTCGGTGCTTCCAGACGGCACGGGAAGCTGTGCTGAACTGACCCTTCAGTATCGAGTACACGTGGCGCAGACTAGGACCGGGGGACCTGCTGATGCTTGCCCATCCTCTTCACCTACAAGTGCTCTATGAAGGCCTTTCTATTCCATCTAAAAAAAGGCCTTTCTATCCGGATGCTCAAGGACTTCCGGTACCAGAGCATCGACGGCGAACTGGTCAGGTCATCTGTAATTCTTGGTTCCTAAATACAGGAACATCCATGAGCAATCGCCACATCTTTCGTTTTTACAACACATTTGTTTTTCTCAGAGTACACTAGCTGTAGTTACGTTATTGAAATTTTAAACATTTTGCCGTTCATACTAGGAGAAGTCGGGAATCATCTACTGTTGGGCGATAGATACATCTCTAGCTACTTGTCTAGTTATCTATGTTAGATGGCACAACTCAGGCCGCTTTGGTTTCTTCCTTGGCGAAACATGGGCAAGCTGCAACAAAAATGCAGGTGCCTCCACCGGGCCATGGCTCAAAAATCTCAGCAGATGCAGCTGCGAGTTTTAATCTGCAAAGATAAGAGTAACACTAAGATTACAATCGAGCAGTCGAAGCAAGCAAACACTGGGAAAACAAGGAACTAAAGTGAAGAGAAGAGGTTACAGAAGTTCCTTCACCGGCTGCGTCATCGCTTGATTCTCTTGTGAAGATAGTCTCAATCAAGGTCGTCGCATCTCAAGTTCAATTTAAATGCTGATAGGAGTGCTCTACATGCTCGGGCATACTCCTAAACAAGCAAACATGATTGCATGGTCAGGGAATACAACTGAGTATGAAAAATAGAATGCCAATGGAACTCCCCCGCTGCAGCTCACCTTAACCAGTATCAGAGCTGCTGCTTGCTCATAGCAGGAATTTGATAGATCGATCTTCATAGCTCTGTAGGCATAGGCATCATCCAAAGCTTTGTTTTCTTCACTCATACGCAGCCAGCAAAGGCTCCTCTTTGCATACAAGGTTGAATCATCAGGGTCAATCTCCATTGCCTGCAGACATCAAATGACGCCCATCCAAACCAAAGATCGAATTAGCTGTATTCAAAGCAAATTAAAGCACTTCCTTGTCTTCAGAAAACGTATGTGAGCATGGACGTAATAGGATATACATCTCGATTCATGGAGCTGTTTACAATGCAACTGTTTCATAGTTCGGAGCATTTTAGCCTTTTAGGCCAGAGAGGGGATAATCAACAAGTAAAGTGCACAGCGGAACTAATGAAGAAGTATAGGATCCAAGAGTATACCTTGGTATAGAGAGCCAACGCATCAGCATAATCATTTCCCTCAAGTGCAGCATCCCCTTGAACTTTCAAAGCAAATCCATCATTTGCATCCAGAGGATCCTGAATCAAATGAAGAAGTGAAAGACATTTTTTATTAAACAGAATATAAAATGAAAATTTGATTTTGAATTCACAAAGTTCGCATGTTGAACCATTACATTAGTGCCTGCAGAGGCTGTGAGAGGGGAAAGAATCTCAACGCAGTCCATCCATCCATTGGTTGCAGCAATTTGTGCTGCTGTTCTACCAAACTGTTCAGGGGGATATCAAAGGGTAAATCTCACGAATAAAAAAGGGAGATCTTATGCAATGAAAAAAAATTAGGTTCTCAATTACACAATAACAGAAGAATGTGGCAAAGGAATTTATATACTCATATCACTATAAGATTCAAAATATGACGAATTACAGGATATTGTGCAGGGCATCTATTACTGTACCAATACACATAAGAAAATATGAATGTCTAGATGACTGTGTTTAGCCAGATTCCAATTATATCCTGGATATGTTTTAAGAGGGAACATGTGTATGAATGCTTACCAACCTATTTCAATCATCTTTAAATTCTACTTTGAGGTAAGCAGAGATCGTGCCAACTCCAGTATTAGATACAACAGAGATCAGAACATAGGCCTTCATTGTGGGGCATTTTACCCTTAAAGTTCACCCAGTTATGAAAGAATTCCACGAATTACAACAGAGTTTTACAATGCCTTAGTTTGTAAGTGCAACACTTCCCAATCTTATTTTAATATCCAAACCGGAAAAGAGCAAGTTCCCATCTTCTATCCTAATTTCTAGTCGCTCACTTTCTTGTGGAGTCAAAAATCAATATTGGTCCCTAGCAGGGTAGTCATTTCTTTCCTTTGAACTAACAGCCTTCCGCCCTTTTCCATGGACCAAAATCCATTAAAACATGAAAAAAATATTTATAAAACAGGCTATGTGTTATTAGCCACTCTCATATAACATTCTAAAAATATACAGATCTTAGCAGCTAAATCAAGCCATCTGTAGCAAGCTCAGAAGATCAACAAGAGTGACAACTAGTAACTTAAATAGCAGCGCAAAAACTCACTTCATCAGGAATATTTGCATCAGCACCAGCTTCCAGCAAACACTTGATGCCACAAGTGAAGCCATAGGATGCAGCTATTATTAATGGTGTTACTACAGGCCTACCAGCATTGACATCAGCACCAGCCTGAAACACGGAATGTATAAATGCTGAAGATAGTGTTTCAAAAAAAACTGCAACAGCTACGCTCACAAAAACTTTCTATGGTAGGAGCTCTAAAGGGACAAGTCACTGCACCTTAATAAGTAGTTCCATGCATTTCAGTGAAGAAGCGGAGATAGCATATGAAAGTGGTGTATACACTAAATGCACAACTGTGTTAGGCTGGAGAGAAGGCAAAGAAACGATTACTTGCAGATAAACAATGATAAGAAGGGTACTGGAGGAAAATAAAATATCAAAGTTGATGCAATTTTTAGCAAAACATGGAAAATTTCGGAATCGTGTGCATACCAAAAAAGGCAAAAGGAAACAACAACCCATATCATCTTTGATAATGTTTTAAGTTCATCATCATATATATACTCCTAATTAGTATTAGAGATTCCTTTCAATCCAGCACATTAATCCAATAATAAACTCCCACATTAATCTAGAAAGGGAAAAAATCTCTCACGTTGTGCTACGTCATCGGAATTCTCTCACATTCTGCTAGGTGACATGTTGATTCCAATTGATTCACGCTAACATAATTTCCCTTTTACCATCTAAACAAAGTCATTGTTCAATAGAGTCCAACCGACTTACATAAGAAAAAAAAATCCATCTAGCAGGACACACAGTTTAACCATGTTATCGTCTAGCAGTCATCAAGAATCTAATATTCCCTCCTTCCCAAAATAAGTGACTCATTTTTTCCTAGATACGGATGTATCTACACATTGAAATGCGTCTAGATACATCCGTACAAAGCTGAGTCACTTATTTTAGTACATGCTAAGTAATGAAAGATCTAAAGGTACGGGAATAAATGATACATGATTAAACAAGTAAAGAATGCAAAAAATCATAGATTAGAGCCAGCCAGTAAAACAGAAATCCTGGCTCAGCCAAGTCAAGGAAGTAAAATAGCACCCATTCCACCTTGGCACTTGGCAGGACTAAATCTTTCGACTAGGCAGGGTTGGGAAAGGGGGGAATATATAAGACACTGCTAGGCACAGCCGTATTCATCCAGCCATGACTTTTCATCTACAGAGGAAATATTGTACCACAGGTAACACATATAATATTGATCAGAATTAGAAAACCAAAGATGGGGAAAAATTATTATTACATTTGCCTGATGCCTCAACAACAATTCCAACATTCTCACATTTCCCTTTTGGGCAGCAACGTTTAGAGGTGTTCCTTTTGCGCATATAGGGTCAACATAAGCTCCCCTGGACAATAATAACTCTGCTATTTCACAGGCATCTGGATGAAACAAATAAAAATGCTCACGTCACATTCCCATCAAGGATACACTACAAAGAATATGAAAAATAGCTAATTACCTCGGGTGTTAGCTGCCCATAACCTGTCTCCCTCTGGGTCAGCATTTGCTCCTGGATAAATGATTTAGTACCTTACTATGTGCTAACAAAACTAGAAAAACTTCAAAAGTGAAACACAGCACCTCACAGTACCGAACCGGCTGGACCAAGATTGTTTTGTCCAAGCCCAAGAAATGGCATTTTAAGCCCTACTTATGTGTTTTTTTGAGGGAAAAGTTTATGCATGTCAGATACTGTTGAACTAGCAATCTGAATCAATAAAACATGAAATGACAATGATTTCTATTACCTTTAGATTGATGACCCTACCTATCAGGCCAAAATATGCATCGCTAATTAAATGTTGTTATCACCACCTTTACTTAATCACTACAAAAGTATAATGTGCAAGACAAGAAAACTGAAGAGCTGAAATTTACTGCAGGACATATATCAGAACAACTTTTGGGTTAATATGAAGCAGAACAAATCAGGCAAGATGAACAAAGCTACAGGTAATAAAAAGAGAAACAAGCATACGCAGGGGCAAAAAGGAACCTGGCATTGCAGCATAATGCAGTGCAGTAACCCCATTTATATTAGCTTTGTTTGGCTTAGCACCACGGTCAAGAAGAAACCTTACAACAGATGTAGATCCACAACCAAATATTGCATATGATAGAGGCGTTGCACCTAGCAAGAGCATAAGAATGGCAAGAATTTGATCAGAAATTCGTGCTCCAAACCAACAAAAATCAACACATAATCAAGAAATCACTCCATGGACACGCCACTCCGTGTATCTGAATCAACCCAGCATTGCGAAGCCTGTCTGAAGGGTGCTAGTACTAGTAGTAACGAACAAATTACCGTCGTCGCCAGGCGCGTTGACGTTGAGGTGGAGTTCCTCGACCAGGAACTTGCACATCTCCAGCCTGCCGGCCCACGCCGCCATGTGGAGCGGCCCGCGGCCGCGGAAATGCGGGTGCTTGATCGCCGCCAGCGTCTGTTCCAGGCCTTTCCCCGACTTCCTCAGCTGTCTCACGAGCTCTGCATGTGTAATAAACTCGTCAGATTCAGGAGCAGCAGCGCCCGGTTCGCGGTGGCGAGGGGGAGGGGGGGGCTTACTCCTCACGGCGGGGATGTCGCCGTCGGTCGCGTCGTTGAGCGTCTGCACGGCCGACCATTCGTCCTTGGAGAGCGTGCGGTTCCCGACCCTCACCCGCTGCCGGGGCGTGACCATGGAGACGGGGATCTTCCGCATCCTGGGCTCGGATAGGATGGAAGGTTCTAGAAGGGTGGGGGTTTGGCGAGGAGGTGGAGGCGGAGGCGGAGTGGGTGAGGAATGGGGGAAAAGGCGGGAAGCGTTCCGTACAGAGAGGCTATCAGGTCTATACGGGCTTTGGATTGCGTTCCCCAAATCGATCCATAAATGATGCCATGGACGTTTGACCACTTTTAGCCGTGTGAGCTAAGAGCATCTCCGGTCCTGGGTCTCTCGGACCGGAATCCGGCACTATTTAGTCCCGAATTTGACGAAAGTTTTGTTCGAGGAGCGACGAAGTTTTAGCCATCTACCCGGTAGATACCCGGGGTTCTGCTTTTCTAGAGGAAAACATCCTTGGATGCCAAATTTTCTGCATAATTCGGCGATGACCAGTTTTGCCAACATTTGGCTTATTATTACAAATAAACGTTACAGTTCAACAAAACAAGATAAGTTTTCAAACAAATCAAATAGAAACAAGTTGGTGTTGCCCCAAAGCGTCCATATGTGCTCCACCAGATCATCCTGCAGCTGTTGATGCATTGTAGAGTCTCGAATCTCCTGACGCATAACGATAAACGCAGCCCACGATGTCGGCACCTGGTGGTTAGGTTGTGCAAGAGGACTCTCTCTGTCATATGGTGCAGCTTGCTCGCTCGGAGGAACCGGATACTTCCGCTCATTCTCGATAATCATGCTGTGTAAGCACACAGAACAGTTCATCACCTCACACATCTGATCTTTGGATCAAGTCAAAGCGGGGAACCGGACTACAACAAATCTCTGCTGGAGGTCCTTTCGGCAACTTTCTTGTTCCTTGGTAAACTATTGCTCCTTCGAAAGGGCGGGGCTTGAGATAGTCTTCACAAATGTTGCCTACTTTGGATAGATAACGTCTGCAAGATAGTATCCCTTGTTGTACTGTCGGCCATTGATCACAAAGTTAACCAGGGGAGCACGCTCAACAAGCTTGGAGAAGACCGGTGAGCATTGCAAGACGTTGATGTCGTTGTTGGATCCCGGCATACCAAAGAAGGAGTGCCAAATCCAGAGATCATGGGTAGCCACTGCCTCAAGTATCATAGTGCAGCCTTTTTTGTGACCCTTGTACATTCCCTGCCAGGCAAACAGACAGTTCTTCCATTTTCAATGCATGCAGTCAATGCTTCCAAGCATCCCTGGAAATCCTAGAGCTTCATTGACAACGAGGATCTTAGCAGTGTCTTCGACAGTCGGTGATCTCAAGTAGATGTCCCCGAACACTGCTATCACCGCCCTGCAGAACCGGTAGAAACAATCCAGGGCGGTGGACTCCGCCATCCGAAGATAGTCATCGGTAGAATCACCAGGAGCTCCATATGCCAGCATCCGCATAGCCACCGTGCACTTTTGGAGGGTGGAAAACCCTGCCATGCCGGTGCAATCCAACTTGCATATGAAAATAGGAGTCGTACTCTCGAAGGGCACACACAATTTTCAGGAAGAGCTTCCGGCTCATCCTGAAACGACGCCTAACACCAACCTCACCGTGCAATAGATCGTCAGCGAAGTAGTCAGCGTAGAGCATGCAGTAGCTCTCCATTCGCTGCCTCGGCTTGCACTTCTGGCGACCTAGTGCCGACCCACCACGACGACCAATGGCCGACTCGGCGTACAAGCTGGACAGGCAAGCTAGGATCAGCAAGTGCTCCTCGTCTTGAGCGGCAGCTGCCGTTTCTTCTTCAAGAAGCTCAGCGAACATCTGCTCCTCCTCATCGTCGGAGTCCATGTGTGGCCAGGCAATTGGACGAACACCTGCCGAGTGTGTCAACGAGGAGCGTGATACGTCTCAAACGTATCTATAATTTCTTATGTTCCATGCTACTTTTATGATGATACTCACATGTTTTATACACACTTTATGTCATTATTATGCATTTTCCGGCACTAACCTATTGACGAGATGCCGAAGAGCCGCTTGCTTTTTTCGCTGTTTTTGGTTTCAGTAAATCCTACAAAGGAAATATTCTCGGAATTGGACGAAATCAACGCCCAGGGTCTTATTTTTCCACGAAGCTTCCAGAAGACCGAAAGGGATACGAAGTGGGGAGACGAGGCGCCGCCACCATAGGGCCGCGCGGCCAGAGGGGGGCCCGCGCCGCCCTATGGTGTGGGCCCCTCGCGCCGCCTCCAACTCTGCCCTTCCGCCTACTTATAGCCTTCGTCGCGAAAACCCCAGTGCCGAGAGCCACGATACGGAAAACCTTCCAGAGACGCTGTAACATCCCAAAAATTTCAAAACAAAACAAATGAATTTCCCTAGTTCCAAATTTTGGGACCAACAAAAACTTTTATTAAATAGAGTGGGATACATAGTGATCCTGCTTAATTCTTGTGCTATTGCTATGATTGCTTGTTATTAGTATTTGAAAATAACCTTAAACCCTAAACCTCACCCCTCTTTCACCATCCTAGTTAAAATAAAATAAAAGGATATTAAATCAGAAAAAGGCATATGTGCCTATGGCTATTTTTGTGAAACTTTACCCTAAGCTTCTCTACTTTGTTTAGAGGTTTGGAAAACCATCATACCCCTTACCTAGCACTTATCAAACCTAATCCAAGTTGTTTCCAAAAGAAATAAAAAGAAACTAAAAATGCCATAGAGGCATATGAGAGTAAAATGCAAATTTGTGAATTTGAGAAGATTGACCCTAGGACTTGTTGTGAATGGTTGGATCACCCCTATATACCATCTCAACACTCCACCACCTCATTTGGGTCAAGCCAAGTCAAATTAAAATTCAAATACAACATATGCATAGAGGCATATGTGACACATAACCCTTTTCACCAAATTTGGCCCTATGACTCCAAACCTTGACCAAATGATGTGAAACCATCTCTCAACCTAATATAACCCTAAATTGACCCTAACCCATGTCCAAGTAAAGCAAGATCAACCATTTACAAGTTTAGTAAAATTTGACACCTCATCTCTTATGTATTAAGGCCAAATTTGCAAATCTTTGAACAAGACCATTTGAATTGGTTTCAATGGTCTTAAAATGTTTCTAAACTAATAAGAACCACATTAGAGTCAAGAAAAGTCAAATCAAATGGAGAGAATTCAAATGGTGAGATAATGCCATTTTTACTCACATACACATAACACCAATTTTGCAAATCTTCACCAAAGGCCACCTTTGCTTGATCTCTTGTTTGTAAAACTCTTATATATGATAAACACACACAATTGCATCAAAGAAACCAAAATCAAATCAAAGCAAAATTCAAAACTTACATACATGTGATAATGGTCATATGTCCCCTTTTTATTTTCTTCACCACTTTGCACCCATTTATCTTCCGATTCCTCAACCAACCTTGGTCAACCAAAGCCATGTCATCCAAGACCAAGTGATGGTGAACAACTTTCATGTTGACCATTAGTACTGATGTTGACCAGGTTGACCAGAATAGAGGAGACAAGTAGGGACTTTGAAACTATGTAAAGATCACCCACATTTTGAATTATTGAAAAACTTCACCAAAATGAACACCACCACCACCTTTCCATCACCTTAAATATAAGAATGAGATTCCCCAAAAGATTTCCAAATTTCAAACAAAACCTTCATGCGGCCATTGTGTCGAGCACCTTGTGTGCACAAATCTAGAAAATGGACACATGCTATAAACCACTGGATTTTTGCCTCCACCACTTTAACCTTGTGATCATCAACCCTCCTGTACCTTCTCTGCATCATCCCAGCCCATTTTGCTTCGTTTAAAGTGGAGACATGATCAACAATTGGCCATGCCAAGTACCATGCCGGCCACCCATGCCACTCATCTCTCTGGCTCTCCCCTCCTCCCTACACCATGTCTACGAGCCTCTCTGGAGCACAAGGACACTGCCAGTGCACGGCCGAGCCTCACCCTTGCGCGCCATTGGCCGGAACGCGCGTGCCCAGACACGCCAGAAAACGTGCCAGGCACGCGGTGAGCGCGCCCTGGCATGTCTCTGGACGCGCCCGAGCACACCGTCGACCCGTCGCCCTCGTCCACCTATCCCTCTCTCACTTTGCACGCGCACGGCCTCTCGCGCCCGCTACCCGCTAGACAACCTCGCTAACCCGCGGAAGCTACGTCGCCGTCGCCATGATCGCAACTCTGCCGCCACGGTACTGCGAGCACTTGATCGTTGCCAGCACGCTCCTGTCCTCCCCTTGTTGCGCCAGCACGCGCGGTAGCCTCTCCTAGACGTCGCCTACGCCCTGCGCCCCTAGCTTGCCCCTTCACCCCTCCAAACGCCGGCGCCATGGACGACCTTCCACGGGCACCCGCAGCACCTCAACCCCCTATAAAAGGAGAGCTCCCGCGCTCGAATCTTTCACACCAACAAGTTGCTCTCATTGACAAGGGATTAACTTATCAATGCCTATGGATTGTAGGCTAGGGTTTAGTTAGAAGTAGAGGGCAAGTAGATCTCGAAGGTTTCAGCCGAAAAGTACTCGACGAATATGAAAACTAGGGTTTGCAAACAATGATTCGATGATCTCCTCGTCCCTCGACTCCCCTTTATATAAGAGGTGGAGCCGAGGGTTTCGTTTCGTACAAGTTACGAGAGTCCGGGACGGTTTCTAACTCATCCCGCCG
>NC_061514.1:36469497-36641667 GCF_022539505.1 Lolium rigidum | reverse complement strand
TGCTTTTAACTCCAAGAGGGAGTACTTATGCTCGATAGTGGGTTCATGCACCGCATTGACACACAGGGCGTGATGAGAAAGTTCTAAGGTTGTGTTGTCTTTGTTGCCACTAGGGATAAAACATTGATGCTATGTCTAAGGATGTAGTTGTTGATTACATTACGCACCATACTTAATGCAATTGTACAGTTGCTTTGCAACTTAATACTTTGGAGGGGTTCGGATGATAACTTTGAAGGTGGACTTTTTAGGCATAGATGCGGTTGGATGGCGGTCTATGTACTTTGTCGTAATGCCCAATTAAATCTCACTATACTCATCATGATATGTATGTGCATTGTCATGCTCTCTTTATTTGTCAATTGCCCAAGCGTAATTTGTTCACCCAACATGCTTGTTCGTCTTATGGGAGAGACACCTCTAGTGAGCTGTGGACCCCGGTCCAATTCTCTTTACTTGAAATACAATCTCACTGCAATACTTGTTTCTTACTGTTTTCTCTGCAAACAATCATCTTCCACACAATACGGTTAATCCTTTATTCTGACAAGCCGGTGAGATTGACAACCTCACTTTGTTTCGTTGGGGCAAAGTACTTTGGTTGTGTTGTGCGGGTTCACGTTGGCGCGGAATCTGCGGTGTTGCGCCGCACTACATCCGCCGCCATCAACCTTCAACGTGCTTCTTGGCTCCTCCTGGTTCGATAAACCTTGGTTTCTTTCTGAGGGAAAACTTGCTGCTGTGCGCATCATACCTTCCTCTTGGGGTTGCCCAACGAACGTGTGAAATACACGCCATCAGGAACCGCGCCCCACTCGGATGCTGCCACGTCACCGTCGGGTTCTCACGGCGCGGATGTTGCCGCGTCGCCTCCGGCCGCACCGCACTTGCGGATGCGGTCACGTCTTCGGCGTGCCCTCCTCGTCTCCGCCGCATCGTCTCCCGGATCGCACAGCGTGTGGCGCGCCCACGCCACCGCATTCAGCTCCATCGCACCGGCGGGCCGTCGGCTGAGCAGGCCGGCCCGCGGCCTCACGGCCTGGCCATGGCATGGTCACTGCGTCTGCGCGACAACACACGTCGTGAGAAGCACTACACCGGCGGCACCGTGCGGTACGATACTCGTCGCCGTGCTCTCTTTGCAGCCGCCGGTGTCTCACCATGTTGCTCGTTCGTGAACCGGCGTGGCGCGCCGCAATGATGGATGAATTCACCGCTCTCGCTCGGACGAGGACCTGGACTGCTAGTTCCTCGACCACTGGCACTAATATTGTTGGCAACAAGTGGGTGTTCAAACCAAGCATCGTCCGGATGGTTCGGTTAGCAGCACAAAGCTCGTTCGGTTGCTTCGCGGGTTCACTCAACGACACGGCATTGACTATGGTGATACTTTCGGTCCCTGTTGTCAAACCGTGACCACCATTCGCCTTGGTTCTCTCTCTAGGCATTTCTCGAGGCTGGACCCTTCGTCGGGTTGATGTCGGCCAATGCTTTTCTCCATGGTTTTCGACGGAAGATGTCTATATGCAGCAGCCCCTGGTTTTGAGGATGTCCGTTTCCCTCTCATGTATGCAAGTTGCAGCGTGCTATCTATGGTGCAGGCGGTCCCCTCGTGCTTGGTATGCTCGCTTGAGTACTCGCCTTTTTCAGCTGGGGTTTCTTCCTTCCCGGGCGATACATCCTTGTTCATCTTTAATCAGCGTGGTGTTCAAGTCTTCATGTTGGTTTATGTTGACGACATTGTCATTGCTGGTTCCCTCTTTGCTATTGTTGAGGTCTTGTTCGCTCTGCACCGCCACTTTTCCTATCAAGGATCTTGGAGTTGGAATATTTCCTTGGATTGGAAGCGTCGTACAATTCAGGGGCATGACACTTATGCAGCGCAAGTATGCGCCTAGACTTGTTGCATCGGGTTAATATGGAGAGCGTAACCCCACTTCCACTCCGATGGTGCTCCAACGAGCGGCTTGCTCGAGATTACGGCAGCACTTCTTGGTCCGCAGGATTCTTTCCGATATGCGTCGACAGTGTGGTTGGTAGTCTACAGGTGTTTGACTCTCACACGCCCAGATATCTCTCTTTTGCTGTCAACAAGGCTTGTCGGTTCTTGTCTCAACCCGCTGAAGTACATTGGGAGGAGTACATGGCAGTAATCGCCCGTTATGTCAAGGGAACATTGGATACGGGCTTCGCATTAGGAAGTCCTTTGCGAGTGTTAGTATTTTCTTGTTGATGCGGGTGGGTGGAGATGTTGATGATCGACGCTCGGTGGTTTGCGGTGTTAGTGGGTCGAGCCTTATTTCATGGAGTTGAAGCAGCCCACCCGGTTTCCGGATCTGGCGAGGCGAGTATAAGGCTCTTGCAAATGGAGCAACCTGAAGCTATGTGGAGTTTGTTCATTGCTTCGAGAACTTGGTGTTACCCGGCAAGCTCCGATTTTATGGTGTGATAATTTGGGTGCTACCTACCTAGTGGCCGAATCCGATCTTCCATGCAGGACCAAGCACGTGAGATTGATTTCCATTTTGTGCGAGCGAGGTGGGCGATGGCTACGAGGTGGTAGGTTTATCTCTTCTAATGATCAGTGGTGACATCTTCATACTAAGCCGGCGACACGGCGGATGCTAGACCGGTTTCGAACAATCTAAACCTTGTATGTAGTAGTAGTTTAGATTGAGGGAGTGTTAGAGATGTCGGTCCACATACGTGTGTATTTGTATCGTATGTGCCTTGTATTATAACCTGCCAAGTATATAAATAGAAGAGGTGGGGAGCACGTTGCTCCATCCCACGAAAACCCTAAACACGTGTTTTAACTCTTTTCACCCAAGTTAAAATAAAATAAAAGGAAATTAAATAAGAAAAGGCATATGTGCCTATGGCTATTTTTGTGAAACTTTACCCTAAGCTCCTCTTACTTTGTTTAGAGGTTTGGAAAACCATCATACACCTTACCTAGTACTTATCAAACCAAACCCAAGTGGTTTCCAAAGAAATTAAAAAGAAACTAAAAATGCCATAGAGGCATATGAGAGTAAAATAGTAAAAATGTGAACTTAAGAATATTGGCCCTAATACATGTGGTGAATGGTTTGGATCACCCCTATTTACCATCTCCAACACTCCACAACCTCATTTAGGTCCAGAAGCCAAGTAAAATTAAAAATTCAAATGCAACATATGCATAGAGGCATATGTGGCACATAACCATTTCACCCAAATTTTGCCCTATGACTCTAAACCCTTGACCAAATGATGTGAAACCTTCTCTCAACTAATATAACACTAAATTGACCTAACCCATGTCTAAGTAAGAAAAGATCAACCATTTACAAGTTTAGTAAAATTTGACACCTCATCCCTCCGATCCTCCTCAACACCTTCCCCTCCTCAATTAGCCTCGCCTCTCGCCGGAATTTGACCGGAACCCGCCGCCACGCAGTAGCTCCTCGCCGTCGTCCAATTAGACCACCTCGAGCCTCGGCCGACGGTACCCGGCCGCTTCCTCGTCCACGCCAACGTCGACCAGCACCCAGCGAGAACCCCGCGGGAGCCTCCGTCGCGCCGCCGACCCCCTACCTCGCCGGCGCAGCGAGCTCTCCTCCCCCGTCAACGACGACGACGATCAACCGTAGGATCAGCTTCTGATCGCACGGCTCAGGTGAGTGGATACCGTTTCGGTGAATTAACCCACTGACGCGCAGGCCCCACTTCGTCGGGCGGCCCGCGTGTGCGAGTCACACTGCTGGGCCGGCCCAAGTCTTTTCGCTCGTTTCGGCCCGTTTACATTTCCCGCCAAGCCCACTAAATTCAAAAATCGAATTTCTGTTAATACAAATTCCCTGCTGATGCTGAATTATAATTTGAAGTTTAAAATCTACTGAACCAAATTTAGTCAATTTTATATATTCAGAAAGCTTATGAAATTATCTAGCTAACCCCACTGGATTCAACCCCAAATGTTGTGTAGTTTTTGAATAGCAAAAATAAAAAAACAGATACTTTTCTATATTGAAATAAATCTTAAAAATCAACCAATGTGAATTTTGAAGTGAATCCAATTGCAATAATTCACATTTCACAAACTCTAATTTACTATGTAAAAATATGATATATGTTCTGTACATGATCATGGGCTAGAAGCAGAATATTGGCTATGTAGTCAATACTAGCCCATTTAAACTATTTCAAATTTTAGGAATTTAAACCTATGAGGTGTAGCACCTCATTTAAATCATTATCACAAGTGATATGAAGTAATGTGTTGACCTTTAAATGCTTAGGCTCATACTTGCTCACTTGTAGATTTTAAATCAACATAGTATTTAAATTACACTAGTTACTTAAATCACATGAGATGATGAATCTCATTTAAATCACTTTTCTCAAATACTAAGTGTGAAGTGTTGACCTTGGTCAACATGGGACCATCCCTGGTTATTTGAGAAGATTAAATCTTAAGAAGATTCAATGAGAGGAAATTATTTCTCCAAACCAAAGAGAAACCCCAAATTCAACTTTTAATTAGAGGAAATTATTTTCCAAATGTTAAATAAAGAAACCCTAGCATAAGTTGTGAATAAATGTTAAGTAGTGAGGCTAGATCATTTGGGTGAGCCATTAAGGCTAACTAAGATTACTTAAGTGTTGTTTGGTGATTGTATCCTCGTATTCGTTTATAGACGCTAGTACCGGGGACTATCAAGAGGAAGAGGTCTTCTACCAAGAGGAAGAGCAAGAGAACTTTGATCACATCACCAACCAAGGCAAGCTATTACCAATGCAAGCTAGACTAATGCAAACTCTTTTGGTTGCAAGTTTATATTCCTGCAAAGTGCAAAGCTCTACAAGAGCAAGGCACCATTACATTTTTACCTTATGAACCTATCCCAAGTTTTTACCTTACAAACTTTATTTGATTTTATTTATCAAAGTTACTTTTTGATTTATGATTCACTTAGTTGAGTTATAGAGTAGTACAAGAGAATCACACTTAGCCTAGCAAGCTCCAAGATACTTAGCACCCCTCATAACTAGTGGCTAGTGCTCAATATTAAAAGTGACTACTCTATTTGGGAACTTGTGAATTGAAATGACTTTGAAAACCTTGGAATGATGAGTCATTCTATTAAAAGATTTTGAAGGTGAATATGACTGGTGAATGACTTGGTGAATTTTACAAAAAACACTGATGGTTGGGTTCGGATGGGATACCATTCCAATTTTACAAGTACCCCCACAATACCTGAATCTGGGTAAGGCTTAGCTGGAAACTTATGTATTTTAGTATGGGTTCCCTCTGAACAAGCGTCATCGGGGTTATGCTTGGAGGCTGCCTCTACAAAAGGAATGATGTGAAATGACGTGAAATGAGGTGAATGTTCGGCCCAAGCCTCGTGCGGTTCCTGAGTCGACTCGTCTGTCTTCACTGGGAGGCCAAGCTCATGGGGAGAGGTGCCTATACTAGAATATGTAAATGAAAGGTTAGGATTGGTAGTTCGCGTACTCGCGTACGATAAATCGGGGCCGGTTACCCACGACGAACTATTGCAATTGTTGTGGCACAAGTGTACACCCTCTGCAGAGTTAAAACTATTCGAATAGCCGCGTCCTCGGTTATGGATAGTTGGAAAGGCCATACTGTTCCGTCATCAGAACTTTTCTAAAAATATGAATGGTGACTTGTGATTTGAATTGAAAGGTGACTTTGACTTTGAATCACCACTGAGTTGTGGGAATGACACTAATGTTCCCACTTGAGTTAGTTGAGCAAATGAAGAGGCTTTGATTATTAAAGTGTTTATGAAATAAAACTGGCTTTATGCAAATGAAACTAGAGCTTAGAACCCCCTTTTTATAGTTGATAGTATTTGTCTTAGTATTAGTTTGCGAGTACTTTGAAGTACTCACGGCTGTGTCCCTGGCTATTCAAATGGCTAGACTATGAAGACGAGTACCAGAACCCGGAAGAAGGACAGCAGGACGTCTACGACAACTAGGATCACTCCTGACGTCAACAGTTGCCTGTGGAATAGATGGACTACTACTACGCTACTTTCGCTTCCGCTATGTGTTATGTAATGAATAAATAGAACTTCTATTATTGTAATGAGACTGGATCGTGTGATCCTTTATATGTAAGACGATTATGTGTTGTAATGTGATATCAATCTATTATGTCTCGCAAAAACAATATTCCTGGGATTGCGAGGAATGGCATAATAGGCATCTGGACTTAAAAATCCGGGTGTTGACAGACGCCGCCGCCGCCAATCCCATCTCGGGGGATTCAGAAGATCGCCTCCGGCGCCCTGCCGGAGAGGGGAATCATCTCCCGGAGGACTCTTCATCACCATGATCGCCTCCGAATTGATGTGTGAGTAGTTCATCTTTGGACTATGGGTCCATAGCAGTAGCTAGATGGTTGTCTTCTCCTCTTGTCCTATCATGTTAGATCCTGTGAGCTGCCTATCATGATCAAGATCATCTATTTGTAATGCTACATGTTGTGTTTGTTGGGATCCGATGAATATGGAATACTATGTCAAGTTGATTATCAATCTATCATATATGTGTTGTTTATGTTCTTGCATGCTCTCCTTTGCTAGTAGAGGCTCTGGCCAAGTTGATACTTGTAACTCCAAGAGGGAGTATTTATGCTCGATAGTGGGTTCATGCCTCCATTGAATCTAGGACAGTGACAAAAAGTTCTAAGGTTGTGGATGTGTTGTTGCCACTAGGGATAAAACATCAATGCTTTATCTAAGGATATTTGTGTTGATTACATTACGCACCATACTTAATGCAATTGTCTGTTGTTTGCAACTTAATACTGGAAGGGGTTCGGATGATAACTCTGAAGGTGGAATTTTTAGGCATAGATGCATGCTGGATAGCGGTCTATGTACTTTGTCGTAATGCCCTGATTAAATCTCATTGTAGTCATCGTGATATATGTATGTGCATTGTTATGCCTTCTCTATTTGTCAATTGCCCAACTGTAACTTGTTCACCCAACATGCTATTTCTTATCGGAGAGACACCACTAGTGAACTGTGGACCCCGGTCCATTCTTTACATCTAAAATACAATCTACTGCAAACTCTGTTCTTTACTGTTCTTCGCAAACAAACATCATCTTCCACACTATACATTTAATCCTTTGTTTACAGCAAGCCGGTGAGATTGGCAACCTCACTGTTACGTTGGGGCAAAGTACTTTGATTGTGTTGTGCAGGTTCCACGTTGGCGCCGGAATCCCTGGTGTTGCGTCGCACTACACTCCGCCACCAACAACCTTCACGTGTTTCTTGACTCCTACTGGTTCGATAACCTTGGTTTCTTACTGAGGGGAAACTTGCTGCTGTACGCATCACACCTTCCTCTTGGGGTTCCCAACGGACGTGTGTCTTACACGCCATCAGAGCGACGCGAGGGAGCTGCCCGGTGCAGGAAAATAGGCAGAGGGCATGGCGGGCGGCGGAATATAGGCTGCTGGGTGGAGGAACGGCGGAGTTGAGGCAACCGGCCGGCACATTGGCAAGGGGTGGTGCCGGCGGCGACAGAGCAACGGGAGGGGAGGAGAGATTTGCGTCGACAAAGTGGTGGGGTTCGTCTGTTCTCTCGCCGACAGAGCGGGCATGTCCCCGCTTTTCTCTCGTCCGGAGTCACTGAGCGCTCCCCGGGGGCCGGGGATGGCCTGGGCTCTCCGGACGAAAACGAGGAGCCGGGGCGCTACTGGGCCGTTTTCGTCCATCCGGATGAAAAAAAACATCCTGGGGGCCTCATCGGGGAGACGGCTGGAGATGCTCTAACACTCGGCTCCCCTATATGGGATTGGGTGTAGATGTTTTAGGACCTATATGGGGGTCGGCTGGCTGCCAGTCGCGGCCTTTATACTAAAAATATTAAAATTTAAAAACATAACAAAATTTGATGAAAAATTAAATTTATTGATAGTTCAGCCATATTTGGCTAATGTTTGTACAAATTTAAAAACATAGATTAAAAAAAACTAGCTACTGCCAACGTTGCCTCGCCCTAGCCCTAGGCGGTGGTTGTTGGAGATATGCCCAAGAGGCAATAATAAAAGTGGTTATTATATATCTTTATGTTTATGATAAATGTTTATATACCATGATAATTGTATTAACCGAAACATTGATACATGTGTGATATGTAAACAACAAAGAGTCCCTAGTATGCCTCTTAACTAGCTTGTTGATTAATAGATGATTAGTTTCATAATCATGAACATTGGATGTTATTAATAACAAGGTTATATCATTATATGAATGATGTAATGGACACACCCAATTAAGCGTAGCATAAGATCACGTCATTAAGTTATTTGCTATAAGCTTTCGATACATAGTTACCTAGTCCTTATGACCATGAGATCATGTAAATCACTTATACCGGAAAGGTACTTTGATTACATCAAACGCCACTGCGTAAATGGGTGGTTATAAAGGTGGGATTAAGTATCCGGAAAGTATGAGTTGAGGCATATGGATCAACGAGTGGGATTTGTCCATCCCGATGACGGATAGATATACTCTGGGCCCTCTCGGTGGAATGTCGTCTAATGTCTTGCAAGCATATGAATAAGTTCATAAGAGACCACATACCACGGTACGAGTAAAGAGTACTTGTCGGAGACGAGGTTGAACAAGGTATAGAGTGATACCGATGATCAAACCTCGGACAAGTAAAATATCGCGTGACAAAGGGAATTGGTATCGTATGTGTATGGTTCATTCGATCACTAAAGTCATCGTTGTATATGTGGGAGCCATTATGGATCTCCAGATCCCGCTATTGGTTATTGGTCGGAGTGAGTACTCAACCATGTCCGCATAGTTCACGAACCGTAGGGTGACACACTTAAAGTTGGATGTTGAAATGGTAGAACTTGAATATGGAATGGAGTTCGAATATTTGTTCGGAGTCCCGGATGAGATCCCGGACATCACGAGGAGTTCCGGAATGGTCCGGAGAATAAGATTCATATATAGGAAGTCATTTTATAAGATTTAAAATGATCCGGAATGTTCTATGGAAGGTTCTAGAAGGTTCTAGAAAAATCTGGAAGAAACCACTAAGGAAGGCGGAGTCCCGGAGGGACTCCACCTCCCATAGCTGGCCAACCCTAAGGGGGAGGAGTCCCAAGTGGACTCCCCAAAGGGGGCCGGCCACCCCCCCACATGGAAGGGGGAATCCCACCCCAAGTGGGATTCCCACCTTGGGTAGGTTTCCCTATCACATGGAAGGTTTTTGGTTCGGGTCTTATTCGGAGACTTGTAGTCCAACACTTGGGGCTTCCACCTATATAATGAGGGGCCAAGGGGAGGGGGCCGGGCCACCCCAAGACCACAAGGTGGCCGCACCCCTTAGTGGTCGGCGCCCCCCTCTCCCAAACCCTAGCGGCCCTCTCTCCGCCACCACATCCCGCACGCTTAGCGAAGCTCCGCTGGGTTTCTCCACCACCACCGACACCACGCCGTCGTGCTATCGGACTCAAGAGGAGCTACTACTTCCGCTGCCCGCTAGAACGGGGAGGTGGACGTCGTCTTCATCAACAACCGAACGTGTGACCGAGTACGGAGGTGCTGCCCGTTCGTGGCGCCGTGATCAAGATCTTCTACGCGCTTTTGCAAGCGGCAAGTGAACGTCTACCGCAGCAACAAGAGCCTCATCTTGTAGGCTTTGGAATCTCTTCAAGGGTGAGACTCGATAATCCCCTCGTTGCTACCGTCTTCTAGATTGCATCTTGGCTTGGATTGCGTGTTCGCGGTAGGAATTTTTTTGTTTTCTATGCAACGAATCCCTTCAGTGGTATCAGAACCGTGTCTATGCATAGATGGTTGCACGAGTAGAACACAATGGTTTTGTGGGCGTTGATGCTCTTGTTATCTTTAGTTTGAGTACTTTGCATCTTTGTGGCATAGTAGGATGAAGCGGCTCGGACTAACTTTACATGACCGCGTTCATGAGACTTGTTCCTCGTTCGACATGCAACTTGTATTGCATAAGAGGCTTTGCGGGTGTCTCGTCTCTCCTACTATAGTGAAGATTCAATTTACTCTTCTATTGACAACATTAGTATCAACGTTGTGGTTCATGTTCGTAGGTAGATTAGATCTCTCTCGAAAACCCTAAACCACGTAAAATATGCAAACCAAATTAGAGACGTCTAACTTGTTTTTGCGAGGGTTTGGTGATGTGATATGGCCATAATGTGATGATGAATATGTATGAGATGATCATTATTGTATTGTGGCAACCGACAGGAGCCTTATGGTTGTCTTTAAATTTCATGTTGAGTAGTATTTCAAAGTAGTTGTAATAGTTGCTACATGGAGGACAATCATGAAGACGGCGCCATTGACCTTGACGCTACGCCGACGATGATGGAGATCATGCCCGTTGATGATGGAGATCATGTCCGTGCTTTGGAGATGAAGATCAAAGGCGCAAAGACAAAAGGGCCATATCATATCACATATGAACTGCATGTGATGTTAATCCTTTTATGCATCTTATTTTGCTTAGATCGCGACGGTAGCATTATAAGATGATCCCTCACTAAAATCTCAAGATAATAAAGTGTTCATCCTTAGTAGCACCGTTGCCAAGACTTGTCGTTTCGAAGCATCTCGTGATGATCGGGTGTGATAGAATCAACAAGTGCATACAACGGGTGCAAGCCGGCTTTGCACATGCAGATACTAAGGTGGCCTTGACGAGCCTAGCATGTACAGACATGGTCTCGGAACACGTGATACCGAAAGGTAGAGCATGAATCATATGATTGATATGATGAACACTTTGAGTGTTCGCATTGAAATTACACCTTGTCTCGTGATGATCGGACTTAGGTGTGGTGGATTTGGTTCGTGTGATCACTAAGACAATGCGAGGGATATTGTTTTGAGTGGGAGTTCACCTAGATTTTTAATTATGTTGAATTAAAATTTGAACTCAATTTGTCATAAACTTAGTCTAAACTATTGCAAATATATGTTGTAGAGATGGCGTCCCCAATCAATTTTAACCAGTTCCTAGAGAAAGAAAAGCTTAAGAGCAACGGTAGCAACTTCACCGATCGGTTCCGTCATGTGAGGATCTTCCTCTGCGGCGGAAATCGCAATATGTGCTTGATGCACCGCTAGGTGACCCTCCTGCAGACCGAAACCGATGACGTAAAAGCTGTTTACGAGACTCGGAAAACTCGGTACTCTCAAGTTCAGTGTGCCATCCTATGCAGTCTGGAATCCGATCTTCAAAAACGTTTTGAGCACCACGATCCTCATGAGTTGATGAATGAGCTGAAAGCTATATTTGAGACTCATGCGGCCGTGGAATGCTATGAAGCATCGAAATATTTCTTCGAGTCGTATGATGGAAGAAGGCAGCTCCATTAGTGAGCACATGCTCGCCATGACCGGGTATGCGAAGAAACTCAGTGACTTGGGAATAGTGATTCCTAACAGATTGGGGATTAATCGTGTCCTTCAATCACTGCCACCAAGTTACAAGAACTTTGTGATGAACTACAATATGCAGAACATGAACAAGGAGTTACCTGAACTCTTTGGCATGCTAAAAGCTGTCTGAGATTGAGATCAAGAAAGAGCACCAAGTGTTGATGGTCAACAAGACCACCGAGTTTCAAGAAACGAGGCAAGTCTAAGGGAAAATTCAAGAAGGGTGGCAAGAAAGCTGCCACGCCTCCTATGAAACCTAAGAACGGCCCTAAGCCCGATGCTGAGTGCTATTACTGCAAGGAGAAGGGACACCGGAAGCATAATTGCTCCAAGTATTTGGCGGATCCGAAGAGCGGCCTTGTCAAGAAGAAGAAAGAAGGTATATCCGATATACATGTTATAGATGTTTATCTCATCGGTTCTCGTTCTAGTACACAGGTATTTGATACTGGTTCGGTTGCTCATATTTGTAACTCGAAACAGGAACTAAAGAATAAATGAAGACTACTGAAAGATGAAGTGACGATGCGCGTTGGAAACGGATCCAAAGTCGATGTGATCGCTGTCGGCACACTTCCTCTACATCTACCTTCGGGATTAGTTTTAAGCCTAAATAATTGTTATTTTGTACCCGCGTTGAGCATGAACATTATATCTGGATCTTGTTTAATGCAAGACGGTTATTCATTCAAGTCTGAGAATAATGGTTGTTCTATTTTTATGAATAATATCTTTTATGGTCGAGCACACGAAAACAATGGCTTATTTCGTTAGATCTCGATAGTAGTGATACGCATATACATAACATTGATGCTAAGCGAATTAAATTGAATGATAATTCTACTTATATGTGGCACTGTCGTCTTGGTCATATTGGAGTGAAACGCATGAAGAAACTCCATACTCATGGATTACTTGAATCACTTGACTTTGAGTCACTTGATAGATGCGAAGCATGTCTAATGGGAAAAATGACTAAGACTCCATTTTCACGGTATGATGGAGCGAGCTACTGACTTATTGGAAATCATACATACCGATGTGTGCGGACCAATGAGTGTAGCATCGCGCGGTGGTTATCGTTATGTTCTAACCTTCACGGATGATCCGAGTAGATATGGGTATATCTATTTCATGAAACATAAATCCGAAACTTTTGAGAAGTTTAAGGAATTCCAAAGTGAAGTAGAAAATCAACGTAACAAGAAGATTAAATTTCTACGATCCGATCGCGGAGGTGAATATCTAAGTTATGAGTTTGGCATGCATTTAAAGAAATGCGGAATACTTTCACAATTGACACCGCCGGGAACACCACAACGAAACGGTGTGTCCGAACGTCGTAATCGAACTCTCTTAGATATGGTTCGTTCTATGATGTCTCTTACTGATTTGCCGTTATCATTTTGGAGTTATGCATTAGAGACAGCTGCATTCACTTTAAATAGAGCACCATCAAAATCCGTAGAAACGACACCGTATGAATTATGGTTTAATAAGAAACCTAAGCTTGTCGTTCCTTAAAGTTTGGGGTTGCGAAGCCTATGTAAAAAAGTTACAACCGGACAAGCTAGAACCCAAAGCGGAGAAATGCGTCTTCATAGGATACCCTAAGGAAACTATAGGGTACACTTTCTATCACTGATCCGAAGGCAAAATCTTTGTTGCTAAGAACGGAACCTTTCTTGAGAAAGAATTTCTCACTAAAGAAGTGACTGGAAGAAAAGTAGAACTCGATGAGATTAATGAATCTATACTCGTTGATCGAGTAGCGCAGTATCGGAAGATGTACCTGTACCGCCTACACCGGCAACGAGAGGAAGCTAATGATAATGATCATGAAACTTCGAACGAGGAAACTATCGAACCTCGCAGATCGACAAGGGAACGTGCCACTCCCGATTGGTATGATCCTTGTCTAAATGTCATGATTGTGGATAACAATGATGAGGACCTGCGACGTATGAAGAAGCGATGATGAGCCCAGATTCCAAAAAATGGCAAGAAGCCATGAAATCCGAAATGGGATCCATGTATGATAACAAAGTGTGGACTTTGGTAGAATTACCTGATAGCCGTAAGGCTCGTCGAGAATAAATGGATCTTCAAGAGAAAAACAGATGCTTGATGGTAATATTACTTGTCTATAAAGCTCGACTTGTCGCAAAGGGTTTCCGACAAATTCAAGGTGTTGACTACAATGAGACTTTCTCACCCGTAGCGAAGCTAAAATCTGTGAGGATTTTGTTAGCAATAGCTGCATTTTTCGATTATGAGATTTGGCAGATGGATGTCAAAACGGCGTTCCTTAATGGAGACATTGAGGAAGAGTTGTATATGGTACAACCCAAAGGTTTTGTCGATCCTAAAAATGCCGACAAAGTATGCAAACTTCGGCGTTCAATCTATGGATCGAAGCAAGCATCGAGAAGTTGGAACCGACGCTTTGATAAGGTGATCAAAGACTTCGGGTTTATACGGTGTCATGGAGAGGCTCGTATTTACAAGAAAGTGAGTGGGAGCTCCGTAGCATTCCTGATATTATATGTAGATGACATATTATTGATCGGGAATGATATAGAACTATTAAGCAAGTGTAAAAGGTTATTTGAATAACAGTTTTTCAATGAAAGACCTTGGTGAAGCATCGTATATATTAGGCATCAAGATTTATAGAGATAGATCAAGACGCCTAATAGGGCTATCACGAGTACATACTGGACAAGATTCTAAAGAAGTTTAGAATGGACGAAAGTAAGAAAGGGTTTTTACCTATGTTACTGGGCAAGGTCTTGAGTAAGACTCAAGGACCGGCTACGGCAGAAGAAAGAGAAAGGATGAATCAAATCCCCTATGCTTCGGCGATAGGCTCTATTATGTATGCCATGCTATGTACAAGACCGGATATAGCGCATGCTTGTTAGTTTGACTAGCGAGATATCAAAGTGATCCGGGAATGGAACATCTGGACGGCGGTCAAGAATATCTCGAAGTACTTGAAAAGAACTAAGGATATGTTTCTTTGTTATGGAGGTGACCAAGAGCCCGTTGTAACAAGTTACACCGATGCAAGTTGGAACACTGCTCCTGATGACTCTAAGTCACAATCCGGGTACGTGTTTATATTGAATGGTGCTTCACGATAGAGCTGGGCAAGCTCGGAAACGGTGCACGGTGGCGAAGTCTTCAACGGAATCGGAGTACATAGCGGCTTCGGAGGCTTCATCAGAAGCGGTATGGATGAAGAGGTTCATTGTAGAGCTCGGTGTGGTTCCTAGTGCATTGGACCCATTAATCATTTACTGTGATAACATGGGTGCCATCGCCAATGCACAAGAGCCAAGGTCACACAAGAGGCTGAAGCATATCAAGCTGCGTTACCACTCGATTCGCGAGTACATCGAAGATGGAGAAGTAAAGATTTGCAAAGTACACACCGATCCGAATGTAGCGGATCCGTTGACTAAAGCTCTCCCTAGGGCAAAACATGACCAACACCAGAATGCCATGGGTGTTAGGTATATTACAATGTAATCTAGATTATTGACTCTAGTGCAAGTGGGAGACTCGAAGGAGATATGCCCTAGAGGCAATAATAAAGTGGTTATTATTTATATCTTTATGTTTATGATAAATGTTTATATATCATGCTAGAATTGTATTAACCGAAACATTAGTACATGTGTGATATATAGACAAACAAGAAGTCCCTAGTATGCCTCTTAAACTAGCTTGTTGATTAATGGATGATTAGTTTCATAATCATGAACATTGGATGTTATTAATAACAAGGTTATATCATTATGTGAATGATATAATGGACACACCCAATTAAGCGTAGCATAAGATCTCGTCATTAAGTTATTTGCTATAAGCTTTCGATACATAGTTACCTAGTCCTTATGACCATGAGATCATGTAAATCACTTATACCGGAAAGGTACTTTGATTACACCAAACACCACTCGCGTAAATGGGTGGCTATAAAGGTGGGATTAAGTATCCGGAAAGTATGAGTTGAGGCATATGGATCAACGGTGGGATTTGTCCATCCCGATGACGGATAGATATACTCGGGCCCTCTCGGTGGAATGTCGTCTAAATGTCTTGCAAGCATATGAATAAGTTCATAAGAGACCACATACCACGGTACGAGTAAAGAGTACTTGTCAGGAGACGAGGTTGAACAAGGTATAGAGTAATACCGAAGATCAAACCTCGGACAAGTAAAATATCGCGAGACAAAGGGAATTGGTAATGTATGTGAATGGTTCATTCGATCACTAAAGTCATCGTTGAATATGTGGGAGCCATTATGGATCTCCCGGATCCCGCTATTGGTTATTGGTCGGAGTGAGTACTCAACCATGTCCGCATAGTTCTCGAACCGTAGGGTGACACACTTAAAGTTGGATGTTGAAATGGTAGTACTTGAATTATGGAATGGAGTTCGAATATTTGTTCGGAGTCCCGGATGAGATCCCGGACATCACGAGGAGTTCGGAATGGTCCGGAGAATAAGATTCATATATAGGATGTCATTTTATGTGAAATAAAATGTCGCGGAAGGTTCTATGGAAGGTTCTAGAAGATTCTAGAAAAGTCCGGAAGAAACCACCAAGGAAGGTGGAGTCCACAAGGGACTCCACCTCCATGGCCGGCCAGCCCTAGATGGGGTGGAGTCCCAAGTGGACTCCACCATAGGGGGCCGGCCACCCCACATGGGAGGTGGGAATCCCACCTTTGGGTGGGAGTCCTAGTTGGGCTAGGATTGCCCCCTCCTATGGAAGGTTTTGGTTTCGGGTCTTATTCGAAGACTTGGACACCAACACTTGGGTTCCACCTATATAATGAGGGGCATAGGGGAGGGGGCCGGCCACACCAAAGCCACCACCTTGGCCGCACCCCTTGGAGGCCGGCCACCCCTCTCCCCAAACCCTAGCCGCCCCACTCCTCCTTCTTCCCCGCACGCTTAGCGAAGCTCCGCCGGGATTCTCCACCGCCACCGACACCACGCCGTCGTCGTCGTCGGATTCAAGAGGAGCTACTACTTCCGCTGCCCGCTGGAACGGGGAGGTGGACGTCGTCTTCATCAACAACCGAACGTGTGACCGAGTACGGAGGTGCTGCCCGTTCGTGGCGCCGGAACCGATCGTGATCAAGATCTTCTACGCGCTTTTGCAAGCGGCAAGTGAACGTCTACCGCGGCAACAAGAGCCTCATCTTGTAGGCTTTGGAATCTCTTCAAGGGTGAGACTCGATACCCCCTCGTTGCTACCGTCTTCTAGATTGCATCTTGGCTTGGATTGCGTGTTCGCGATAGGAAAATTTTTGTTTTCTATGCAACGTTATCCTACAAAGAGTCCCTAGTATGCCTCTTAACTAGCTTGTTGATTAATAGATGATTAGTTTCATAATCATGAACATTGGATGTTATTAATAACAAGGTTATATCATTATATGAATGATGTAATGGACACACCCAATTAAGCGTAGCATAAGATCACGTCATTAAGTTATTTGCTATAAGCTTTCGATACATAGTTACCTAGTCCTTATGACCATGAGATCATGTAAATCACTTGTACCGGAAAGGTACTTTGATTACATCAAACGCCACTGCGTAAATGGGTGGTTATAAAGGTGGGATTAAGTATCCGGAAAGTATGAGTTGAGGCATATGGATCAACGATGGGATTTGTCCATCCCGATGACGGATAGATATCCTGCGGGCCCTCTCGGTGGAATGTCGTCTAATGTCTTGCAAGAATATGAATAAGTTCATAAGAGACCACATACCACGGTACGAGTAAAGAGTACTTGTCGGGAGACGAGGTTGAAAAAGGTATAGAGTGATACCGAATGATCAAACCTCGGACAAGTAAAATATCGCGTGACAAAGGGAATTGGTATCGTATGTGTATGGTTCATTCGATCACTAAAGTCATCGTTGTATATGTGGGAGCCATTATGGATCTCCAGATCCCGCTATTGGTTATTGGTCGGAGTGAGTACTCAACCATGTCCGCATAGTTCACGAACCGTAGGGTGACACACTTAAAGTTGGATGTTGAAATGGTAGAACTTGAATATGGAATGGAGTTTGAATATTTATTCGGAGTCCCGGATGAGATCCCGGACATCACGAGGAGTTCCGGAATGGTCCGGAGAATAAGATTCATATATAGGAAGTCATTTTATAAGATTTAAAATGATCCGGAAGGTTATATGGAAGGTTCTATGGAAGGTTCTAGAAGGTTCTAGAAAATCCGGAAGAAACCACTAAGGAAGGCGGAGTCCCGAAGGGACTCCACCTCCCATGGCCGGCCAACCCTAAGGGGGAGGAGTCCCAAGTGGACTCCCCAAAGGGGGCCGGCCACCCCCCCACATGGAAGGGGGAATCCCACCCCAAGTGGGATTCCCACCTTGGGTAGGTTTCCCTATCACATGGAAGGTTTTTGGTTCGGGTCTTATTCGGAGACTTGTAGTCCAACACTTGGGGCTTCCACCTATATAATGAGGGGCCAAGGGGAGGGGCCGGCCACCCCAAGACCACAAGGTGGCCGCACCCCTTAGTGGCCGGCGCCCCCCTCTCCCAAACCCTAGCGGCCCTCTCTCCTCCATCACATCCCGCACGCTTAGCGAAGCTCCGCCGGGTTTCTCCACCACCACCGACACCACGCCGTCGTGCTGTCGGATTCAAGAGGAGCTACTACTTCCGCTGCCCGCTGGAACGGGGAGGTGGACGTCGTCTTCATCAACAATCGAACGTGTGACCAAGTACGGAGGTGCTGCCCGTTCGTGGCGCCGTGATCAAGATCTTCTACGCGCTTTTGCAAGCGGCAAGTGAACGTCTACCGCAGCAACAAGAGCCTCATCTTGTAGGCTTTGGAATCTCTTCAAGGGTGAGACTCGATAATCCCCTCGTTGCTACCGTCTTCTAGATTGCATCTTCGCTTGGATTGCGTGTTCGCGGTAGGAAATTTTTTGTTTTCTATGCAACGAATCCCTTCAGCGGTACATCGCCGTCGCGTAGTTCTCGCCATCGTCCTCCTTCTTCGGCTGCGGGAGGTAGCTGCTGCTGCAGCCGTGGCCGGCGTCGCCGCGCCTCCCGTGCGGCCTACTAGACAGGCCAAGCCCCTTGTCGTCATCGTCGAGGTTGATGACGAGGCCGAGGCGACGGTGGCGCTCCTCCTCCTCCTCCTCGGAGCGGTAGTCCACCGCGCTCCACACCTCAGCGAACGCTCCTGTCACCGCGAAGGACTCCAGCTAGGCTTGGCGCAGCCGAGGGAACTCCTCTGTGTCATCCTCCGCCTTGACGATGGAGGCCACCGCCTTGTACTCCGGTGGTGGCGTCCACTCGCGCTAGCGCGGCGGAGAGGCCTCGTGGATGACACGATGGCGCCGCCGCGACTGCCATGGCGGCGGCTGCGAGATGGAGCAGCCTCCATCGGGTCGTCCTTCACCGTCGCAAGGAACTTGGGCGACGGTGTGTTGTAGGGCGAGTACCTCGACGACGACCCGCGCGCCGAGGGCCCTCGCGCGGAGGTGGAGGAGGAGCGCGACGACAAGGTGGACGATTGGTGCCGCCCACTGGCCGTCGTTGCCCTGCGGCGCCGCCAGCTGGGGGTGCCGTGGTGGCATCTACAGGGGCGGGTTGTTCCCTTCGGCGATGTAGTGGAGGACCCATGCGAGGGTCCTCCCTGGTGCGCTCCACCACCGCCTCCGGCCAGTGATACTGTAGTTGGATGGCGGGTCGCCGTTGCCGTCGTAGGCGGCGAGGCGATCTACGCGCTGCCGGACGAAGAAGTCGTCCCATGCGTTGCCGTTGTCCGGCGACCACTGGGGTTCATTTCGCTCCTCCGCCGTGAGGTGGTCTCAAAAATGACTCTACTTATCATCAAAAAGCTTTTGACCATGATATTGAAAGCGATATAATAGAGAACTCTCATAAAATTAAAGTCTTTCATAAAAGGGTAATTTCTTGTGTATTAAAATGACTGTTAAGCATTGCAAATGATGAATAATCAAGTGGGGCTAATGAACTCTCTTCAAAATAAACTTTACTAGGAGTTGCCTACCAGCAGAAAAAACATCCACCTGTTACTCCATCCATCTCATAAACCATATTTAGGATTTGTTTAAATTCAAAGTATCAATTTAATAAACCTCCGGATTATTGTTTTCACCTGTTACTCCATCCATCTCGTAAAACATACATTTTAAATTTTAATAAACCTCCGACAAGATAGAAGGAAAGAAAGGGGAGTGATGTTTTGGCACATGGGAGCGTATGCTCCCTTTATTTTGAAATACATGTTAGACACATTTTAAAATGTTAAAAAATTTGAAATAAAAATTCCGCACGTACATCTTCATGTGCTATGCGCTCACAAAGTCGTTTCATGAAAAATCGACATGTCATGTGGCGTGTGTAAAAAAGACAAAATTCAGTGCTGAAACAAAGACTTGTCACAAGATAAAAATTTTCTTTTTTGCTGAGACTACAAAAAATATCATTTTTTCGTGAAACTTGACGAATACACATATATTATGGTGATGTACATGTAAATATTTTTTTCAAATTTTTTTAACACTTGAAAATATGTTTTTATGGTAGAGGGATCATACGCACCCGTGAGCCGAATTGAGTTTCTGGAAAGAAGTACGAGTTTTTGTTTTCCCGCTATGAAAAGAAAGAGCCGTCGGAATGCATGGGCTAGCCAGGCCCATCTGCGATTTGGTTCGTCGGAATGCATGGGCTTATGCATGGTTTGTTAATGTGATGATCTCGTCGATAGCTGGAGACGGACTGGCCCACGGCTCGGGCTAGCTTCATCCGTGGACTGCATGCATGTGTGTACCAACTGCCCACATCGACATGTGGTCGGCTCTATCGGTCACATACTCACATGCATGGATGGGCACCGTCTAGCGCTTCACGCGAGGGCAGCAGTACAGTAGCCGTGCCAAGTTCCAACTAAAATCACTGGAGCTGGTGATGGAGATCCAGAGGGCTTAGCTTAGCTACGCTTGCTAAGTGAAGCTACGTGGAGAAAGCTACCCTGTACGGTACTATGTGTACGTGCAGAGAGCGACGTCGCAGGCAGCCGGTACGTACGTGTTAGCTAGCTGCGGGCCAAGTGGTTTTCTGGAACGAGCGAGCGGACAAAGAGACATACGGGACGGGCCGCCACCGGATAAGTCATTAGCCGACCCCTAGCTTAGCACGTACGGGCACACTATCAGTCAGTAAGTTGGCTCATCGATCCAGAGTGCACACTGACCACTAACTATTTGTTTAATTTGTGTAATTTCGCTCAAAAAAAGGCTATTTGTGTATTTAGGTTATATAATAATCAGCTGTACTGATGTGATGCACGTCCATACGTTTTCTGGTGCTCTTACGAGCTGTTGTATCGAGCTTATATACAGAGAGTCCAATATAATACTTACTCCGTTCAATGAAGATCTTAAATTTATCAAAATTTAGATGTGTCTATATTTTTACAAATCTCAGACTGGAGGGAGTATATACAATAAGCTGTCATCGTGATGGCATGACTACAGTATAAGTGACTCATTAAACCGCCATATATAACGACCAGTGCCACAGGATTTCATGCCACTCGATATAATTTGCGATAGTAGTGGTTTATAAAATAACTAGCACTCAGATTTTTTTTCTTTTTGAATGCATGTGCTTGCTTAAACACCAAAAAAATGCACTACGAGAAGCCTTTCATTTAACCCATTAGTTACCTCGCATATAAAGTGGTAGTTAACGAGGTAACAAAATACCTCTCTATGCCGATCTTTGATTGTCTACTTCAAGTTTTTTTCAAATAGTAATAATTAAAGTGACAACAGAAACAATTAAACTAGCCACCATTAAGTGCTTCAACAACTCCAATTAATCATGAAATATTTCACTTTCTTAAATTGAAATAAAAAGAAAAAATCTCTGAAAAAACGAGTATTTCTGAAATTACGCAACACAAATTATATGTGGCAGTAGCGAATGCATAATCATTTGCTTTAGCAGACTAGTGCCCACTTAATTATATGTTGCGGGAGTATATAAAGTGATTATAGTCTCTAAGGTAAGCAAGTATATCAATCTTTGGCTTTTGTTTGTCTGCTTAAGTTTTCAAATAATTAAAACAAGAACGACCACTGTTTACGTGGCAATTAAGTAGCCACGGTTAAAGTGCTTCAACAGAGAACTGAGTATATGATTCAGTAAAAATCTGAGCTCCAATCGATCATGGAATATTTCCCTTTCTTCCAGAGCATCTTTTCCTCAAAGGCTACTGCAAGTCGAACGAACAGTGAGCTGGCAGGCAGGCGTAATATTTACTGAACCATGCATGTGAAAAGACATTGAACCAAAGAACTGTCAAAACTTGAGTAGCAGCTACCAACAGCTCAATTTCGACCAGCTATTCTGCTGTCTAACTTAATCCTTTTTGAGCCTTTTGAGTCATCCTGCCTGGCTGACGTGTCATGTAGAAAAGTGCAGTTGGCTCCGTTGCGACAACCCCTCGGACCATTAAAGTAAGCACATAGTTTCATTGGCCTCAATTTGGTATCTCTGTTAACCATAGAAGCACCGTTCATAGCATCAGTTTGCGGAGGAGCAGGTTGGTGATACATTCCATACTGCAATCGCTGTTGTTCAGGCGGCTCCTGCCTCTCCCCTCCATGCTGATGGATCAGGGTTTTGTAGTAAGGAATGCCCCTTGCTGGGGCACTTGAAAAGTTCATAGCCTGACTTGATCCTGGTGGAAGATTCATAGCTGGACTTGATCCTGGGGGAATATTCATGGCATTCATAGCTGAATTTGAACTTGGTGGAAGACTCATGGCATTCATAGCCGGACTAGGACCTCGTGCAAGATTCATGGAATTCATAGCCGGAGTAGGACCTGGGGGAAGATTCATGGAATTCATAGCCGGGCTAGAACCTGGTAGAAAATTCATGGAATTCATAGCGGGACTTGAACCTAGTGGACGATTCATGGCAACCGGAGGAAATCCTTGAGGTGGTCTATTCATCATTGGCGCTGGAGCCATTGGTGGTGGAAGGGCCATTCGAGGTGGGGGGTGCATAGAATTTGTGTTCTGGAAGGTTGTCATATGATCTGAAAAAGAGGCAGAAGCACTCACTGGAGCACTCACTGCCATTCGTGGTGGAGGGAGTGTACAATTTGTGTTATGGAAGGTTGTCATGTGATCTGAAAATGGGGCGGAAGCACTCACTGTCTTTTGGGGTGGTGGACCTGGTGGCACTGGGGCAACAACAGAACTACTTCTAGATTGTTGATGTCTAATTTGGTTATATTCTTGCGTTAACCTCTCAACTTGTGCAGGATCACTTAGTATTTTGACAAGTAGATCTTGGTCAACCATATTTCCCTTTTGGTTGCTTTGCATTATTGCAGTGAATGCAGCAGAGGCTGCAGCCAACACATCAGGCTCCACAGAGAGATCATAACTTGTTGCACCATTGGATCCATAGTGCTGCTGTTGTGCAGCACTAATTAAAGTATGTGAAATTTGTGGCACATTGATTCTCTCAGGGTCATACTCTCCTGACTGATGGTGATTGTTTGGCATATCGAGCAATGGTGCTTCTGGCTGATCTGAAGCATCATCATCTTCAACAGGGATCAAAGGAACCGATAGGGTTTGGGAATCATCATAACGAGAGTCTTTCACATCAGGGGAAACAAAGGGGCTGGAGTGGCAGAAAAAAATTAATGAATAACGAACAAAGTGTCACATCTGAAGAATCAATAAACCAATATTAAGCTTGCTTACTTTGGAGGAATGTTCGATGCACGTGGATACATAGCCTCAAGAGCTCCAAACATTCTTTCATTTTGTATAGCTATCTCCTTGCTTTCTTCTCCAGAGGCAACGTGCCAATCTGGGTCTAATAATATCTGCAGTAAGGTGATGTTGGGAATTTAGTGATATCGAGTTTCTCTAGGAATTTTGTGCAAAAGAGCAGTCTAAAATCACGAGTCTTACATGTGACGGGAATTTCCACCTAATAAGGGGAATCTGAGATATGTCAATTTTAAGGTCATTGGTTGGCTGTGGTGACTCAAAGCCTGGAGGCAGGGAATCATCTGAACTCGATCCAGCTGCATGCATAAAACATGAGCCTTTTGCTTGGAGATTGTCTTGTGGTCTTAATCCAGCTTGAGATGGGGAATCCTCGGATATAAAAAGCCTTACCTGGAAGATTTACAAATGCAAGAGATGAGGCTCCTAATATAAACATTTACAATGTTTAACCTACCTTGAACAAAAAATTACACTGCAATTCATTGAACTCAGAGATAATGTACTTTAGCAACAAGATGATTACTACACGTGAACTGATATAAAGCACACCTTGAACCTAATTAACAAAGCTAATTTTATTCAGCACTGGCACATGCTATAGCACAAAAAAAATGGCTTGATTTAGCACTGCCCATCAAAATTGTGTATGCTAATTGGCTGTATATTTTAGAGAACCACATAAGGATTCCTTCATTGCGTAGCCGTGATGAATGGTGTCTATAAGGTGGATGAACAGTCAACTTTTAACAGGAACGAGGTAACACAGAAGATGGTTCCTTCTGAATATGACCAGAAATAATATTCAGGACTTCTATCCATGGTAAAAAGCAGCGCAATCAAGGCACTCTGCTACAAACAAAAATATGAGATTCAAGGCAGTTCTGTGACATATTAGAGCAGTTTAAACCTTGTTGCTTTCTTCTTTCTCATACCAGAATCTATGTTCAGGACTATGTACGATCTATGATAAAAAATATAAGTACGGAGTAGATCAATTAACGAAGTCCCCAAGGAAAAGAAAGGAGACTTTGACAAATGGTTTGTGATAGATCAGTACAACGCTAGAGTCAGGACATGGCTTGCGACCTCCATTTATAAGAAAGCAGTGATGCTATAGATACAGGCTATAAACAATAAATAAAGAACATCGCATCAAACGCTCAGCGGTAAATGGAGTGATGTTATTGGAACAAAAATACATGGATGCACTGTTCTCCTGTTACCATTGCAATCATACGCTGTAAATCAGTCATGGTATTGAGCCAAAAAAGACATGCATGATCCTTGGAGCCAATGACTGGACGTATCAACCAGGAATCAGGACCAGAGTGCTTAGCAAACATGGACAAGGCTATCCGCATAAAATCTTGTAATGACAAGCATGAGTGTGATGTATTCCTTCGTGGTTTTAGAGAACAAAAATGCAATCAACTTAGGGATGTTAAATGACAAGACAAGCTTGAAAAGTGTATATGTTGCTCCCTGGCACCAGTTAATAAATGCTTTACCCAATCAATGAATAGATTAATAAAATAAATTCGCTGGTGGTACATAAAAAGAGGGTTTTGCCAAACCATATTTCTCACATAAATGGCCATCAAATGTGTCTGGTTCTCAAAGACCAATGAGTTAAGTGGCAAGAGCACATGGCTTAATAGGTCAAATATGGTTACAATGTTATATACCAAGAAAAAAAGAGAGAATCTAGTGTGTCACTAAGTTTTATTATGAACTTGAATTAAATCATACACACTTCATCACATTCATTGATGACAAGAAAATGGCCAAGAATGCAACAGAACAATGCTGGCTGAATTTTCTGCACATTTTTACCATGGGTTCCATTGCACTTTGTTTGTTTTTGCATATTTCAATTCAGCAAGCAATCCTATTATAGTCCAATCATTAAGCTCAGTATATTAACAAGTCCCCAGCAAAGATTTTAGGAGTAAGCTCTTTGACTTTTAAGAGTATGCGATACTTTTTTTTAAAGCAGAGTATGCGATACTTTGTACTATGGGATCAGATGTATTTCAAATTTTAAGAGTAAGCTCTTCAACTTGAAGAACACTAAAATATTTATTCAAGAACTGAGCCACTGGTGCAGATCATGTAGTGTAAAATATAAGATGATAGGATAAAAGGCTACACTGCACGTATTAAAACGCAGCAGCCTGATTGACCATTTGGGTTTAGTAAACTGAAGTTGGTTGCACGGTTGATGCTGTAATTTGAACAGACGTATTCAGCAAGAAAAATATAACTGCATATGCCCAAATTATACTTAATCTACATACTTGCAAAGACCACATGTATACTGTTACTCTTGTTGGTAGGGAAATTCAGCATTACATGTTAACACTGCTACAAAATGTCGCTAAACTTGAATCGACACTTAAACAATGTAATCATGGACTCCTGATAATGCAGAAACTAAAGATATTCCCTCTTCCCAGTGAAGCATCAAAGGGCTGAAGTTTGTTAATGATGAAGATAAAATATACTTTGTCTAAAGTAGGCTATCTATAGGATATAATTTTATAACCAAAATTTTCAGCCTGATTGATCATTTGGGTTAGTAAACTGAAGTTGGTTGCACCAGACTTATTCAGCACGAAAAATATAACTGCATATGCCCAAATTATACTTAATCTACATACTTACAAAGACCACATGTCATATTGTTACTCTTGTTGGTAGCAAAATTCCGCATTACATGTTAATACTGCTAGAAAACGTGGTTAAACTTGAATCGCCACTTAAATCTTCCCAGTAAAGCATCAAAGGGCTGAAGTTTGTTGATGATGAAGATAAGATATACTTTGTCTAAAGTAGGCGATCTATAGGATATAATTTTGTAGCCAGATTTTTCAGCAGTTACTAGATGCAATATTGCACTTCTCTTTAATTGTTTGGCTTGATGAATAAATTCATTGCTCGCACCCAAGTTCCCTTTTCCTTAGTTTCCCCCACACGTCATCTGTATCCTTGTGTTGTTTCATTGCTCCATACAGATTATTAGATATATACGCAGAGCCCAGAGGCTGCCCGATTAATCGATTGTTTTTGCGTAGGCGCTGGGTTTTTTCTGCCCATTGGCGGAATGAAACCCACAGCTCATTCTCTTCCGCTGCTGGCGAGATTCAAAACTCTCGCACCTCCAGGCAGAAGCACAAGCACGCAATAAGATCGTAGTTCGCGCCGGGTTTCGTTGACAACAACTTAATAACAATCGAGCAAAACAAAAGCATCACACGCAAACGAAGCGGAATCAAAATCTGGGAAAATCCTCGAATGGGGGACCGGCAGCGCGAATCCGTCTCCCGAGTGTGTGTTTGTCGATGGCAATACCTTGCAGAGGTTGGGTGCGGCGGCCCACGAGACGCGCCTCTGCCGCCTCGACCCCATCGCCTAACCCCCCGGCAACCGAATCGAGTCCGATCTAGTGGGCGGGACGGGAACGCGCGAGGAAACCCTACGCTGCCGCCGCCGCAAGGGGGGCGATCCAAGGGAACGGACGGACGGACGGGGAAGAGGGTCGCTTAGGGTTTCGTTTCTCGGCGCCGGGACCCCGCGGGCGGCGGCGGCGGCGGGTGGATGGGGGACGGGAGGTGGTGGAGAGGCGAGGATGTGCTGGCGTCGGCGGCTCTGCCCTGCCCTGCCCCTTTGTTTTGTTATCTATCGTCGATTGCGTTTGGGTTGTTGTTTATTATTGCCCCTTTTTTCGGTTTGCGGTTTCACACGATTTGATTAATACGGTTCCAAATATAAACCCAGCCAGCCTGTCCGAGCCGAGTCGGTGTGAATTTACCGGGATGCCCCTGTCCTGTTCGGACTCGGCACCGAAGTTGCCCGAGGGTAGATTCGTAATTGCGCCGTCGCAGTCCGTCACTGGCACGTAATTATCGGGATTAGTTGGTCAGGTATTAGCTCGTCGAGCAGGTTCATCAGACGTTCTCGTACTGTACTTGCTTGACAGAAATATATTAGTCGAAGGTTAGTGTTTTTAGGAGGGTATACGTGCCAGACAGGAACACTCCATCCAGTACTGACTCCATTATTTCATTGACAGGGACCTTTATGATTTTAAAAAAAAGAACATATTGTTTAGGTACCTAAGATCATCCTATTTTAAAAAGTAATCTTATTATGTCCCTAACTTTATGCCTGACTAATTTGTTTTAGTCTACTGGTGCCAGAGCTAACTGACCCAGGTCCTAATCTGTGAGTTCGACACGGAATGAATTTGCACAGCATTGAGTAGGTGCAGTGCAGGTACTTAACAATGAATCAGCTCACAGGAATTGCCTGCTGTGTCATGCGCTTATCATTGACGAAGATAATATCTTCAAAGCCCGATCAGAATTCAAAAGCTGCATACATGCTAAGTTATTACCTACAAGCACCCAAAATATCGAAAATGCATAGTACACGGCATGTCCATATGCTCAGCAAGACAGTCACTGATCCTTTGATAAAAAAAAAGGCAGACACTGATAAGTACTCCCTCCGTTCCTTTTTAATTGACTCAAATTTAGTACAAACTTGTACTAAATCCGAGTCAATTAAAAAAGAACGGAGGGAGTACCAGCTTGTTTTTTGGATGACAACCATGCAATACTATGTTGGAACAGCCAAGAGAAATTACGTGACAGAGGAGGCCATGCCACTTCACATCTCAAGTCAACATCCATGGATGCACATCACCAGTCCAGAGTTTTCGACCATACAACATAAATAGTTAATACAGATCATATCAGGAATGCATATCCTCGCATTAGTACCAAACCATAACACGAATACATTGCCGTAGCCTCAGCAACCTACTTATCTCGGAATCAACGCCACAGCACAGGCTCACGCCGAAACGACCTGGGACCGGAAAATCCACCCCACTCATCTCTTCTTAAAACCATACTTCTTACGCTCGTAGAAGAGGTCGGTCTTGGCGCTCCCGAGGTTCACAATCTTGGGGCATCCGTCTCGGTCCTTCTCCTGCTGCGTGCACTCCTTGCAGTAGTAGGCGTCTGAGATCCCGACCCCTCCGCAGATGACGCACCTTCCCTGGAACGAGCCGTAGTTGCACTCGTCGCAGACGCGGACGAGCGTGCACGGGCGCACGTACGAGTCGCAGACGACGCACTTGCCGTCGCACTTCTCACACAAGCGGCCGATCGCGATGCCGGGCTGCTTCCGGCACATGATGAGATCGGGGTGATGTTTCGCCATGGCTGACAGATGCTAACCTGCGAAATCATAGTTGAAAGTAATACTTGTCAGCAGGCTGTCTGCAAACGAAATAAAATGTTGAAGCATCCCTAGAGAAACAAACTGTTAATTCAGTTAGTGCAGCTTTGGAAATGTAGCATCTAGAGGAGAAGCAAACTGTTAATGCAATTTATCTGTTGCACTTGCAACCGATGACAAAGCTGTAACAATAGTTAACACAAGAACAGATTGGCCTATAGGAGAAGGAAGTTTACTACTAGAATGCATAATAATCATTCACACAAATATAGTAGGTATGGTTCCAAATTACAAACACAATGTCGAAGATCTATTCATTTAGTGTCACCAGGGTCCCTTCAGACATATTTCCATGGGATGATTCACACAAATACTGTGGGTATGGTTCCAAATTTCCCTGATATATTCATTAGTGTGATTAGGATTCCGCCAAATATATTTCAATGGGATATCTTTTCCAAAAAGAAAAACATTACCAGAAACAAACTGTTAACGAAATATGTTTGCTGCCCTTGCAATAATGGAAAACTAAGATATAATACCCCCTATCGGCATAGAAGAAAACAAGAGCTAACTTATTTCATCCCTGACACTGAAATTATGTTTAGAACTAGTAATTCATCAAGCCCTACATCGTCAAAGTGAAATAATCAACACAAGGACAGTTTCCCCTTAAGGAGAAGTATGGTTCTAAATTCAGTCCCAATGTTCAAATTTATTCATTTAGTGTCATTAGGCCCCATCGAACATATTTACATGGATAAATTCACACAAATAAAATGGGTATAGTTTCAAAATCCACCAACATATTTGCAATGATATACTTATTTAATGCCATTACAGTCCCATCAAACATCAAATGTTTCCTCATAAAAGCATACAAACATGTAGGGATATGTACACAGAAGCCACATCATAGTACACACTGGGAGAAATGTAGTCACAGCAGGAGAAATAAAATCCTGAATTCCACCGCACATTACACCCTTTTGGTACAGTATCTTTTTTTAATGATTAGGTAAGGTATCTTGCCACAGTACAATGTTGTTCAGAGGCTCTAAGTTCTAACTCTTTGGTATAAAGCTGATCGACCATAACATTTTCCGACCAGATCAATCACCTAGTCATCTCTGCAAACGAAATAAAATGTTGAAGCATCCCGAGAGAAACAAACTGTTAATTCAGTTAGTGCAGCTTTGGAAATGTAGCATCTAGAGGAGAAGCAAACTGTTAATGCAATTTATCTGTTGCACTTGCAACCGACGACACTTAGGTGTAACAATAGTTAATACAAGAACAGATTGACCTATAGGAGAAGGAAGTTTACTACTCCCTCCGATTCATATTAACTGACTTCAATATGGATGTATCTAGAACTAAAATGCGTCTAGATATATCCATATTAGAGTCAATTAATATGAACCGGAGGGAGTACTAGAATCCATAATAACCATTGACACAAATACAGTAGGTATGATTCCAAATTACAAACACAATGTTGAAGATCTATTCATTTAGTGTCACTAGGGTCCCTTCAGACATATTTCCATGGGATAATTCACACAAATACTGTGTGATTAGGATTCCGCCAAATATATTTCAATGGGATATCTTCTCCAAAAAGAAAAACATTACCAGAAACAAACTGTTAACGAAATATGTTTGCTGCACTTACAATCAATGGAAACTAAGATGTAATAACCCCTCTGGGAATAGAAGAAAACAAGAGCTAACTTATTTCCTTCCTTACATGGATAAACGTACACAAAGACAATGGGCATTATTTCAAATTCCACCGGACATATTTCAAATATAATTATTTAATATCATGACAGTCCCATCAAACATCAAACGTTTCCTCATAAAAGCATACAGACATGTAGGCATATGTCCGCAGAAGCCACATCATAGTACACACTGCAAGCTAGAAATGTAATCACAGCAGAATAAATAAAATCCTGAATGCCACCACACAATGATTAGGCAAGGTATCTTACCACAGTACAATGTGGTTCAGAGGTTCTAACTTCTAAGTTCTAACTCTTCGATATAAAGCTGATTCATAACATTTTCTGACCAGATCAGTCACCTAGTTACAGAAAGAATCTTGTTCACGACTTGGAAGTACGAGACAGTGCCGTACTATAACTATATATCCATATATTTTGAACACTATATCCATATATTTTGAACACACTACACATAAAAAAAAACTCTGAAATACAACCAAATGTTGTGAAGACTAAACAACACAGATTTAAGTGAATATCTTGTCAGTTCGATTGACACAAACAACCTACGGCTTTAACCAAAATTCCTGTAAAACAAATTATATATCACGAGCTTGACATCACTTTCCAATGCCCATATGAAAATTCACAATATACATTTGTTTCAGGCCACTAGCAGCAACATAAATGCATCACATCACATGTAGGAGATACCTGTTACGATACTAATTACTTCACGAATCACTAATTCAGCCCCACAAAATAAAATTTACAGTATATGTTCCAGCCTCATAGTGTACAAATCAAATAGCATTTGTTCCAAACTCCTATGTTAAGATATATCCAACATAATGTAAGTGTATTACCGCATGATTATAACAATAGCGACTGCATCTCAATCACAAGGATTAGAGTTGCCACCTCTATCCTTGCTCTCATGAACGTGTTTCAACTTGTAGTCATTCAAACCACTTGAAGTTTAGTGGATCTAGAGAACATGACTTGGAAAACGCCTACTTGCGGTGCTTAGAGGGCTAGGGTTTGGTACAGAAGGGCTCGCCCCACCCCCAAGCTCCGGCGGCTGACCTAAGGGATAACGCGAGAAACAGGGGACTAGGTAGTAGTACTACCAAAACTCCGAGCAAAGATCGCCGGAGCGGTGGCACGAACGCACGGCAGAGGAAGCTAGCGAGTGCACCCGTCGTATTCAGACAAGATAACCTAGGGGGTGCTTGCCCCACATCACACATCAGAAGCCCTAGGGTTCGAGTTGCGCGCACCTTCGTAAGGAGGAGCTCGAGCTGCGGCGACGCTTGCTCCTCGCTCCCCGCAGGCGACGCGCCGAGACCCGAGACGACGGCGACGACGAAGGCGGAGCAGATTTGGCGGCGGCGGCCGATGCGACTAGAAACTTGCAGATAAAAGACAGGACGCACGATCGAACGGCTGGCAGTAGCCCGTGCGGTCCAACATATTTTGCTCTTGTAGGTGGGTCCCACCTGTCGGCCTCTCTACTCCCCCGTCCTCTTCACCCCCACTTCTCCGTGTCAGTTCCGGCCGCCGCCGCCGCCGCCGTTGAGCGCCGCCGCAGCGAAAATCCGCGGTTAGTGGCGACAAAATCGCGCTCTACGGAGGAGGAGGCGATGGACTCGGAAGGAGCGTCGAAACTCGAGGAGGTCGCCGCGTACCAGAGCAGCGAGGCGAAGCAGGCGAGGCTGCAGTCGATGCTCGCCGCGCTGCTCGACGACCCCATACTCGCGGACGTCCCGAGGAAGCCGTCGCTGGGGGACGTGGACACGCTCATCAACCTCGAGCTCGGCAGCGCCATGCGAGTCACCGTCGTCAAGTTGGACAGCACCCAGTTCGGTATACCTTCCTCTCCCAACCCCACATCTTCGTCAGAATCGATCATGTGCCGTGTGCTAACCCACCTCAATTCGTTACCACGCTTGCGCTTGTGGTGAAAAAGATGTCGTGGTGCTGAACACTGCTACGGTGAAGGATTTGAAGCTGGCTGTCAGGAAGAAGATAACTGAGATAGAGCAAGGCCAGATGGGCCATCGTCATATCTCATGGTAAGGGCGAATGGCATAAGATTTATTATTGCTATTGTGGATCATGTGTGTCTAGTTGATTCATGTTGACATGGGGTTGATCTAGTTACTTGATGTTCTTCCAGATGTTGCGCGTGTATATTCACTTTCTAATTAAGCCCATGAATGATGGGCACAACAGGCTGTTGGTCTATCAAATGTACTAGTTTAGATGTGCGTGCTGATCTAAATATGAGGTTTAGAGTCACAAGATATATGAGGCTGATTTGAATTCTGAATTAGCTCGAGACAGTTGAGAATGCAAGCTGAAGTCTATTGTGATTAGTTTGATTTTGCACTGAACTTGGACCTGTTTGGTGCTCCCTCCGTTTCATATTAGTTGTCAAACAGAGGGCGTAGTAAATAACTGAATGTGTGTACATAGGGTTTGTCAAGGTCATCTGAATTACGTTTTCTGTATTAATATCTTTCAGTTGATACTTGGGAAAACTGATGTTCCAAGATTGACTTGTAGAAGTAGTTGAAGCTCAATATAGACTGCTGACTGAATATTTCTTACGACTATTTTGGGAACGGATGAGTCCTTTCTTTGTACACTGTTTCGATCTTATGCTCGTGCTATTCTGATCCTTCTCTCCTCTCCAGAGAAAATAAGGAAATTTCTAAACTCTAAAATTGAGACGCCATTTCCTTGATTCCAAGCTTCTGCTATGTGGTTATGCCGTTATAAGTCTGTCTTGGACAGCACACTGTTTGACTGCCAGATATGACAGTAGCACTCCCTGCAAACACTTTGTGGCATTAGCTCGAGACGTTGAGAATCCAAGCTGAAACTTATTGTGATTTTTGGTTTGATTTTCCACTGAACAAGGACATGTTTGGTATTGGCTAGCTGCATGTGTGAATAAGGGTAGTCCAACCCATTTTAATTAAGGTCCCTATCCTGACTAATCTCTTTCAGTTGAAACATAGGAGAGTATAATGTTAAAAGATTGTCTTCTGAAGAGCTCGACTCTGAAAGAAACTGCTCTCGAGATATTCCATGGGGATTCTAAACTCTAAACTATGACCCATTTGCTTGACTCCATGAAGCTTCAGCTACATGGTTATAAGTTTGTCTAAAACAGTACACTTTTTTTGTTTGCATGTCTGATATAACAGTAGCACTCAATACAAAGAGTTCTTGGCATCAGCATTTTTTGCCACTAAATTTTAGAATGTATTATGCCTATTTGCCAGAGAAATTATAATATGTCATATGAGGATTGTAGTGCTGTTATATTACACTATATGTTGTGAAAGCTGAACTGTTTGATTGATGTACAGATAGAACGTTACTAATGCTGCAAAAAACAATTACAAGTTCATAATAATGTTCAGCATCTACCAACAATAAGTTCAAGCCCATATAAGAGTTCTGCAATTCAAAAGCTCCAGCCATGAAAGCTTACAACTAGTTAGAGATCCTACTTTACTGATGTTTGCTAGGCTTGATAATACAGCCTTCTGTTCTAATGTTAACTTAACTATATAATAGCTGACAGGCTAGTATTGAAGTCCCAAAAAGTGTCACCCTGGTATCCATTTCTTCCTGAATTATGTAGTTCAAAAGCAGCATGACTTATGTGGTTCGTAGCATAAGTTGTATATGTAAGCAACCTGTGCAATGCTTTTTTGCTGAATTTTATCACTCAGCTCTATTATTTTAGCTGTAAATATCAATCCTTTCGTCCATTTCTCTATTAAGGATAAGGAGAACTGGCATACTTTTGGTGGCATATCTCAACCTTTTGTTTGACATATTTCCGTTGATAACGGTACTGGCATGTCCAAAGTTTTCTGTTAAGTATTTATTTATGTTTGTCCCAGGAAGCATATTTGGGAGAACTACTGTCTGACACATCAGAGTGAGAAGTTGATAGATGAAAATTCTGTACTTTCTTCTCAGGGCGTTCGTAATAACTCAAAGGTATACTTCCTCCTGTTAAAGAGTAACAGAATTCCTTCATTTCAATTTTCTGGAATTATCAGTATGCATAGTAGCAAATGGAACCTGTTTGGGGAACTACACATCTCTTATGGTATATATAGATACTTATCTTTTCGGATAATGTTTATATTTACTTCTTTCTTAAGATGGCAGTGGAATCCGTATGACCAAATAAGATAGTTTGACCACAGATATATCATAGAGATAATGTTGTTAGATATGGCAGGTAGTAACCGGAGCTTTAACTGATTAAAGTCATTGACTCTGTTAACCAGGTTTGTTTCTCACCGCACGTCATGTCCAGAGTTCATCAGAAGCATTCTAGGAGAAGAAAACACCGTTTCTTCCATGGTCTTAGCAGGAAAATGTGATTTCACCTAATGATTTCTGAGCAAGAGAAGCCCGTCAGAAGCATTCTAGGAGAAGAAAACACCGTTTCTTCCATGGTCTTGCAGGAAATGCGATTTCACCTCATGATTTCTGACAAAGAGAAGCCCTTAATGGCAGTGGAGAGTTCATTTCCAACACGAAGAATGCTACAAGATTTAGCTACGTCAATGAAATGGGAAACTCGAAACCAATAGTGTATTTGCGGAACGAAGAAAAGAGGCAGAAGTTGCAGAAGATTGTGTATGCTTGGGAAGAGCAGTACGTAGCTAATATATGTTCTTTTGTTGAATCTAGTCTAGTCATGTATCTGCCAGTGGGAAGTGCATTCTATAACAATGCACTTCAGCTTAACTATATGGTAAAACAAGTCATCTAGCTTTATTTTTTTGTTCAGATAATCAAAGTTTGGCTTGTTATATTCAACTCTTGCACATGTTACACAAAGTGATAGATTGCTCCTCTCTACTGTTTAAACCAGCCAATTAAGCAAAAACCAAATGTATTGATTCAAAATATAGTTTCTGACTTCATGCAAGATCAAACCTCAAGCCTTGTGCCCAGAACCAACAGACCAACGTGACTTTGGTCCAAAAGCAAAAGGTGTTGACTGGAAACTGATTCTTTTCTTAGAACCAACATTCCCAACAATTCATCCAGTGTGGTCCCCAGGCACATAGGCCATGCCATACCTGAAATGCTGAAATGATAGAACTGGCATGCATGCAGTGGCATGTACAGACAGAAATTATATGCTCTTGGCTGAAGAAAAAGCATGGAGAAATCTCAACAGGTGATCAAGAAGGCTGAGAGGAACAGGCAAAGAGGACTGTAACTTTTTCTTCATCTGGAAGGGCACCAAAGGGAGCTTGGCACGGCTGTGGTACCTCCTGTCCCAATCCCAAACGCACTATTGCTTTCTAGTTTCCCAGCCACAGGCACTCTGGCTGGCTACAAGCCAACCAAAGCTAGTTTAACTAGTACTACCTCCATCCCAAAGCTTAAAACTTATATTACTTTTAGAAAATTAAACTATGCCAAGTTTGACTAAGTTTTTACCAAAAATCATTAACACGCAAAATACAAAATTAATATCATTAAATAGATAATAAAATATATTTTCGTATGGTATCTACAAAATATTATATTTGTTGATAGATTGTTCTAAAAGTTTGGTCAAACTTTACTTTGCTTTGACTTAAAAAAAAAACCTAAGCTTTGGGATGGAGGTAGTATGTGCTTTTGCAAATCAGCTAGCATTGGTAAACTACTGGCTCAATTCAGGTTCAGAGAATCAAGTCTACCATGTTATACTTATGTCATGCACCTGTTAAGAAGTAACTGATGTCTCTACTGTTTAAACCAGGCAATTAAGCAGAACCAAATTTATTGATTAAAGACATAGTTACTTTTCTATATGATCAAAACCAACAGGCCAACCTGACTTTAGTTAGTCCAAAAAAGCAAAATGTTGTTTACTTGAAACTGATTCTTCTCTTAGAACCAACATTCCCCAAGAACTTGCCTTGAAAAAAAATCCCCAAGAATTCAAACTAGTCCACAAGCATACCTGGAATGCTGAGAAGATAAAGCTGGCATGAATGCATGGATACATGCTCTTTGGCTGAAGAAAAAAACATGGAGAAATCGCAACAGGTGATCAACCAGGCTGAGAGAGAGAGAGAGAGAGAGAGAGATACGAGAACAAGAGAGAGGGGGATAACTTTTTCCTTCATCTGGAAGGCACCAAAGGGAGAGACAAGCACCAAAGGGAGCTTGGCACAGCTGTGGTACCTCCTGTCCCAATCCCAAACACACTATTGCTTTCTAGTCTCCCAGCCACAGGCACACTTTGGCTGGCTACACAACCAACCAGCACAAGACTCTACTAAAACTCACACTGCGCCATGCCTTGCACCTAATTGTAGATGTTGGCATGGAGTGCACTACCACTACCAGTTGAGGCTGAGGACCACACTACCGGTTAATACTAGGACTGTAACCAACTTCCAGACATGCTTCCATATATGCTTCTAATAACTGTTGCAAGTAAGTAGATATAGCTAGGACAGTGACACCAGTGCTCTTTGGATCAGTAGGTGAGCAAGCTGCAGGGCTCTCACATGAACCCTGCAGGGTACGGGGAGCTGAGAGTGAGCTCCAGGGAGGTGCCTGCGTCTTGGCTGGGCATCGTCACCAGCTGCTGGTTGCTGTTGTAAAAGCTGTAGTGCTGATCTTGCAGCTGATGATGGTGTTGCTGCTGGAATGTCATGGTATTGGCGGTGGTGGTGGCAGGTCCCCACGAGTGGAAGTTGGAGCTGGAGCTGGACTGCAGGTAGCTGCCGTTGCCGCCGCCGCCCGTCGGGAAGAGAGGGAGAGTCTCGGGCTCCCTCGTCGGCATCTGGTCGGCGGAGAAGGAGAAGCATGCCGGCCAACGCGTCGGCGCGGTGGAGCCGTGGTTGCCCGCCCCCGAGCTCTTCATCACTCCCATGTAGTCCTGCATGCAACAAGCAGATAGGTTAGTGTGCGAATGGTTGAGTTTCATCGGCGTACATCTAGATGTTCGATCGATCGAGCACGAGTCATCGGCGTTAATTACCTGCAGGTGCACGAAGCTTCTGTCGGCGGCGCTGCTGTCCTCCCAACAAGTAGTAGTAGTGCTCCCATCCATCTGCACGGCCGAGCCGCCACCGCCGTTGCCTGACCCGTACATGCCGCCATAGGAGGCAGCCGCCGCTGCACCTGAACACGCTACGCACACAACCATTAGCTTGATGTCGGAAGTGCATGAAGCAAAGAAAATGTAGCAGCGCGAGAAAGACGTGCGCACGTACCGGAACCAGGGGAGAGGACGCCGAGGTAGCCGGCGTTGGCGTCGCCGGGGGAGGTGGTGACGACGCCGAGGCGCTTCTTGTGGCGCTCGCGGGCCTTGTGGTTCTGGAACCAGTAGAAGACGTTCTTGCCCTCGATCCTGCCGAACTGCCGCAGCCGCGCGGCGATCCGCTGGATCTGCTCCGTGTTGGGCGACCGGATGCCGCAGCCGTAGTAGAGCTCCTTGAGGATCTTGACCTGCTCCTGCGTCGGCGTCCACCGCGCCCCGGTCGGCCGGCACGGCGGCGTTGACGCCGCACCGGCCCCGGCAGGCACGACGGCATGGCCAGCGGTACCCGCGCCTCCACCGCCGCCGCTGGACTGCTGCTGCTGCTGCACTTGTCTCCAGACGCTCGCCCTGTCCATGGCGAGAGGATCGTGCTGCTAGAACTAGTACTACTCCGACGAGCAGTGGCAAGAAGGGTTGGGGGAGACATGGATGGATCACATGAGAGGGTATATATGGAGGCAGCAGGAGCTAGGTAAATAGGAGTGTAGCCTGGGCAGAGGTAGGGTGATATAGGGTTGGAGAGAATCATGGCGGTATCTTTTGGAGAGGGACAAGTGAAGTTGACACACGTACGTAGCTCGTACCAGCTCTTTCTCTCTCGGAGAAGAAAACCCCATGGAGCATCGAGCATCGATCATGGAGATGGAGGGGAGCAAGGCATGTGGGGACTATGAACAGGGCATGGGACGCAGACGCCTGCATTTGGCAACTGCTTCCTCCTCGCCTAGCCTAACATAGGTTGCATTCCCTCCCTCTCTCTCTCTCTCTCTCACACACGGAGATAGAGACGGGGAAAGGCATTGATCGATGTATCGTGGTGTTCATACATGGATGGACTGATCGAGTTCAAGTTGCGCCATTTTCGTTTATTTTTTGTTTGAGGGACAAACAAGAGTAAATGTGATGTGAAGGTTGACGTGTGTGCGTGATTTCTTGTCTGCCGCTTCTAATTTGTTTGTTTTGGTCAGGTTGACTGACTGAAGAATTTTGGATATATGGATTGAAACACAAGGCAGTGAATAACTCTCGTGAGAATAATTATAAGATAGGTGATGTTATTGAATCACGAAGCAATTAAGTTAAGCAATGTTATTGTTTTAGGTGCATTTTTCTCGGTTGCAACCCATGACTAGCACAAATCATGATGTAATCCAACAAGTTATAATTATAAGTTAGGTGATGTTATTGTTTTTTACAGACTCTATACAAGGGATCTGCTGTGCAGAGAAATACCTTGTGTGTGCTCTGCAATGACCACATTCATCAAAGGAAAACACTTGTTCTTCCCCGAAGGATGATCCTCTGGGTCGAGCTACTGACATGCACGGTCATCGTGGCAAAGGAAAAGATGGGTCATGTTGCAGCGTGTCCCATCCACCTTCTCATCCTCTCTATCCTCTAGTTTCTTCTCTCGGTGCGCTCACATCTTGATCGATCCAAATGTTGAATTCCCGCCGTCACCCACCCATTCGCAGATCGTTGGATCTCACCCGCCCACCCCCATTGCGTGCAGCCAAATCCCCCTTCCGCCCACCCCCTCAAGCATCGCCAACCCTCCCATATCCACCAGGCTTGCTTCGCAATGGCCATGCAAAGCTTGCCCGCAGTGAGTGTCGTGCAGGTCGCTGACCACGACCATGGCCACGCCCCGAAACCCTAGCTTCCCCTCGCCCGTCGTGCGTGCTGCAAGATGACGTCGAGGACGACGTGGTGCGTGCTACCGGCCAGCGCCATCGTGCTCCCTATTGCTTGCGAACGACGGCCTGCGGCGAGGCCTTTGACTACCACCGATTATGCTAGTTGATTTGAGCAGCTAAGGTGGATGCTCCTAGCGTGTTGGGTGGTGCTGCCAAAGGCTTCGACGGGTGCTACCATGGGCGAACGGCGATGCTACCATGGGGCGGAGCCGGGTTTGATTTTGATGCAAACTTTTTAAATTTTTTATACCGAGTATAAATGTGTGGATTTGGTAAAAAAAAAGAGACAGGTGTCAGCAGGCGGACCCGTGCAATGGGGGGGGGGGGGTTGATCCCGGAGTACCAGTAGCTGCTATGCTGCTATTTAATTACCTCTGCTTTTTTTTTGAGAAAATTACATCGGCTCAAACTTCGTGGTTACCGTAGGTACGTACACACGAATATTCTTTTTTCTGGAGGGACGGTATGTGTACAGTGAACACGAGGACGGATATGTGATTGATCCGTGGGAAAAGCGTGGCGTACGTCCGCGCGGCCGGGGCCGTAGCAGCAGCGGCTAGCATCGAACAGAACCGACCGGCAGGGTCGGCGCGCGTCCCGCTACCGATGCATGCGCGCGCGCCTACGTACGGTGTCATGCACTGTAGCACACGAGCTAGCTCCACAGTTTCCGTGCACGCCATGCATTAATCCATCCATCGTCGCACACATAAATACCGAATACTCTCTCCATAACAATTTATTAGTACTAGAGTATTACACATTTCGAAAAAAATCAATGTTATAATTTTTGTGGCATATTCTCATATTTTGTTGAACAAATAGATTGTTTTTTTAAGTGTGCAATACCTTAATAAACCGGTATGGATGTACAATACTATATTTAGCTTTTTGTTATAATTCCTCTATTTCATATTTGTTGATGTGCATTTAGTGCTAAATCAACAACAACTACTAATACGAGTATGAAACTAAGGAGTAGTACTCTTTCTCGATTGTGTATGTAATTACGTGTTTGATCATTTTTTGTGAAATGCGAGAATATATATACTTATTAGTCATGGCCACTAGATGTTTTTTTTCTTCGACTTAGTAGCATAAAACCACCACTTTGAAACTAAAATTTACCAAAAACCACCACTTTAAGTTTCCCATTTATGTAAGTTTTTTTTTGCAAAAATCATTAAATGTGAATTGACAATGAATTAACATTGATTCTGACCAGTTTGGCCCACCTATCAGAGACAAATTCCTGACGTGGACTAGGGCCCACTTGTCAGTGCAATAAAAATAAAATAAACATTTTTCTCCTCTCTCTGTCTCTCTCTCAACATCCCGTTGACTGGAAGTGGTCACCATTGTAGTAAGGTCTCTAAAGTTAGGATTTTTTTTGAAAGAATATCTCTATATCTCATAGAAAGAAAAGAAAAATTCCATGAGGTTGGACCTAAGGGGAATTTTCCCGTGTAATTGCATGCAAAGTAGAACATATGAATTCAAATCCTTCAAACCAAACAAGCACTATATGAACAATTTATGAGTAGTAGAATTATCGAAGGTTCGTACAAAATTCCATTGATCCAAACAAGCCCTAAGATTTATGTAATTGGGTGTATTTGATGTGCTATGATACTTATGTTTTTCTCTGAAAATGATGGTTTTACAATATGGACTCCATCACTGGTCCATGCACAAAAATGTGTGATACTAGTAATTTCAAATTATAATTCAAGCCATTGGTACTTGCCTAGATAAGTTGTAGTAGTAGTAGTACTATTACTATTACTGGTCCATGCGCGAAAATTATGTGATAATGGCAACTTGAAAATAGAATTCGAGGTATTATTATTTATTATCCTACCTTCCATTTGCCTAGAGAAGTAGTAGCGCGCACGGTAGCAAGCATATGCGCCGCCCCCGCACAGTGACCCGCACCGTACTCCGCGCATGAACTGTAGCAGGCTCTAGCAACAATGGCAATCACGATCAGTTAGGCCACCAGGCTACTCCCACATTAACTCACACTGGAACCTCCTCCTCCTCTGCAGATCATGTGATGGATCGATCAGCCACATAACTTTGGCATGAAGAATCGCCACGGAATCGGCAAAAACCACCGAGTCAGTCAAGAGAAGCACGCAGCTAGGCTCAGATCACAAACTGATATCCTTCTCGTAGCCACACTAGCTAGCCTTTTGCACAACAGTGCATGTAGTATAATATTTTGTGTCCATGTCAAGCATGTACTGTGTACTCCACAGCATAGCTAGCTGCATGAGAGAGAGACAAAAGCCATGCGCATGGAGGGGCCAGGCCGCTGCCGTTCCTTCCACGCAGAGGTGAACATGTACATGCAGCCCTAGCTTGCTAGCTCGTGATATCTTCTCAGTGATGCAACTTTGATCTTCATTCTCTATCTCTCTCTCTAGGGATATGACCGAAAAGAGTGGCATGATTACCCTAGAGGAGCTCTTGCCCTCTCTCACCCCCTGCGGCTATCTGTGCATGAAGAACATAGGTCCTTCCTGTTGGAGACCCTGTTCCCTTGTCTCTCTCTCATTCCTCTCTCTCACATCCCTGTCTTCATTGAATGTTTAGGGGAGCCTGGCAAGAGCTTGTGTGTGACTTCAGTTGGAGCCATCGAGTGTTTCTTGTTTTGTATGATAGGGAGAGGAGTGGAGAGCAACTCTGTGGCCACATGGAATGCTGCGAGGCAAAACGGTCACTGCAACCAGTGAAAGGGACTGGGAGGGCTAGACGGCAGATGCTATATATATCAGGGCAGGATCAAATCGGTTAACTCAAGATAAGTACTAGTACTACTGTGGTGAAGAGAAGTGGGAGTGAACAAGAGAAGATCCCAGAAGTTGGGTCCAAATTATGAAGGGTTTCAGAATTTAATTTGTTAGAGCATGAGGATTTTTCAGGAAAGCTAATATGGCTTCACCAATCCCAACTTGATTAGAACTCTTGCTATGGCTTGGAACTGGAGCAAGAGACAGTCTAACAAAATGTTGGCATAGATCGAACATTGTTTTCTGAAGTGTGTTTAAGGTACATTAATCCATGGCTATCTAGCAACCCTTGCTTTACTGAGGTAGATGATCCTCTCTTTTTTTATAGTGCTGGCTAGGAGCTCTGGCATTAAAAAGACATACGGTATTCACAAACCTCGGCTCTAGGGATCAAACATGCCGACAGGTGAGGTGCCTAAACATCTGTTCCATACTTAAGGAATGGTGCCTAAACATTTGCCTAGAGAAGTAGTAGTAGTATATGAAGGGGTAATTTGATGCCTGATTGGTTTTCTCAAATTTGTATTTGTATATGGCAATTACTTTAACGTGAGACTAAACAAACCTGACATCCAATCATAAATTAAGAGAAAAATTAAAAAAGAAAGTTAAAAAAACAGATGATACCGTACCACTACATCTGTCATAAAAATTGAAGTATCATAATGTCAAATTACTTTTCTTTCACTCCACATATATTTCTACAGAATTGTTATTCAAAGAGCTATAATGTAGACTGCACCACATCAAGGGGTGTATTTGGCCACTACTGAAAAAACGAATCTAATAGTAGTAGTTGCAAAATATTCCGCAAAAATAATCACGAATAGAGTATAAATTACGACTTCAAATGCATGAGATCTAAAATTTGGTAGAGAAGAGAGAGAAAAATAGACCAAGGATTGTAACAGATACAAACGTTATTAGATGAACAGTACCATGCTGGGATTGTTCAGAGTGCAAGTTATCATTCTTGTTTCTTGAGTTGTGGCTTAAATTTGGATCTGAAATTGTATGTTCATGCCAATGAATGTTGTCACTTTGTTTTCGGAAAAACATCAAGTCATTTTTTGTACTCCTCTATCGAGGAATATAATGTGAATTACAATACTTAGAATCAATGTTGTAAAAGTTTACGGATAGTGTATGCAGAAATATATCACCAAAGTCTTATGTTTGAGATTGTGAAAAGTCAAACATGCCTTATCTTATTGGACATTTGGACATATTACTATATTAAGAGTTAGTGTTCTATTACGACTTAAGGTTCTAGGGCACCTTCCATGGCCTCTGCTCTGTCCAAGAGTACACATCCCTCCCATCCAAGAAAAATAAGCCCTATAGTATTTCAAGGTTTCCGAAATTGTAGGTCTCCTTACTGTTTTCCCACTCTGATTTCTCACCAATAGTCTCGCGTGTGGGGCAATGATGACAGGAGAGGATATCGACGGAAAGTAACCACATCTAGCGATGAAAAACTGTGTTATGAGTATATATTCAAATTGCACACAAGGGAGCTCCTTGTATTCATAATAAAACCAATGATTTCTAGGAATGGCGGCCTAGTCATTTTTTCTCCGAGCTCTAGGGAGCCCTACTTTTCGAAAATCGAAATTGATGCTACCTCAGTTTCGATTAATAAGGCGCACACATATTTAAATACGATCTTTGACGTATATAAGTTGAGCAATAAAATCTTAATTATATTGTACGTAATTAATATTGTAGGATTCATATTAAACACACTTTCTAATTATGTTAATTTTATACCAACATAATTAGTATCGTTATATACTTCAAGTAATTCTTGGTCAAAGCAAAAAAAAGTAAAACAAGGACGCTTTATTCATCGAAATGGGGGGAGTATTTATTATTCTATAAAAATGTGGATTATTTTTTGTGGATACATTTAGATGGGAGTACATTGTTTAGAGCCGGGTTTTCTTGGATTGATAATTAGCATTTTTCTAAAAAAAAAGAGTTGGTTTTCTGACTAGACTAGACATAATTCATGTTGTTGGTATGGTCGTGCATAGTGTTCATGACAACAAGCACAACTTTATGATATATAAAGTCGGTATTTAAGTATCACTACCCACAAAATAACACGTCCATCTGAATTATTTCGCCGACAATATTTTAGGAGCTCCGCCGCTTCATTCCACGGACAGGCAGCAGAAAGCCACCCATCAAAATCAGCTGCGCTAGGAGTCCGTGAATATATTCAACGAGCCAATCATGGCGATCCAAGACACACGCATACGTACGTACGCACTCCGACGTAGTGTAGGCGCGTTCCTTCCCGAGGTTACTCTGAAAAACGCAGGCAAAGCAACTGTGGCCAATGCCCGATTACCACTAGCGTGATGCTAATTTTTAGCCTACGGTCTGTCCATATTTTACTCCATTCACTGCGATAGCCTACGGTATGTCGCATCATTTCTTGTCCGATTTTTATTACCGCTGCAAAAGCTTCTAGCTAGCCTGCCCGCTGCTGTGTCTGCGTGATCTGAAAAGATTCACCGGGATCACCGCAATATCGCATGCAGATCCTTCATTCATTATATCGGCTGACACTTGTTCACATGAGCTAAGCTACTGGTAGTACTAGTGCTACTCTAGCTGAACAGCAAGCAATATTTTATGGTGCGGATTAGCATGCAGATCCCTCACGATTCACGCATGGAAGAAGAATCTATCGACCGATCCCAAACGAAAGGACGAATCGATACGTGTATCGTGTATGCTAATGTTTGTTTTCCTTTGCAAAACGAAAAAAAAGAAGTTTGTTCTCCTTAACCCTAACAACCGCCTCTTAAATCCTAGTTGTCACCTTCTACTTTGTCTTTGTCCGACAATTGTTGGTCCTCGCCTCTTATATATGCTTGTCGTTCTAGTTGCGAGAGGGGGAGGGGTACCTCGGTCCTGCGCTCGACGTTGTAGTTAGGTCTATAAAGTTAGGGTTTGGCCAACCGTCAACGGCGGTACGTATGGTGGCTATATAGCGGTGATGTGCGAAAAAATAATAAGGTTTCCCCATCTCCTTACCACCTTGTCGTCGATAATCTCGATGATGGCATTGACGAGGGAGGCGGATCGTCTTGACAGTGCTTTCTTGGAGTGGTGGATCTTGTTTTTTTTTTCCTACAAGTGTTGTAGGTTTATCTCAGTGGTGCGTTGTAATGTCAAGCGAATGGCGTGGTCGTGTGTCTTAGCCATCCGGATCTAGTTCACGATTGTTTTCCTACCTCAATCTCATTAGAGAGTGTTGAGGTTTGTGTTCCAAGGTTCTGTCTGCCCAGACTTGGGGCATCATTCAAGCCCTTTCAATTCAGGGTTTATAGGGTTTAGAGTTTAGAGGGAGGTCCAGATGCTGCACCGAGCTATTCTCACAGCACGCCATCGGTGGATACATGAGGAAGAAGGTATCGATATCCACATTGCATTGGATATTTATTTTCAAATCCTATCAAGATATTTTGGCATTTTTTCCAAAAATAAGATTCAAATTTAGACGCTTCCATTACATAAAGATGGCGAGGACGACAGACAATTGAGTTTGGTTCGAGTATTATTTCAACAAAACATCAATATATATGTGAAGAATAATCATAAACATTTCACTAATTTTAAGATCAATATAGAGGATTTATGCGTGTTGGTGGGTTCGAGGTCGTCGTACATTGGGCAATAAAGTATGTGTAGATTTTGGTCAAGTAGTATGCCCCTAAATCGTTGTCGGAGATTTAGGATAAATGTATAATAGAATGTGTCTTGGTTCATTAAACGTGCGACCAGTATCTAGTTCTGTATAGTAGTCCATCTATATTCAACACGAAGTGTGCAACAGTCATTTTGAGCGCGAATGGCATGTGCATTTGGTAAACGAGAACCCAAATGCATGTATAATACTATATGCTTAGGAGATATGCTTAGATAAGTAAACCATTTTTTAGTTATGTATATTGGTCTTATTTATAATTTGGCAGATGCTTATTTAGACACCTTCATGTACACTGGTGCCTAAAAAATGTTTCGTTTATTTTTATAAAGACTCATCTAAACAGACCCGATCGATAGGAAAAAATTTCGGCAGCATCTCCAAAAATTGCCCATCAACCGGCCGGGCCCTACGGCGCCGTCGTCGGCCGCCACCGGCCCCGCGTGGGTAGAATTGAAGAAACTCACGCGCGCTAATGGCGTGCATTGACCACGTGCGACGATTGATGGCCGCCTGGCTGTGCTGTCGCTGTGGAGGTCGGCGCGCCACACGCACGCACGCACCCGATCCGTGCTAGCTGCCTGTATGTACGTGCCATGTGCCCATGCATCCATATCGTACGGCGCCTCGACTTGCCCGGCCGTGTCGATCTGCCATGATCAGTGTACGTACCGGCCGGCAAGTTTATCGCCGCGCACAACAGACAAGCTAGCTAGCCGTGTACCGGCGTACGACAGGTTCGAAATGGACGCATGCAAGCTTGACCAAAACTTTGTACCGCAAAAAATATCTGTATGTATCCGTACCTATATAAAGTTGAGGAGATTTTCTTTTAAAGATGGAGGGAGTAGTAGATTTTTCAGATTGATTTCGGGGCAATGTTGTTCCATTTCTTCCACAAAGGATAATAGTTACATGCATGAAATTAAACAAGAATTCGCATAATCAAAAAATAACTGATTTTAATAATTTATCCTATCCATAGTAAGTTTCGATGATTTTGTACTGTATTAAAATCAGTGACGCTTACTCCGTGTTAGACTACTCATAGTGGGAGTAACTAAGGTAGTAATATAGAACTACATGCATTGCCACCTAGATATTTTGATGACATGGCATGGCACCTAGATATTTTGATGACATTTTGGAGTACTACATCTAAATTACTATGCACTATGAAAGTAGTAACATAGACTAGTGTCATATGCATGACACTACCCTATGTTATTTCCCACTATGACTAGTCTTATGAAATGGAGGGAGTTTTTATTCAACGTTCATCCAGTTTAGCAATAAACGATGTTTCGGACACAACTACGTGCTGACTGTCAATATCACGTAAATATTCAGCTTAGAGTAAAAAAAATGTTTTTCAAAAAATTATATTTAGTTGGGTTTTCTAGGACTGTGATAAAGACTAGCTTGTGGTCAAAATTACGGTGTGAGTAGCGTGTCAATATCTGAAATGGTGCTCATTTGTGCTATGAATTAACTACAGTCAACTATCGTACCATTCATCATGTATTCTCTAAGTTGTATATGGATTGTAACTGCGATTTTTCTAGTTGCATATAAATTGCAACTAAGATTTATCTGGTTGCACATTAGTTGCAACTAAACTTTCTCTCGTTCCTTCTAGTTTTGACCACTCTGCATGACATTTGCTAAAGTCACTGAACCCGTATGTGAAGCTCAAGGAGAGATGTGACCAGGCGATATTGAAACGCATGTACGTTTTCGTCCACACACCGTTGACTTTGCCGATCCATCTTGACTCTTGAGTGGTGTTGGGGTTTCGGAGATGTGGTAGACCATATACCGTCGCTGACGGGAGGGATCCTACTCTTTGTGTAGGTTGTTTGCTGGTGTCTTCTTTAAGATGAGGAGGTGGAGGCTGAATTTTGAAGTTGAAATAAAATCCTTCCCGCTCTATCCTCTTTTTGGTTGGGTGTCTAGTGCCAAAGGAGAGCGGGTGGAGTCGGGCGTCCCCGCGGATCTCCTGTTATCTAGCGATTTTCATGTTCGTTGGTGTGATTTTAGGTCTACATCTTCCAATCTACCGATTTCATCTTTACCGATGGTTGCTGCTCTGATATGCTATTCCTTTGGACCTTAGCATGTATTCATGTTTATCTACAACAATAAGTTATGTTATGACAAGCTTTGCTCGGCTCTAGTGATAAATGGATAAGGATGGTGGTGTGCTTTCAACTCGTACCAGTGTCTATAGTCGTCGCTACGTGGTCTAAAGATTGATTTATAATTATTGCTTTATTTGTACTACCATGGATGTTAATTTATCAATAGATCTAGACTTTTGGAAAAATAAATTAACCATTACATTTTTGAAGTTGTATGATTGCAGCGAGTTCTTTGACCTAAGAGCATCTCCACCGGCGCCTCCCAAATAGTCGTCGGCAGAGGCGACGACACCTTCGTGTGGGGGACGCCGGCACTGCATCCTCTATTTAGGGGAGATGTTTCGACACCGGCGCCCCCAAACTGACGGCCCTGATAGATGTTTTGAATTAAAATCACAAATAAAAGCATAGAAAATCAAATAAAGAGAAGAAACATTCCATTCCACAAACTAATACATAGTTGGGAACGTGGTTTACGCGAAGATATAGTTTGGAACATGGTTTTCCACAAACTAATACATAGTTTGAACCATGGTTGACACAAATATAAAACATTGTAAAATAACTAAACCTAACTAGGCAGGTCATCGCACGTTTCGTGTATTCGCTGCCAAGAAAGAACACTCTCAGGCACACACAGTCACCCAAACTGGAAAATCCAGCTAGTGACGGTGCCCCTGTTGGTTCTTTCGAGGAAGAACATCCAAAAACATGCGTGCCTATTTTCGCTGAGAAGAACAACACTCAGTCGTCGTCCTTCTCGGCGTTGTCGCCGTTGTAGTGGCGGCGGCAGCGCGTCTCGTTGAACACCTTGGCGCTCATGTCCCCCTCGCCAAGGTAGGAGAACATGAGCACGAAGCCGGCTTCGAGGTGGTGGTTGTGCGCGAACTTCTCCCAACCGATGTGGAGGTAGATCTTGCCGCGCGCGACGTAGATCACGTCGACGATCCACCGGCAGCAGCCGCAGGCAGCCTCCCGCAGATGCAGCGAGCTCGGCTGGTCACCGGCGACGAAGTTGGCGGACGTGTCCGGCGGCCTCTGGATGCCGTGTGGGTCGCCCCCTTGAGGATGATGACAAACTCGAACACCACTCGTCGCTCCTCCTCCTGCAGATCCGACGATGAAGACGCACCGTCGCAGGCGACAGCGAGCGTGCAGCTCTCCCGTGGCCACGACCACGACCGCGACCTCGGCCACGACCATACATGACATCGTCTCTTCAGATAGTGGCGGGTAGGGTTGGGGAGAGAGGCGCTAGGGTTTGTGTGTGAGATGGACAATGAGAGGCAGCCATTTTTATAGGCCGGAGGGAGGCGGGGGAGCGATGGCGCTCATTAACGCCGGCACGCAGAGAAAGGCGCGGTGGGATGGTTTTTCTGCGCGTATGTGGAAACTGCACCGCCGCAGCGCCCCAATAACTCCCATCGCAAAGGTAGGCGACGGTTAGTTTAAAATTAAATGTGTCGCTGACGCGTCGGCCCCGCTACTCCCCATTGGCGTCGACTTTTGGGATGTGTGGCTGACAGGCGGCTCCCACGCTCAAAATTTTCAGCCTCGTGAGGCGCTGGCACGCCCGATTTACGCCATTGACCAAGGGGTCGGCACGGGGTTGCAGGCGCTTCTATTGGGCTCGAAAAATCGCCGACGTCGTTTGGGACGCGCCAGCGTGAGCCGCTCCCGGCCCCCAAATCTATCAAAGCTGCTATGGGGGCGCCGGGGGAGATGCTCTAACCCTTTGCCAAACATTAAAGCGGCTTCTAGCCTCTTGAAACACCTTAAAATTTCTTATGGCTGTTCTTGGTTACGTCATGCTAGATTGATTAAGTGAAGCACATGACACGACACGTAAATTGGATTGGCTAGACTGAAATGATTTAGCTGTTTTTTGTTCCAAAATAGGTAGGTCATGTTACTTAGGTTGGCTGGTTTTTGCAAAGATGTTCTGATAGAATAGTTTTGGATCCTCTGGATAACTAAACATGTAGATCACGTCATTTGGTATAGCTAAATTTACTAACTTAAGTCATTTTTAACACAGATTTTGCCAACCAAAGTAACTTGACCTCCATTTCAATTAAATTATTTAATATGGTGTGTCTGATCGTATAAGCTTTAAAGTTTTAAGAGGAGGCAAAGATGATCTAAAGTTTGAAAACGAGTCATGACAAAGAAAGAATCTCAATACTTCTGGACTGCTTCAGTAAATCACAAGAATTGATAACAATCCGGTGCAGAAAACGAGGCACCCCCACGCACGCACGCATGCAGGAACTTGTGCGCAGCTGACTTGAAGCTGTCGGCCGGAGGAATTGCGGTGCAGTCGTGTGGGCAAATCACGGTCGGGCATGCATGCAGCCGAGACGTTGGAATTTTGGGCCTGCGCAGCAGATGCTCGAGATCCATGGATGGACTGAACATCGCACAATATCAATATTTTTCTGATCCCCAAATCAACACAAATGGCTGCACCAAAGTTTGCGAAATGAACAGAGCCAGCGGCGGCAGGCTACGTCCTTTTGCTAGCTTCGCAGCAGGCAGCAGCAGGCTGCCAACGCCAAGCATCGATCCCCGTATCATGCCGTCTCTCGTCTCGTCTCGTCACGTCCATCGATCGAATGCGTAACCGTGTGTGCGTTCCTTGCACCACCCAATCATGGTCGTTGGCACCCGACAAGGCATTCTAGCATTACGTACTGTGCGTGTGTATGTACGTGGTCGGGAGTTTTTCTTCGCCTCTACAGGGTTCAGTCACGTACGTTCAGGTCCCACGCACCGGCACACGCCAACGTCGTCGTCGAGGGATAAGACAGAAACATCATTGCGTCTCGTGCGAAAGATACAAACAAGGAAGAAGAAGAAGAAGGTCACGTGCACGTGTCACATTGGTCAAATGAGGTGATATGGTAATAAACCCGTGTGCCGACCCGGTAATATGCTACACCTACGAAAGTAGATACGGGAGAAAGCCTACTTACTGACGTGTTGTGAAAACGATTGGAAAAGATAGCCCAGAATTACGGGAAAAAATAGAAGACAACTGCGTTTCTGGCTGCGCCCGCTTCCGGCGAGCGACACCTCACCGGGCTGGACGTTGCCCTTTGAAAGCATGTTGTAAAATAAGCGTTCATCTCGTTTGCTAGACATGAAATTGTCTTCATAAATGTAGCATACGTTAGGTAGATACCATCAACTAGATAGTACCCCTTGTTGTATGCGTGACCGTTTATCTCAAAGTTCACGGCAGGAGTTTGTCCCTCATCTAGCCTGGCAAATACCAGAGAGCGTTGCAACACGTTGATATCATTGTTTCTTCCTGCAATACCAAAAATGCATGCCAAATCTAAAGTTCATGGACTGCTCATACGTTTCAAACATATCTATAATTTTTGATGCTCCATGCTTGTTACACCAATTCACATATGTTTTGCTCACACTTTGTTGCACTTTTATACATTTTTCGGCACTAACCTATTAACAAGATGCCACAGTGCCAGTTCCATGTTTTCTGCTGTTTTGTATTTCAAAAAAGTTGTACATGAAATATTCTCGAAATTGGACGAAACAAAGGCTGAAGTCAATATTTTTTCGTAACAAAGACAGAGTCCAGAGGGGGGTCGAAGACGAGCCACAGGGCAGTCACGCCATGCCTGGGCTCTCGCCAAGGTGTGGTGTGGGCCCCTGGCCTCCACCGACCTCGCCCTTCCGCCTATTTATTCACGATCTCGGGAAAACCTAAAGACCCGAGCCTCCATCCACGAAAAGTTCCGTCGCGGCCGCCATCGTAGACCCTTGCTCGGGAGGGTTCTAAAGCTCTTCCCAGCACCCTGCTGGAGGGGTTTATCACCATCGGAGGCCTCTACATCATTGATGACCCGCAAGTATAGTGGATCGCAACACTCTTCGAGGGAAGTAAAACCCAAATTTATTGCTTCGACACAAGGGGAGCCAAAGAATATTTATAAGCTTTAACAAGTGAGTTATCAATTCACCTGCACCTGAAAATAGACTTGCTCGCAACAGTTTATCAGTAGTAACAGTTTTATGGCAGTGGGAGTAGTGAAGTAACAGCAGTAGCGAAATAAAAACAATAGTAGCGATGATTGCAGTAGACAACATTGTTAAAATACTGTAAGCTCAGGGATGAATGAATGGGTGTTGCATGAATGAGAGAGTCCATGTAATAGCAATACATAGGCATTGCAAATGATAATGATAAAAGCATCCTAGCATAATATATCCATAGGCGTGTGATCCTATTTAGTCGTGCTCGCAATGAGAAACTTGCACGATATCTTTTGTCCTACCAGCCCGTTGCAGCGGGGCCTCTAGGGAAACTATTGGCAATTAAGGTACTCCTTTTAATAGAGTACCGGAGCAAAGCATTAACACTATGTGAACACACGTGACTCTCACATCATAGCCATCCCCTCCGGTTTCGGACAACAATATGTGTATACAACTTGCAGATATGATCAAAAACAATAATTATCCTCATGAATCAATAACATGTTCAGATCTGAGATCATGGCACTCGGGCCCAAAGTGACAAGCATTAAGTATAGCAAGTTGCAACAATGTAAAAAATACTAACAATAAATACTAGGCACTATGCTCATAACAATCTTATAGCTATTACATGACCAATCTCATCCAATCCCTACCATCCCCAACAGCCTACAGCGGGGAATTACTCACACATGGATGGGGGGATCATGGATGGTTGATGGAGAGGCATCGGTGATGGCGATGGCGATGATCTCCTCCAAATCCCCGTCCCGGCAGGGTGCCAGAACGGAACTTCTGGTCCCCGGATTGGGGTTTCTGGTGGCGGCGGAGCAGCGGAACTATTTCTGGAAAAATGTCGAATCCCCTCGGTTTTCAGGTCCAGGGGCATCTTATAGTGCGAAGGAGAGGTCGAAGGGGTGGCTGAGAAGGCCACACCACCCCTAGGCGCGGCCAAGCCCTGGCCCGCGCCTAGGGGAGGTGTGGGCCCCTCGTGGCCCCCTCCGTCTCGTCTTATGGCTCCAGGAGTCTTCAGGTGAAATATGGGTTTTTTCTATATTTTTCAGGATTTTTCCCGAAAGTTAGATTTCTACACAAAAACAAGACACCAGAGCAATTCTGCTGAAAACAACGTTAGTCCGTGTTAGTTGTATTCAAAACACACAAGATAGAGGGCAAACAACAGCAAAAGTGTTCGGGAAAGTAGATACGTTTTGGACGTATCAACTCCCACCAAGTTTAGCTTATTGCTTGTCCTCAAGCAATTCAACTGAGTGCGATAAAAGAAACTTTCACGAACCTATTTGCTTCATATGATGTATATATTCTCATTACATGATCAAATGCTCAGGCAATTCATAATAAGAAGCATGCAACTAAGAATACTCAATAGTTATGCAAGTCATGAAAGGATACCAACACAATACTAAGCAACATGAAACATAAGTATTTGCAGGATTGCAATGTTCATCATATGATATGATAAAGTGGTATCTCGATTTCCCTATTTGTGGAGCAAAACATGAATGTCGGGGCACCTCTGAAGTTCAAGAGAAGACTAGAAGTAAAAAATGTCGAAAGATTCAAGCATCACAATTATACCACAATTAATCTTATTCCGGGACAAGCACATTAAACTATGAATGATAACTATGCTTCCAAGAAAATGCCCGGCGAACGGATGGTGACTCAACATAAAAGTATAAAATTGGCCCTGCGCAGAGGGAAGTAAGATTGCTCATGTGCTAGAGCTTTTCATTTCGAATGCAATAGGAGTGTGGAAAATATATATTTCGAGAAATGCAACTCATGTCAACGGTAGTGATAAATAATATGGCTCATGCATAAAACTTCCTATAAATTGCTGGCCTCATGCATAATATACTAATAGTGCTCACACCTTGTCCTAATTAGCTTGGATTTTCATGGATTTTCATCGCATACATATGTTTCAACCAAGTGTCACTGAGGGGTACCTCCTTTCCTCCTGTACAAAGGTCCTAGGAGATGAATCTCATTTGATTTCTCAATTTTGATAAATCTTAACTTTTCGGACATCCATACCGGGAAAACAAGGACAACAGATATTTGGACTTTTGTCCAGCTGAAACTTCCACCATGTGAACATGGCTTAAGTTGGCGGCCCAATGTTCCTCTCTAACAATATGCATACTCCAATCTTTGCAACTCATGGTAACTATCCCTTACTTCAAACAAGATAAGCATGCATAGCAATTCACACGATATTCAACAAAGGCAAGTTGATGGTGTTCCCCACGACAGCATGGTTATCGCACAACAAGCAACTTATAAGAACTGAAATGCATAAGACATAATACTCACCACAATAGTTTTTAGACTACTTTCCCATGAGCTATAAATTACACAGAATAAGTGATATTTTTGAAGGTTTAAAGATAGCACACAAGAAATTCACTTTGAAGTGGCAGCGAAATACAACATATAGGTATGTATAGTGGTCTCAATTGGCACTTTAATTTTTAGCAGTTGCATGCACGAGTAGAGCTTATACTCAGTACAAGTGAAGGCTAGCAATAGACTCGGAAGCGACAATCAAGAAAGCAGTAACTGTCACAATCATGCTTGCGACGGGTAAAATTAACAGAAGCATAAAAGTAATACAAGAACTCCGAGTCAAGATAAATCATCGAGGCTTAAATGACTTTGTTTTAGTCTCATGCATGCTTGAGCATGTGCCAAGTCGATTCAAAAGAAATATTCAGAGGAGGATACCACAATGTCATATCGTTATATGAATAGAGCAATGCAAGCAAACATCTATATGACATGTTACCTTATATTAGTAACTTGGAACCAATCATGAGAGAGCATAAACTACTGAGCATAATTAAGTAAAATACATCTTACACAAAGAAACTAAGCATGTTCACATAAATGAGTATACGTACAAAAATGAAAACAAATAGAGTTCATACCAGCCTCTCACCATAATTCGAATTGTCATGACCATCATTATTGCTCTTCACTTGTGTTGATTGAATAATATGAAATGATAACCAAGCTCCAATGAAGTCACGGAAGACCGTTGAACCCTGCAGCAACTTTACAAAATCAAAGAAGAACAATAAATATTTTTGGGTTTTCGATATTTAATCAACACACAAAGCAAAATCTTTTTGGATTTTCTCATAGCAAACCATAATGAGAATATGAAACAAACTAAGAAGCTAATGGAGAGAAAAACAGAAATATTTTTTTATTTTTGTGTTTTGGACAAGTAGATACAAAAGCGAGCAACAAAAAAAAAAACTAAAATAAACACGCAAATGCAACAAGTGGCAGAAATCTGCCAACCCAGAACAACAGGCAAAGATCTATTTTTATGAAGATGTTCTGTAGCGCATCTAGAAAAGTGCTCAACTAACGAAAGTTAGACAACAACCTAGGGCATATGCTCAAAAATTGGCAGCTCAAAATTCTATTCTAGCTATTTATACGATTTTTTATAGTGACAGCACATAATCTGTTTTTAGACAGCAACTCCCCAAATTCTTACCTCCTTTCTATTAGAGGCTATCCTTGGTATAAAAACAAAACAAATAAACTAAAGAGGGGTTATTACAGTAGCAACAACTCCCAAGCTTCAAATAAAGATAAATTACTTAAACAAAACAAACAAGAACAAAAAGAAAGCGAAACATGGATATACAAAGTTCCGATGGAATATAATATGTAGATGAGTGAGATGTCGGTCTACCTTCCCCCAAGCTTAGGTTTTTGGACTAAGTGGAGATCAACCCATGGTGAGTAGTGGCTCCAGGATGGTGGGTCATCCCTAGCATGATCATACCCCGGCCCTCGTGAGGAAGAAGAAGCTGAAGGCCCATAGTAGAAGTCAGGTTGCTGGTATGAGAATCCAGCAGTGTCAGAGGGCTGGAAGAAGTTATCTTCGGCCTCCCCTCAATCGTCCTATGCATGTCGCTCCATCCTCCTCTGATAAGCTCCTCCCCTGACAAATCTCTTTATAGAGTTCCAGCAATGGCTTGGCTCTCCTTGATTTTTCCGCATGATCCCCATTGTGGCACTGTGATAGCTGCACAGAAATCATCGAGAGGCAAATCGACAGCTATATTATATATTTTGTAATGAACCATGGGGTCAGGTAATTTCCAACTAAATCTGAAGTCTTGCACCACAGACATGGTTATCTTAACATGTCGGTATGGTTCACCATCAACAAAAATTTCCAACCCCGCATTGGAAACCAAAGTCCGGAAATCTTGTAGAATTCTGCAGACACTCATGAATTTCACACATGGATAAAGAGAAGGAAAAACTTCTTCCTCCCGGTGAATCTTCATGACTTCATTCAACTCTAGTTCATGTTGTTTGATTTGATATGCATTGCCTTCCATCTCTGAATTTTTTAACAAACCTCATAAAAAATGATTATAAGACAAACAAAATGAAGGAGAACACTATGGAGACTCATAAGAGGTCTAAAAATGCATTAAAACAACTTATCCCATCATAATACAAGCATGCAAGCTCACATATCATGTCATCTACAGAAGCAAAATATTCAAGATATACTTAACCAATCAAAATTCTACTTGAATAATCGGAGGAGTTACATACCGGAGAGCAAATGCTACAAATTTCAGCAAGAAATATGGGCTCGAGGAAGGAGATCAAAAATCGCGATGAAGAACAACAAAACAACGGATTTGAGCAATGGGGGTGTGTTTTCTCGGGAGAGAGAAGGGAATGGCGAGAGGAGGGAGAAAGTGGAGGGCCGAGGAGCCCACACTGCCTTGGCGCGGCCGGGGTGTGCCCCGTACGGCCACATGGTGTGGCCTGCCTGTGGGTCCCCCTGGGCTGCCCTGAGTGCCTCTCTGCCCCTTTTCTCACGCAAAAATTTTCTATACATTTTCTGGAATTTTTCGAGAAACTTTATTTTTGGGCAATTTTCAGAATTTGAATAATAATTCTATCGCAGGAAAACAATTATGGAATGATGAAAAACCAAATCAAAACGAAATCTACAACAACTCTAAGACATTCTAATATAAAGTCAATCAATAGTACATAGGTGAAAACATAGTTTCATTCATTCAAAATTATTTTGTTAACAAGGTTGATCAAGTCTTGTTATCAAAACAATTTTGTATGAAGCAAAACTTTGCATTTCACACAATGATTACGTTACCTCAATCTCGATAGGAATAGTTCCAACCATGACAATATTATTCTCTTTCTTTGGCTTAGGCAACGACAAATGAAAATCCCCAATTTGGATAGTGTCAACATTAATAATTGAGTTTAGACCATAATTAATATCAATCTTGTTGGTAAAATAAACCATATGCTCTTTTTCATCAACATTAAAAATTACTTTTCCTTGGTTGCAATCAATAATAGCCCCATGCAGTGTTAAGAAAAGGTCTCCCAAGAATAATATACATATTATCATCTTTAGGAATTTCCAACACAACAAAGTTAGTTAATATTATACAATGATGAGAAACTTGAACAAGAACATCCTCACATATACCAACAGGAACAGTAGTAGACTTATCAGCCATTTGCAAGGATATATCAGTTGGTATTAATTTTTCTAAATCAAGTCTCTTATAGAGAGAGAATGGCATAACACTAACTCTTGCTCCTAAATCACATAAAGCAGTTCTAACATAATTGTTTTTTATGGAGCATGGAATAGTGGGTATACTTGGATCATCAAACTTCTTTGGAATCTTACCATTAAAAGGGTAATTAGCGAGCATAGTGGAAATTTCCTCATTTGGAATCTTCCTCTTATTAGAGACAATATCTTTCGTATACTTCGAATAAGGAGGCAATTTAATAGCATTATTCAAAGGAATTTGCAAAAACAAAGGTTTTATCCATTCACATAACTTATTATAACGTTCTTCCTCCTTCGATTTATGTTTCTTGTCAGGAAAAGGCATTGGTTTTGCACCCAAGGTTCTCTTTCACTACCATGTTTAGTAGCAATGAAATCTTCCTTAGTGTATTTTGTATTCTTAGTATGCTTTTCAGGTTCTTAATCAGTTTCTTCTTTATCGGAAGCATCATTTTTATCATTACTTTCAGTTTCAACATCAGAAATATATATACTATTAGGATCCTTAGCAGGTTCAGAGGATTCTACAACAGTTTTATGTGTTTTATTCTTTTTCTTAGACTTAGTCCTAGTATCATTAGCTTCTTCAATTCTCTTTGGATGTCCTTCGGTATATAAAGGATCCTGAGTAGAAACACCACTTCTAGTTCTTATTTCATAAGCATGTTTTTCTCTAGAAGCATTAACTAGCAAATCTTTCTGCACTTTAGTGAGCTAGTCAATTTGAGTTTGAACCATTTGGAAATGTTTAACAAGCATTTTAACATCATTAGAGGTTCTTTCCACAATATCATGCAAATTATTGATAGCTCTAGAATTATCCATTAGGTGATGTTCAACTCTCTTATTAAAATTATCTTGCTTAAGAAAATATAATTATCAAATTCATCTAAGAATTAATCAAGAGGTTTAGAGTAGGGAATATCTCTATTATCAAAGCGTTGGAGAGAGTGTACCTCAATAGTGGAAGAGCGAGGGATTGGCTTACATAATTCTTCTATAGGTGGTAGATTCTTCACATCTTCGGATTTAATGCCCTTCTCCTTAAGAGATTTTTTGGCTTCCCTCATCACTTCATCATTTAATTCAATCACTCCCCTTTTCTTCGGTGTTAGTATTGGCTCCGGTGTAGTCCAATCATCATAATTGTTGCTTATTTTAGCCAACAATTCCTCGACTTTCAGCCGCAGTTCTTTTCCTGAAAACACAACCAGCACAACTATTTAGGTATGTCCTAGATTCAATGGTTAGTCCATCATAAAATATATCAAGGAGTTCATTTTTAGCTAATGGATGTTTAAGTAGTGCTCTAATTAAAGAACAAAATCTTGCCCATGATTCAGGCAATTTCTCTCCCTCTACCTGCACAAAGTCAAAGATTTTCTGCAAAGCAGCATGTTGAGCACTAGCAGGGAAATATTTCTGAAAGAAGGCATTAACCAGACCAATATGACTATCAATAGATCGAGGAGACAAATTATCATACCAAATTTTAGCAGCTCCTTTCAGAGAAAAAGGGAAAATTTTAGTGACAAAGTAAGTGCGTATCTTAATATCATCGGAGAATAAATTACTCAAAGTAGAGAGTTCATTCATCTGTTTCATAGCACTTTCATTTTCAGTACCACAAAAAGGTTCTTTCTCAACAATAGATATGTAAGACAAATCCAGAGAGAAATCATAATCCTTATCTCTAATATTTATGGGAGATGTGGCAAACTTAGAATCAGGAGACAAATTATATCTAACAGCTTGTCTTGCAAGAAGACTTCTCATAGCACTTGCATCTCTAGTAGCATGACATTCTTCAATGAAGTCATCATCAAGTTCAATATAAGTTTCATCAAGATCATCGCTAGTATTCCCCTAGCTTGAGGTGAACTAACGGGTGTAATAATATTTTCAGCATTTTCAATTTGTTTAGCTCTACCAATTGTAGTATCTAGGAAAGAACCTAGCGATCCACTCTTATCAAGCGCAGTAGAGACATCATCAAAATCATCAGGAGCATTATCAGATTCAGCAGAAGTAGCAGTATCATGTGGTGGAGTAAGAAGCTTACTCATAATAGATGGCGAATCAAGAGCGACAGAGGTGTTCAGAGTTGTACCTCTTCTTGTAGTGGATGTCAATATAGGGAACTTTGATTCAGGAGCTTTCCCCATAATGAATAAATTGCAGCGAACAATATCACCTTCAAATGGGCTTGTAAATAAAGCTATGCTCCCCGGCAACGGCGCCGGAAAATAGTCTTGATGATCCACAAGTATAGGGGATCGCAACAGTCTTCGAGGGAAGTAAAACCCAAATTTATTGATTCGACACAAGGGGAGCCAAAGAAGTTCCCTATATCAAAAGCACTCTGTTGACTGCCAAAACCCACCGGCGGGCAGCGGCCTTGTCAACACCGTAGAGCCGGGAAGAGCCTAGAGCTGCGGCTGGCTGAGACCCCTCCGAGCGACGGCCCGCAATGCTCTTCTGGTCACACGCGGCGATGCGAAGTGCAAGGGCGTGCCACCTGACCTATACCTGGTCGTGGAAGGTGATGGGGATGCCTCGCTTAGTTTCTGCAGGGCATACATGTAAACATTAAATACGAGCCTCGATCGGCTCTCGGGTTATTCTCGTGAATCGGCTCAAAGAGCCGATCCACCCATGATTCGTACGGGGTGCACGAATACTTGGTGGTCCCGCTTGATCAAGATAGAGCTAATGAGATCTACGACGATTTAGGGTTTTCACCGCATAATCGGATCATCCTACTCCGGGTTGGGCCTCGCGGCCACGCACGGTGCTCGTAAGCCGATCGTAAACAAGGCCACAAAACCAACATGAAGTTGATCCTCGGAACATCCCGTTTAGGACTTGCGAACGCCACCCTACGTGCCACTCGGATCCTCCCCCCTTTGTAAGGCCTAACTATTGCGGATATTAAACTAATCCTTGTAGAACAAGGAGCAATCGTAACGGATCAGATCTACTAAATAATGATCAAGCGGGTGCCGCCCCCACACCTGAGATAGGCGTGAGGGCGGCTAGATATGCAAGGGTTGCACTACGTAAGCATGCTTAAACGAAGAACAATGCTAACCCTAACACATCTAATGATAACTACGTTGCTCGCCATCAAAAGCGCTTCAGTACGAGCAACGCATGAACAACGTGAGGCTTGTGCTGCCTAGATCGCAAGATGCGATCTAGGCAGCATGTCGCTTACTCCGATAGAAACCCTCGAGACGAAGGAGTTGGCGATGCGCCGAGATTGGTTTGTTTTGGGGGTTGAACGTGAGTTGTTGTTTATTCCATAAACCCTAGGTACATATTTATAGTCCAGGGGACTTTCTAATGTGGGCGTGCACTAAACCGTGCACGAGATAAACTCTAACTTCTAAATTGATACACCATCTATTATACTAAGATACACGGGCTAACTAGCCCAAATTCTCCGTGCAAGGCCGCTTCATAGATCTTCCATATGTAATCTTCCAAGCCCATCTTGATCGCGGCCCACCTCTGACTCGGTTAAATTCTGGTGATAACACATGCCCCCCTGGTTTTGGAAATGGTATTTCCAAAATCATTACGCTTTCTTTCGTCGGGTCATGTCGTGGCAGAACCGTCGCAGTATCCGTCACCATGATGACTTGCCTTCTCAACTTCTCCGCGTGATTTGGCAGTCTTTTCTCTTTCTTTCAAACACCACTTCCTCGGAAACTGCCGTGGCATTGAATTTTCACCATATCCCCTTTTATTTAACCGCTATGAACAGTTCTGCTCTGCATCCCCCTCGCATTAGCAGTCCAAAAATCCTCCTGCGCCATCATGTCTTCTTCCTCCTCTGCCCTATCGGACCCTTCCAGCCAGTCCTCCATGTCCCGCGAGCCGACGCCGGAGCATAACCCGGCGGCGGTCCATGCGGCCAACACCCGCCGCGCCATTGCGGCCGGGGAGGAGTCGGACCATGACTTCTCCATCCGGTCCGAGGACGACCGGTCCTCGACGGACGGGGAGAGCGACCTCCGTTTCCTCGCCGACGGGGAATCGGAGGAGGAGAGCGATGACGATCGCTTCTCCCGGGACGACTTCACCTCCTCCGAGGGGTGGTGGAGGAAGAAGAGGAGGAGGAGGACGACGACGACGACGACTCCCTCGAGGGCTACCCGCCGGCGAAGCGCCTTCGCATGTGGTGGGACGACGACAGCAGCGACGACGAAGACGGGGACGAAGCCCCGTGGAGGGCTACGGGAGTAGCGACGAGGAGCCCATCGGCAGCGATGCCGATGAGAGCCTCCGAGGATGACGATGAGGGCAATGACGGCCCGTAGATAGGACCTCTAGCATAGGGTCGAGTAGTAGTAGATGGGGCAATGTATCCCCTAGTATTTCCTTTTGTGAGCAATTAGCTCTTTATGTAAGAAATCCCGCCTATCAATGAAGAACTGTTCCCCACTTTGATTTTGCCGATTTCTTCGAGTTTTAATTGAGCCGATTCACCTCTCCTACGACCTTGCCGATTCATCCCCTTCGTCAATGTGTAATGAGCCGATAACAACACATCGGTCCTTCGACATTCATCCTTCTATTCTTCAACTCCTTAGCGAGCGCTCATCGTTTTGTGAAGAAGGTTGCAACGAAGATCAGCCGACGGTACTTCAATCGGTCCTTCAATGGAGCATCTACCAGGCCTGTTGCCCCCCGAGTCTCAGCCAAGGCAAAACAGAGACGAGGATACGCAAATGAGCTGCATAGACCTGGGCTTGACCGTGTGTGGGGAAGTTCCTTATGCAGCGTCAGCCGATTTGAACACAAATCGGCTTCCCTGAGCGGAAACCCTTCAAGGTGAGCTGCCCCCCGAGCTTCTTTAGTCGATGTCTGTGCATCGGCTATGCTTGAAAATTTTCGAATTTTTCCGGCCGACTTGTGTATCGGCCCCCATATTCCAATACCCATCAACAGAAGATGAGATGCTTCCGTTGCATATCCTCGTATTTTATCTACCTGGGTGCCCCCCGAGCCGATTCTGTCAAGAGAATTGATGGTATCGGCTCTGTTGGATAACATGTTGAACCCAGGCAGAATGGTGGGTGAGGATATTCACGGCCGATTACTGGAATCGGCCTCCACGTTGTTTGCTCAGTGAAGGTTTTGTAATGCTCCTTCATAGACCCTTGGGGCCGATCACAAGGATCAGCCTTGCCAACTTGCACATCGCTTGGCTTCAACTACATGGTCAGGCCGATGGATAAAACTAGCTTAACCCTTCCCTTTGTCACATCGATGCGCTCGCGAGCCGTCCAATTTGATGCTCGAGAGGGGTTCTTGGCCCGCCGCTTCCCATGCGTTCATGCCGGCCGTTGAAACTTCAGCCGAGTCGTCGGCTTGGACGACCTCTACCTCATCACCATCCCATCGTATTATGCATTGGTGCATCGTGGAGGGAATGCGGCAGTTGGCGTGGATCCAATCTCTTCCCAGAAGAAACAGCATAACCGCTCGTGCTATCAACGATAAAGAACGCCGTAGGGATGGTTTTTCTTCCTACGGTCAGATCCACGTTCAGAACTCCTTGTGCCTCAGACGCTTGGCCGTTGAAGTCGCTCAACGTTACGTTGGTCTTGATTAGATCCGAACTCGAGCGTCCCAGCCGACGTAGCATAGAGTACGGCATGATGTTAACTGCCGCTCCGGTGTCCACCGAGCATCCTCGTTTACAGTGCCTCCCATCGATATACCCTCGTAAGTACGGGGCCTTCGGATGCCTGTAGCTCCGTCTCGTGGCTTCTCAAAGATAACCGGCCGTGGGCCGCGATCAAGTTGTGCCACGGATGTCTCATCTAATCCTGGAGCACTGAACTCCGAAGGGAGGATAAACACCATATTTGTGCCAGCCGATGTTTCATCATCGGCTTTTCTCTGTTCGGGGCGCCACTCTTTTATTTGTGGCTGACCCTCCTCGTCCAGGGTTCGCAGAATTTTGGCGGCCAGATCAGGCCGTGCCTTCCTTAGCGTGCGCAGGTATAATCTTTCAGTTTCTTCCAACCCACGCAGACGCTGGACTCTTTGCTTCTGGGAACGGCTGAGCCCATCGGGGCACCATCTGGGCTGATGATATTTGTATTCTTCACCACCGTCCTCTAGCTCCTCGAGATCTTCCATCCGAGGGGACTCAAGCACGCTTGTTCCGATGCGGGAAAGGCCCTAGCCGGCTGAACACGGACATGTTAGCGGCACCCTTCTTCCTTTGTTTGCATCTCGGCGGTCCTCGATTGTTGGCAATCGGCTCATCCCCGAGTCCCAGCAATGTTTGAAGAACGGGCAGTCCCAGTGCTTATCCATGTCACTCTGCCCCCTTGGCCTCCCTTCGGCGCGACGATCGTACCCGTTGTTGCTTCTGCCATGTTGGCGGCGCCTTTCGATCTCGGCATCAGACCGGAAATTACTTTCATCGTCCGCGTCGTAGTGCCGACGTCGGTCGTGGTGTTGCTCGTATTTGTTGAGAGGGTGCTTGGAGCGTGGGCGCTGATACCGCATGCTTCTTATTCCCTCCCTTGCCAGGTACCGCCTGTCTTCACCTCGGGGTTGGTCGCGCGGATCGGCTCCCTCCTCATCCTTGCCACGGGAGTGGCTGCTTTCTGTTTCCTCTTTGTCATGGCGGCTTGCAGATCCTGCCATATTGACACCAAAGGAAAACTTTGGTTGATCTATGGGGTGGCTGAGATCCACCGTGTCGACACCGGGCCCCGGACGTGGGTTTCTACCGAGCTTGATATCGTGCGGCCGGGTCTTCTCAGCGGAGCCGATGAGTTCGGTCCCAAGGGTTGCCTTGATCCCGTCATGTTTCCTTCTGCGCTCCTTGGGCAGATCCCCATGCTTCAGAGACCTGGTGCGCTCCTCCGATGGGGTGGAGAGATCTATCCCATCGAGTGCGCCTTCGGGCGTGGAACCCCTCCCCCTGACGCCATGGGAGTGGGTTCGGTGGGAAGAGCCGAAGAGTTTGGCTTCAAGGATGGCTTTGATCTCATCGCACGTGACTGGCGTGCCGCCCGCCATCTCAGATGTAGATGGCGATGTGGTTGGTGTTGACGTTCGTCCCACCGGGCGTGCCGGAATGTGTTGACTGCCAAAACCCACCGGCGGGCAGCGGCCTTGTCAACACCGTAGAGCCGGGAAGAGCCTAGAGCTGCGGCTGGCCGAGACCCCTCCGAGCGACGGCCCGCAATGCTCTTCCGGTCACACGCGGCGATGCGAAGTGCAAGGGCGTGCCACCTGACCTATACCCGGTCGGGAAGGTAATGGGGATGCCTCGCTTAGTTTCCTGCAGGGCATACATGTAAACATTAAATACGAGCCTCGATCGGCTCTCGGAGTTATTCTCGTGAATCGGCTCAAAGAGCCGATCCACCCATGATTCGTACGGGGTGCACGAATACTTGGTGGTCCCGCTTGATCAAGATAGAGCTAATGAGATCTACGACGATTTAGGGTTTTCACCGCATAATCGGATCATCCTACTCCGGGTTGGGCCTCGCGGCCACGCACGGTGCTCGTAAGCCGATCCTAAACAAGGCCACAAAACCAACATGAAGTTGATCCTCGGAACATCCCGTTTAGGACTTGCGAACGCCACCCTACGTGCCACCGGATCCTCCCCCCTTTGTAAGGCCTAACTATTGCGGATATTAAACTAATCCTTGTAGAACAAGGAGCAATCGTAACGGATCGGATCTACTAAATAATGATCAAGCGGGTGCCGCCCCACACCTGAGATAGGCGTGAGGGCGGCTAGATATGCAAGGGTTGCACTACGTAAGCATGCTTAAACGAAGAACAATGCTAACCCTAACACATCTAATGATAACTACGTTGCTCGCCATCAAAAGCGCTTCGATACGAGCAACGCATGAACAACGTGGGGCTTGTGCTGCCTAGATCGCAAGATGCGATCTAGGCAGCATGTCGCTTACCTGATAGAAACCCTCGAGACGAAGGAGTTGGCGATGCGCCGAGATTGGTTTGTTTTGGGGGTTGAACGTGAGTTGTTGTTTATTCCATAAACCCTAGGTACATATTTATAGTCCAGGGGACTTTCTAATGTGGGCGTGCACTAAACCGTGCACGAGATAAACTCTAACTTCTAAATTGATACACCATCTATTATACTAAGATACACAGGCTAACTAGCCCAAATTCTCCGTGCAAGGCCGCTTCATAGATCTTCCATATGTAATCTTCCAAGCCCATCTTGATCGCGGCCCACCTCTGACTCGGTTAAATTCTGGTGATAACACACTCATATCTACCAAAGAAGTTTTCCTTGATAACTCTTCATACCCCCAAAATAATGTAAGTTCATCATGTTGATTAGGAGTGATCATGTCATCACAATAGAAACTTGCAGTACTCATTGGATTCGAAAGGCTATTATCATAGCCCGAGCATTGAAAATTGAAATGACCTATTTTATAGCAAAGTTCACAAACAAAAGGATAGAGGGCACATACTTTTTCACCAAGATCATTTAGAGTCCTGTCCCATGTTCTAGTTTTTTCATTCCTGTGATGGATACAATATTCTTCTTCGATTTTATTCTTTTCACAAGGTCTAAGTGCTCCACAAAAATTAACATTCTTACAAGAAATAGTACTTTCAGGAGTTTGAGCATGTTTATTGCAATCATTAATAACAGTTTCATTTTTCATGCAAGTCTCTTTATAAGGTTCTTGATACATGTCCCAATTTACTTTAGTAACATTAAGATGAGAAGCAAAGGATATACAACAATCAACAATAATTTGAGGATCAAGATCATATTTAGCACTAAGATCTTGAAAATCAGCAGCTTTGGCAAAAAACTTAATGCAATCATACTCATGGTTTATACCTGATTCTTTACCTTTGTCGTTATCCCAATCTTCGGCATTGATTTGAATTGTTTCAAGAAGAAACCACTTAGCTTCAACCTCCTTACTTGTGAAAGATCCCTCTAAACAGGCATCTAGATAGTCCTTGTACTATCCTGAAAGCTGATACGTCTCCGACGTATCGATAATTTCTTATGTTCTATGCCATATTATTGATGATACCTACATGTTTTATGCACACTTTATGTCATATTCGTGCATTTTCTGGAACTAACCTATTAACAAGATGCCGAAGTGCCGCTTCGTTGTTCTGCTGTTTTTGGTTTCGAAATCCTAGTAACGAAATATTCTCGGAATTGGACGAAACAAAGACCCGGGGGCCTATTTCGCCACGAACCTTCCGGAAGACCGAAGAGCATACGAAGTGGGGCCACGAGGTGGCCGGACCACATGGCGGCGCGGCCAAGGGGGGCCCGCGCCGCCCTGTGGTGTGGGCCCCTCGTTAGCCCCCAACTCGCCCTTCCGCCTACTTAAAGCCTCCGTCGCGAAACCCCCGATGCGAAAAACCACGATACGAAAAACCTTACCGAGACGCCGCCGCCGCCGATCCCATCTCGGGGGATTCGGAGATCTCCTCCGGCACCCTGCCGGAGAGGGGATTCATCTCCCGGAGGAATCTACACCGCCATGGTCGCCTCCGGAGTGATGAGTGAGTAGTTCACCCTCGGACTATGGGTCCATAGCAGTAGCTAGATGGTTGTCTTCTCCTCATTGTGCTTCATTGTTGGATCTTGTGAGCTGCCTAACATGATCAAGATCATCTATCCGTAATACTCTATGTTGTGTTTGTCGGGATCCGATGGATAGAGAATACCATGTTATGTTAATTATCAAGTTATTACATATGTGTTGTTTATGATCTTGCATGCTCTCCGTTACTAGTAGAGGCTCGGCCAAGTTTTTGCTTTTAACTCCAAGAGGGAGTATTTATGCTCGATAGTGGGTTCATGCCTGCATTGACACTGGAACAAGTGACGAAAAGTTCTAAGGTTGTGTTGTGCTCGTTGCCACTAGGGATAAAACATTGGCGCTATGTCCGAGGATGTAGTTGTTGATTACATTACGCACCATACTTAATGCAATTGTCCGTTGCTTTGCAACTTAATACCGGAAGGGGTTCGGACGATAACCTCGAAGGTGGACTTTTTAGGCATAGATGCAGTTGGATGGCGGTCTATGTACTTTGTCGTAATGCCCAATTAAATCTCACTATACTTATCATGCCATGTATGTGCATTGTTATGCCCTCTCTATTTGTCAATTGCCCGACCGTAATTTGTTCACCCAACATGCTTTTATCTTATGGGAGAGACACCTCTAGTGAACTGTGGACCCCGGTCCATTCTTTAATACCGAAATACAAATCTGTCGCAATACTTGTTTTTACTGTTTTCTCTGCAAACAATCATCTTCCACACAATACGGTTAATCCTTTGTTACAGCAAGCCGGTGAGATTGACAACCTCACTGTTTCGTTGGGGCAAAGTACTTTGGTTGTGTTGTGCAAGTTCCACGTTGGCGCCGGAATCCCTGGTGTTGCGCCGCACTACATCCCGCCGCCATCAACCTTCAACGTGCTTCTTGGCTCCTCCCGGTTCGATAAACCTTGGTTTCTTTCCGAGGGAAAACTTGCTGCCGTGCGCATCATACCTTCCTCTTGGGGTTGCCCAACGAACGTGTGAAATACACGCCATCAAGCTCTTTTTCTGGCGCCGTTGCCGGGGAGATCAAGACACGCTGCAAGGGGAGTCTCCACTTCTCAATCTCTTTACTTTGTTTTTGTCTTGCTTTATTTTATTTAGTACTTTGTTTGCTGCATTATATCAAAACACAAAAAAATTAGTTGCTAGCTTTACTTTATTTACTGTCTTGCACTCTATATCAAAAACACAAAAAAATTAGTATACTTGCATTTACTTTATCTAGTTTGCTTTATTTACTACTGCTAAAATGGCCAACCCTGAAAATACTAAGTTGTGTGACTTCACTAGCACAAATAATAATGATTTCTTATGCACACCTATTGCTACACCTGCTACTACATCGGAATTCTTTGAAATTAAACCTGCTTTACTGAATCTTGTTATGCGAGAGCAATTTTCTCGGTGTTAGTTCCGATGATGTCGTTGCCCATCTCAATAATTTTGTTGAACTATGTGAAATGCAAAAGTATAAAGATGTAGATGGTGACATTATAAAATTAAAATTGTTTCCTTTCTCATTAAGAGGAAGAGCTAAAGATTGGTTGCTATCTCTGCCTAAGAATAGTATTGATTCCTGGACTAAATGCAAGGATGCTTTTATTGGTAGATATTACCCCCCTGCTAAAATTATATCTTTGAGGAGTAGCATAATGAATTTTAAACAATTAGATACTGAACATGTTGCTCAAGCTTGGGAAAGAATGAAATCTTTGGTTAAAAATTGCCCAACCCATGGACTCGACTACTTGGATGATCATCCAAACCTTCTATGCAGGACTAAATTTTTCTTCGCGGAATTTATTGGATTCAGTCTGCTGGAGGTACCTTCTGTCCATCACTCTTGGTGAAGCAACAAAGCTCCTTGATAATATGATGGTTAATTACTCTGAATGGCACACGGAAAGAGCTCCACAAGGTAAGAAGGTAAATTCTGTTGAAGAATCCTCTTCCTTGAATGATAAGGTTGATGATATTATGTCTATGCTTGCGAATGATAGGACTAATGTTGATCCTAATAATGTTCCATTAGCTTCATTGGTTGCCCAAGAAGAACATGTTGATGTAAACTTCATTAAAAATAATAATTTCAACAACAATGCTTATCGGAACAATTCTAGTAATAACTATAGGCCATATCCTTATAATAATGGTAACGGTTATGCTAATTCTTATGGGAATTCTTACAACAATAATAGGAATACACCCCCGGACTTGAAGCTATGCTTAAAGAATTTATTAGTACACAAACTGCCTTTAACAAATCTGTTGAGGAAAAGCTCAATAAAATTGATATTCTTGTTTCTAGAGTTGATAGTCTTGCCTCTCGATGTTGATCTTTTGAAATCGAAAGTTATGCCTAATAGGGATATTGAAAATAAAATTGTTACTACAGCAAATGCCATCCAAGTTAGAATTAATGAGAATATAAGACTAATGGCTGAACTGCGTGCTAGGTGGGATAGAGAAGAAAATGAAAAACTAGCTAAAAAGGAAAATGTAGCTAAAGTTTGGACTATTACCACCACTAGCAATGCTAATGATTCACATGTTGCTGCACCTCCTACTATCAATGGTAAAATAATTGGTGTTGGCAATGCTTCTACTCCTAGTGCAAAGTGTCGTGGTATCGTCACGGCATATGCCATAGGGTGGCTAATCGAAGGGGCTCCTGAGAGATCTCACGGCGGTATCCGGAAGCGGGTATGGGCACGAGCGACACGGCGACGTACCCAGGTTCGAGGCCCTCCGATGGAGGTAAAACCTCTACTCCTGCTATGAGTGTATATGGTGATCACACAGTACAATGGTGCTCCTAGAGCTGTGTCCGGCTTGCCCTGGGAGGCTAAGGGAGACGAAGGTCTCTCTCACAGGGCAGCGCTGTAGGTAGGTGAAAGCAATAAGTGATCGATCGTCCCCTGCACGAGAGGGGTAGTGCGGCTTATATAGGCACCGGCACTTTACATATAAGACCCTATAGTCTACTGGCCGGCTTGGCCGGCTTCGGCTTCCGCTCCTTCCCGAGGCGGTGACGTCAGGAGCCGTTGAGGCGTCGTGGCCTGTCGCATCCGGCTGCCCAGGTCAGCGGTATGGAGAGGAGGTGTCCCTGTCGCCGTCAGCCACTGTAGCCTGTACGGCGCGTCGTGAGCCATGATGGCCTGTCCGGCGCGTGGCACTATTGCTCCACAGTGCCCCGCGCTTTCGGAAGATGAAGTCGGTGTGGACTTTGGGAACCCGGATCACCAACCCGGTTCCTTCCAGGTGCAAGACTCGCCGGCCTCGAGTCGGTCCGAGGCTGCGACCCCCGCCGGATATGGCTTGTAGAAGCCGGCCCAGCCTACAGCATTGGTGGCCGTAGCCAGGCCGACTAGGACCTAGAGCCAGCCGGCTTCCGGACCAGCCGGCCACGGCGCCGGCCGGCTGCTCCTCGGCCGGCCCTTGCCGCGAGCCGGCCGGTGGCCAGCCGGCTGCTCCGCGTCCATTGCCCTACCCGGGGTCTTCCCCCGACATTAGCCCCCGAAGCCGGCAAGGTCCTGCGTTTAGAAGGACCTAGGCAGGTTTTCCCGGCTTCTTGAATATATTTGACGGCACTTGGAGGGGCCGACCGAGCATTTTCATTCAGCCGGCTGCGCCTCGTCCGGCTCGTTCTCCGCCGGCTGCTCCCAGCCGGCCGCTTTTTACACTTGTATAGTTTTTGCTTTCCTGCAAGATTTGATGGCGTCTCCGCCTTGCTGAAGAGTTTTGGTTCGAGTGGAGCTTTTTGTTCGGCTCCGGCTTGCTGCGCGCCGGGGTCTCCGCCGCCTCGGGCCCTGCGCCCGACTTGACCGGTCTGACGCCTGGCCTGGCTGTCGGTTCGTCTGGTCACATCAATGTCCCTCCGGATCCGGTGCGGTAGTGGGCGACGTGGTGTGGCAGTTTCCGGTAACGGTAGCGGTCGTGGGCGACGTTAATGCGCAGAAGATCCGGGCGGCGTGGCCCACGAACGCCACTTGGAGGCCAACCGCCCGCGGCAGGAGGCTATAAATGCCGCGGGGGAGGGTACCGAGGCGGTACTTGCCCACTTCTCCTTCCTCGCGCTCTTGCCTCCGTTGCTCTCCGCGCGCCCAAGCTCTTCGCTGCTCCGGCGAACGTCTTCCGCTGGCGAACTCCGGCGACCGAAACTCCACCGTTCCGCCGCCGCCGCTCTATCAATCCGGCGCTACGGGGCCGCGCGTCTCGACGGAGCGTCCGCAGCCGCCGCTGTCGCCGCCGCGGTCGCAAGGTTCTTCCTCGCCGTTCCGCCTTTCTTGGTCATCTTCTTCTTCTTCGACCTCGTCAATGGCGTCCCCCAGCGGATCATGGAGGGGCTCATACATGCGCGAAGACGACATCGAGCGCCTGGTGCGCCTCTGGCGGGTCCCGCGGTCGGTGATCACGCGGGCGCCCGGCGGGGAGTTGGAGCCCAAGCCGGAGCCCGGCGAGCGCGTCGTTTTCGGCGCGCACCTTGACCGCGGGCTGGGCCTGCCGGCTTCAACATTCTTCCGGCGATTCCTCGACCATTTCGGCCTTCAACCGCACCACCTGCCGGCCAACGCGTGCGTCCTCCTGAGCTGCTACGTCGCGTTCATGGAGGCTTACGCCGGCCTGTGGCCCGACATCGACTTCTGGAGCCGGCTCTTCTACTTGAAGGCCCAAACCACCGAGGGCCGCCTGCGGGCCCGTGGCGCCGCCTCGATCTACACCCGGCCCGGTACGCCTTTCCCCAAAATCCCCACCGTCGATTCGGTGAAGAACTGCGGATGTCATTCTTCTACGTGCGCAACGACGGGGCGCTTGTCGACCGGATCAACTTGCCGGAGTTCAACCCGGCTCCTCCAGTTGGCCGGATCAATTGGAGCCACAACGCCCGCTCGACGGATCCGAACGCCGAGGTGAACCTGCTGTGGGACTTCCTGGCGACAGCCACTGATGGCGGGCTGACTGCCGAGGATCTCCTCTGCACCATCGCCGAGCGCCGGGTGCTGCCGCTCCAGATGCGCTCCCACAAGATCGGGCACATGTCCGGCCGGTTCGATCCGAACCGGACGTCCAAGGCGCCGCTCAACAAGGCCCAGGTGGCCAGCCGGGTGAACACATCACCAAGGCGAACCTGACGGAGAGCTGGAGCTACGGGCTGGTGCCTCGCGACAGGGAGCATCCGCCGGCGCGGGTAAGTCTCATGTCTCTGCCATTTTCCGGCTTGCGGCTGCGAGGCCGACTTCCTTTTTCTTCTGCCGACTTCCGGCTTGCCATATGTTCATGTTTTTTCTGTCTTTCTAGCTTTTGAGCGCCCGAACGCCGAGGACGGCGACTCGGCGACGAAGAGGTGGACGCCGGATCTCGTCGATCCGGCCGACCAAGCCGGCGAGCATGCCGGCGACGACGACCTGCCGCGGCGCCCGATCTAGGCGGCCGGGGGAGCACAATCCGCCCCCTTCACCGGAGCAGCGGGAGGAGGAGGTGGAGCCGGCGACGTCCGGCACGGGGCCCATCCCCGCCGTGCCTCTCGCGTACGAGGCCGCCAAGCACCACGGCGACTTCGGCACCCAAGGGCACGAAGCGAGCCGGCTCCACCGCCGCCTTGGAGGCGAAGGCGAAGAAGCAGCGCCGGCTGCAGCCGAAGATGGTCCCGGAGAAGGCCGGGTGAGTTCTTTCTCTCTTTTTCTTGTTTGATTCCTTTTCTTTCCTTACTTTTATACTTATTATCTCTCTCGTTTATCCGGCTAGGGCCCCTATCAAGTTTGCCCGTGGCGGCGGCTCCCGGCAAGCTCCGCGCGTTGTGTCGCCGCTTCCCCGCCAGCCAGAGGGAGCGGACGCCGCAGCCTTCCTCGCGCGCATCTACACCGCCGCCGCCCGCCGCAGGGCGCCTTCCTTTGCCGTGCCGCCGGCCTCGGCGCCGATCGCGGCACGCGGGCTGAGCCGACTCGCCGAGCGACGCCGGGACGACATGTTCCCGGGCCGGACTCGTCCTCTGGGCCCAGCTGCTGGGGCTGGTCTGGGAATGCCGCCGTCGACCGGAGCCGGAGCCGGCAGCTCCGCACCGCCTGCGACCGGAACCGGAGCCGGGAGGGCTGCGCCGCCCACGATCGGAGCCGGAGCCAGGCCGAGCGTGGTGGTGCTGGACGAAAGTCCGGAGGAGGCACCTCGAGCGCCGGAGACGACCGGGCCGGCCGGGCCATCTGCTGCGCCGGAGCGACGCCGCCACCGCAGCCGACGACGGAGGAGCCGGCCCGACAGAGCCGGCAAGAGACGAGCCGGTGCGCACGGAGGGCGCCGACTCGCGCGCGCCGGTGAGGACGGGAACCCCAACGGCGTCACCGCAAGGCCCGCACGTGGCCAAGGGCGCACTTCTTCTTCGGGTGCCGTCCGCCTCCGACTCCGGCCTCGGCTCGGCTGCCACCATGGAGCGGGCGTGGCTCCGCGCCGACTCCTACGAGGTGACCAGCCGGGAGGGGAACCCCGGCCAAGCATCGGTGGAGATGTTCTTCTCCGGCCTGCGAGCCAATCTCAAGGCCGGGGCAGCCGAGGCCGCGGCTAACGTCGCCAAGGTGGAGGAAGCCAGCAAGGTAAGCTTCGACTGTTTTTGATCTGACTGTTATCCTGGTAGCCCTCCGAGGCATGGGCCGGCTGCTTGGAGCCGGCACGGGCTTCGCCTGATCGACTAACTTTTTCCTTTTTCCTTAGGCTGTGGCTGATCGGCGCACCGCTCTGTACAACCGCGCCGTGACCCACTACCACAAGGCCAAGCTGGACCGGGCCGACTTGGCCCGCGAGCTGGAAGCCGCCAAGGGTAAGCTCTATGCTTCTTTCGGCTTGATGTCTTGTTTTCTTTCTGATCTTGGTTGGCTGACATTCCTTTCTGGCCGACTTGTAGTTGAAGCCGCCAAGGTCCCGCAGCTGGAGTCGGATCTCCGAGCCGCTCGCGACCAGTGCGCCGTGAGCGAGGAGGCGGGCCGATCCGCCGCCCGCAAGCTTAAACTGGCTGATCAGGAGCTGACGCGGCTGCGCCTGCTGGAGCAGAACCACCTTAAGGAGCTTGCTGCCCTTAAGAAGGACGGGGAGGAGAAGCTGGCGGAGCTGAGCAGGCGGCTGGACGAGGTGGAGAGGCAACGGCTTGCGCTCCAGGAGGAAGTCACCACCAAGTCCACGGAGCTGACGGCCACCGCCAAGCGCTGGACGGAGGGGATTGGCGCACTTGATCGCGGCTTGTCGGGTGAGTGCCTCTGTGTTTCCTTCCCTTTGCCGTCTTTCGGCTGTCGGCTGCCGGCTTAGGTTGGTAGCCGGCAGCTGAAACTTATCTTCTTTCGCTATCTCCATCTTCGGGCTGGGGGCAATCGGTTCGTGCCGGCTGCCGCCAGGCTTACTTTAGGACTTCGAAAATTTGCATTTTTCAGCTTATTTCGGCTTGCTAGTCTTGCTTGTTTCTGACGTGCTTCTTCCCGCAGCGGCCTTCCCGGAGACGCAGGATGCGGCCTTGGCGGCCGTTGGCGTTGAGCGCGAGTCCCGGAGGCAGGCGACTGGCGAGGGCAGCTCGGAGTATTTCTCCATGGAGGATCACCTGGCGTCCATGAGTGCCCGCATCGAGCCCATCACCAAGCTCGGCTGGGAGCTTCGGAAGGCGGCCGAAGAGCCGGTGCCCATGCCGTGGCTCCGAAGAGGCGGCGCCGCAAGATATCTCTCGGCCTCATCGCTGCGATGGAGCGGGCGCCGGACCGTTTCCTCGACTGGAAGGAGTCGGCCACGCGCGCCGGTGCCGACATGGCGCTGTCCTTCGTCCTCTCCTGGTACAACGAGGTGGACCCGGGGCAGCTTGAGTTCCGGCGAGCCGGCGTGGAGGACAAGCTCCCAGCCGATCTCAAGGCCGCCCGCCTTGCTCGAGCCAGCGCCATCGCCGAGTTCGTCGACAAGACCCTCTTCGTCGCGGACCCGAACCCTCCTCCGTCCGATGGAGAGTACATGGACGATGAGGAGGCGGAGGACGTGCTCGAGGACGACCCGGCAGCCGGCTCCACCGATGCTCCTCCAGCTGGCGCTTAGTTTACCTGTCTTTTGATTGTTGCTTTTGCCAAGACAATTTATCAAATCCCCGGGATGCCGGGTGCATATGTAAGACAATATAATTATCCTTTTATTAAGGCACACTTTAATGTGTTTGTTAATCATTTGTGTGCCGGCTTGCTTTCTTTCGACTTGTTCGCTTTTTCCTATCCGCCCCACTCTTTGGCTGTGCTCTTGCCGGTCGTACGTCCGACTTGCGATCCGTCGCCGGATCAAGAGCGGGCCGCCGAGGAGGCCGACAGTACTTCCGGCCGAACGAGCTGAATTCGGCAATCCGACACTTTATGAAAATTTGCAAGTCAATTAGCTTTTACTCTTTCCCTTAGTCGTTTTTCGCGTGCCGGCTCCCTAGGCCTTACTCCCGCCAGCCGGACAGCCGGGTTGCGGTCTGTAGCTGGATCGGAAGCCGGCTGTCGGAAGCCGGATCACGTTACTGATCCGACCGCGTGAGAGGGTTCAAGCCAATTGGCGAAACGAGGTAAAGTACGCGAAAAACTTGTCGGAAACGGCGCTCTTGGCGCAAGCTTTTTCATAACTTACAAAAGGGATACAAGGGATACATACATTCCTGTTCTCATGTGTAAAATGGGCGGAGCAACCTGACATTCCAGGGACGTTTAGTCTCCTCGTCAACCTTGTCCGGCTTGTTTTTCTTAGCCTCTTGGGCATCTATGAGATAGTAGGAATCATTGCCTACTGCCTTGCTCACGATGAAGGGACCCTCCCATGGGGATGCTAGTTTATGCTGTCCGGCTGTCCGCTGGATCAGCCGGAGCACTAGGTCTCCTTCTCGGAATACTAAGGTCTTGACCTTCCGGCTGTGGTAGCGACGGAGGCTTTGCTGATATACGGTTGACCTGGACTCGGCCATCAGCCGGACCTCTTCAACCAGGTCGACTCCATCTTCGCGAGCTTCTTTGGCTTCAGCTTCGTGTAGAGCTTGATTCTTGGCGCGTCGTGCTCGATATCGATCGGCGGGATCGGCTTCGGCCCCGTATACGAGGAAGAAGGGTGTGAACCCGACCGAGCGGTTTGGCGTTGTGCGCAGGCTCCACAGACACGGCCGGGCAGCTCTTCAACCCAGCAGCCGGCTGAGCGCTCAAGCGGCTCCACCAGCCTGGGCCGGATGCCGGCTAGGATCAAGCCGTTAGCCTTCTCCACTTGGCCGTTGGTTTCCGGGTGTGCCACGGACGATAGGTCCATCCGGATCCCCATTTCTCCGCAGTAGCGTTTGAAGATGCCTTCGGCGAAGTTGCTGCCATTGTCGGTGATGATGCTATGCGGGTAGCCATATCTCACGATTATTTCCTTGAGGAATGTGACGGCCGTGGAGCCGTCCAGCTTCTTGATTGGCTTGGCTTCGATCCACTTAGTGAACTTGTCAATCATCACCAAGAGATGAGTCATGCCGCCTCGGGCTGTTTTGAATGGGCCCACCATATCCAAGCCCCATACGGCGAATGGCCAGGTGATGGGGATGGTCTTCGGGCGGAAGCCGGCGTGTTCCTTTGCTTGGCGAAGCGTTGGCAGCCGTTACATTTGTTCACCGCGTTCTTCCGCGTCTCCGAGCGCAGCCGGCCGATAAAAACCGTGCCGGAAGGCTTTGGCCACTATGGCTCGGGAGGAGGCGTGATGGCCGCACTCACCCCGATGGATTTCCCTTAGGAGTTCAATCCCTTCAGCCGGCTCGACGCACCGCTCGGAACACCCCACTTACGCTGCGTTTGTACGAGCTCGTGGTTGATGATTGTATAGGCCTTGGCCCTTCTCTCAATCTGCCCGGCCCGGACTCTGTCATCGGGCAGCACACCGTCGGTGAGGTAGGAGAGGAATTCTTGTGCCCATGAAGGTACGCATCTTATCTCGAATACGTTGACCAACAGGGTCTCCCGCGTGGGAGCTTCCGGCTTCGACTGCATGGTCGCCGGGTTCGGCTTGCTAGCCGGCGGGTTCGGCTTGCTAGCCCCCGAGTGTGGCGATGAAGCCCCGGGTTGGACTGAGAAGTCCCCGGGTTCGGCGTGGTAGCCGGCGGGTTCGGCTTGTTAGCCCCCGACTTGGGCGATGAAGCCCCGGGTTCGGCTGAACAGCCCCCGGGTCGGCCGGCACGAATATTGAATCCGAATCCGGTGACGGTATGATGGACGGCTTCTTGATAACCGCCAAGGCGATACCCGGCGGAATGGCTTGCCGGGTTGAGCCAATCTTGGACAAGGCGTCGGCCGCCTCGTTGTTTGCTCGTGGCACATGGTGGAATTCGCAGCCGTCGAAGAAGCCGGATAGCTGCTGGACATGGAAGCGGTACGAGGCCATGTTGGCGTCCTTCGCGTCCCGGCCGCCGGATGCTTGCCGTATAACCAAGTCGGAGTCGCCGAAGCAAAGTATGCGACGCACGCCAATCTCCTTGGCCAGCTTCAGCCCATGTATGAGCGCTTCATACTCCGCCACATTGTTGGATGCGGCGAAGTGGATCTGCAGGACGTAGTCCGGCCCGGTCTCCCTTGGGAGAGGTGATGACGATGCCGGCTCCCGGGCCGTTGCGCATCTTCGAGCCGTCGAAGTGCATCTTCCAATGTGTGGAATTCGGCACAGGCGGCGGTGTACCGCATCTCAGCCCGGCCGACGAAGAAGTCCGCGAGGATCTGCGACTTGATGGCCGTGCGTGGCTCGTAGAGGATGGTGTGGGCGGCTAGCTCCAGGGCCCACTTGGCAACCCGGCCGTTGGCATCCTTGCTGCCGATGATTTCCGCCAGAGGCGCTGTGGCAACCACCCGGATGGGGTGTTCTTGGAAGTAATGCTTGAGCTTTTTGGCTGCCATGTAGACACCGTAGGTGACCTTCTGGTAGTGGGGGTAGTTTTGCTTCGACTGGGAGAGCACTTCGCTGAGGTAGTAGACTGGGCGCTGGACCGACTGCTCTCTGTTTTCGGCTTCTTTGCGCTCCACCACCAGGACAACGCTAACCACTCGGTTGGTGGCTGCGATGTACAATAGCATCGGCTCCATTGAACCCGGCGTTGCGAGGATTGGCGCGGTTGAGAGCACGCGCTTTAAGTCACGGAAGGCTTCATCCGCCTGCGGTGACCAGACGAACTTGTCCGCCTTTCTCATCAACTGATATAGGGGCAGTGCCTTCTCCCCAGCCGGCCGACGAAGCGGCTCAAGGAAGCCGGACGAGCCGGCCGAACTTCCGGACGTCCTTGAGGCACCTGCGGCAGCTCCACCTTCTCAATGGCACCGATCTTCTCTGGGTTGGCTTCAATTCCTCGCCGAGAGACGAGGTAGCCCAGAGTTGGCCGGCCGGCACGCCGAAAGTGCACTTGGCCGGGTTGAGCTTCATCCGGAATCTTCGCAGATTGGTGAAGGTTTCTCTCGAGTCATCAAGGAGGGTAGGCATCTCCTTGGTTTTTACAACGACATCATCCACATATGCGTGAACATTTCTGCCGATTTGATCCCCGCAAACACTTTTGCATGCACCTTTGGTAGGTGGCGCCCGCATTTTTCAAGCCGAATGGCATAGTCGTGTAGCAAGTAAGCCCCGTACGGGGTAATGAACGAAGTCTTTATTTGATCATCCGGATTCAAAGGAATCTGGTGGTAGCCTCGAATAGGCATCTAGAAAAGACAACAGTTCACAGCCGGCAGTCGAGTCTATGACTTGATCTATGCGCGGCAGGGGGAAGGGGTCCTTCGGGCACGCCTTGTTCAGGCTGGTGTAGTCGATACACATGCGCCAGGAGCCGTTCTTCTTCAAAACCAGGACCGGGTTTGCCAACCAGTCCGGGTGCAGTACTTCCATGATGAAGCCGGCAGCTAGGAGCCGGGTGATTTCTTCACCGATGGCCTTCCTTCGTTCTTCGGCGAAGCGCCTGAGAGGCTGCTTCACCGGCTTGGCGTCAGGCCGGACGTGGAGGTGGTGCTCAGCCAACTCCCTCGGCACACCCGGCATGTCTCTTGGAGTCCATGCGAAGATGTCCCGATTCTCACGGAGGAAGCCGGTGAGCTCGCTTTCCTATTTCTTGTTCAAGCCGGCACCGATGGTGACGTACTTGTCCGGCTGCGCCGGGTCCAGCGAGATCTTCTTGGTGCTGTCGGCCGGCCGGAAGTGAGTCGTCCCAGCCGGGTTGCCGCCAGCCGGCATGTCCGTCCGCGCGGCCTTGGCGAGGGCAACGGCATCGTGGATGAGCTGCTTCTCGGTGGCGATGACCGGCGTCCGGGCCATCTTGGAGCTCGCGTGGCGCAGTGCATGGAGCGGCGATAGTCGCCGGCTATGGTGATGACCCCCTTTGGGCCGGGCAGCTTCATCTTCGGTACCCATAGTGGGGCACCGCCATGAACTTGGTCGTGGCCGGCCTGCCCGGGAGCGCGTGGTAGGGACTCACGAGGTCCACCACCTCGAACTCGATTCTCTCGGTGCGGAAGTGGTCCGGCTTCCCGAACATCACTTCCAGCCGTAATCCGGCCGATCGGCCGGCAGCAGTGGCCCGGCACGATGCCGTGGAAGACGGTGGGGGTGGGGCGCAACTCGGCCTCCTGGATGCCCAGCTTGCGGGCGGTGTCGCGGTAGAGGATGTTGATGCTCGCTGCCGCCGTCGATGAGGACGCGCGAAAATCGCACGCCGCGCCGAGTCGTGCCGATGGTGGGGTCGAGGACCATGGCGTAGCTGCCCGGCTTCGGCAGGACAGCCGGTGTGTCGCGGCGATCAAATGTGATGGCCTGCTCTCGACCGGTTTAGGTACTCGGGGGACCGGCGGTATGACCGCGTTGACCTCGAGGGAACGGCTCGCCGGCTCGTCTTGTCCTCGGGCTCGGAGGTGAAGATGATGTAGGTAGCATCTTCGGCCAGATATCGGCCATGGTGCACTTGGTTAGCCTCGTGGTGCTCGAGGTTGGCGTTCTCTGCGCCGCCTTGACCACCCGGCCCGCCGGCCGGAGGAGGCGGGGGTGGAGGGGGAGGGGTTCGCCGCTTGTCGGCCGCTTCATGAAGTGGCGGTCGCGGGTGGTGTGGTTGGAGGGGTTCTTGCCGCTGTGGTACTTGCACGGCGAGTCGAGCATCTGCTCGAAGGTGTACTTCGGCTTCCATTGCCGGTCTCGTTTGCTTCCGGCGGCGGCTGCCGCCCGCCGCGTTGTCCGACACGGCTGCCACATGGGCGGAACCGTACCGGCGGTCCGGCTGGTCGCTGTGACGCTTGCCGCGGTAGTTGTCCCGCCGGCTGCCATGCGAGCCGCCCTCGGCCGGCTTGTGCTCAGCCGACTTGTTGTTGTCTCGTCTTGTTGGGGCCGGCGAAACGTCAGCCGGCGCCTTGCCGGCTTCCTCAGCCAGCGCGTACTTGTCTGCGATGGCCATCAAGGCGGCCATCGTCTTGGGCTCGCTGCGGCGTAGCTTGTGCCACAGCATGGTGTTGGGCCGGCAGCCTCCCATGAAGAAGCTGATGGCTTGCATCTCGTGCACACCCTCGCAAGAGTTGCGCATCTCGCACCACCGCGTTAGGTACGCGCGATCCGTCTCGTCCGGGCCCTGCTTGCACATCTCAAGCTGTTGGGGGCGACCCGGCCGGCGATAGGTGCCGGTGAAGTTGCTGATGAAGGCGGCCTCGAAGTCCAGCCAGCCGTTTATGCTGCCGGCTGGCAGGTTGTTGAGCCATGTGCGGGCGGAGCCGAGCAGCATGAGGGGGAGTAGCGCACGGCCCGGCGCTTGTTGCCCCGAGAGATGCCGACCGCGGTGGAGTAGTCCGAGCAGCCAGTCCTCCGGCTTGGCGGTGCCGTCGTACTTGGGCGTGTCGCGGGGGAGCTGGAAGCCGTCAAGCACGGGCTCGTTGGCGATGCGGGGCCCGAAGCACTTGGGGCAAGCCGGCGCCTCCTCTTCCGCAATGCGGGATTCGATCAGCCGGTCGAGGCGATCTCTGGCGTCGGCAGGCTCGATGCGCGGGCCCAGCCGGGAGTGGGCCGGCCGGCGAGCGCCGCCGGCTTCGGAGCCGGCCGGTGTGGGCGTCGAGGCTCGGAGTCTTGCTCCCGGTTCCTGCTTGGTGGGGCCCGGCCGCGGCTGCCGCCGCCGCCCGGTTGGTGGCTCGGCCGGCTCGGGGTTGCGCGCATGGCGCGGGAGTCGCTGCGCCGGCTTGGTGCCGGGGAGGCGGACTCGGCCGTGTCCCCGGCATTGCTCGCGGCACCACGAGCGTGAGGAGCCCTAGGGTCTCGGGCGTACTCGGGGTCTTTCGACCGCTCGTGTGGCAGCCTTCACCAAATCAGCCACCCGCGCGGTCCGGCGGCGTAGCTCTTCGCCTTCGAGGCGGTGCAGCTCTTCCGCGGCGGCTTCGGCCGCGAGCATGTTCTTGTCGGGGGTGTTGTAGATGGGCAGCTCCATGGATGGAGCCGGCTCGTCCGCGCCGTCGCGGTCGATCTCGGCGCCTAGGTCGCGGCCTCGCGGCGGATCTCGCCGGCTCGGGCCGGGGTTGTCGCCGCCCGGGGTGAGGCCGTGGGCGCGGTTGTACTCGCGCCGGGTGATGTCCCACCGGCGCTTAGCAGCAGCCAGCTCCTCGGTCCGCTTGAGGAGGAGCACGCGGTGCGCCTCCGTGTCTGCCTCGACGGCGGCGGCGTCGCGTGCCGGCGCCGGTGGTGAGCGGGGTGCTCAGCTTTGCCCGGACTTGCTCCAGCCGGGACGGTGGTGGTGGCGCCTTTGGGCCCGAGCCGGAGGCATTGGGGTCAACGTGGCGCTCCAGGTTGGGGCCGCGGGTGCGCGGGTTCTTGGAGGGGAGCTCCTCGCCAGCCATCATGACTTGCACGACGGCGGGGCTGGCGGGAACGCTGCAGCCGGCTCGCGGAGGAGGGCTGGCGCAGCGCAGCACCTGCCGCGGGTAGCGCGGCGGTGCGACGGTGGCGACGTAGACGTCGTGGCCGCCGAAGGAGATGACGCTGCCGCCGGGCCGGGAAGGGCCGGTCGGCGAAGCAGCCGAGCGTTGTCGCCGACGCAGCCGAGGGAGCCGAATCTCCGCATCAAGCTCGAAGCGACTCGCTCGCCGGTGGTGATGGTGAGGCCCGTCCGGATGAAGACACCGGCCGAGGATGCTGAGAGCCCCGCGGTGGGCGCCAAATGTCGTGGTATCGTCACGGCATATGCCATAGGGTGGCTAATCGAAGGGGCTCCTGAGAGATCTCACGGCGGTATCCGGAAGCGGGTATGGGCACGAGCGACACGGCGACGTACCCGTGTTCGAGGCCCTCCGATGGAGGTAAAACCTCTACTCCTGCTATGAGTGTATATGGTGATCACACAAGTACAATGGTGCTCCTAGAGCTGTGTCCGGCTTGCCCCGGGAGGCTAAGGGAGACGAAGGTCTCTCTCACGGGGCAGCGCCGTAGGTAGGTGAAAGCAATAAGTGATCGATCGTCCCTCGCACGAGAGGGGTAGTGCGGCTTATATAGGCACCGGCACTTTACATATAAGACCCTATAGTCTACCGGCCGGCTTGGCCGGCTTCGGCTTCCGCTCCTTCCCGAGGCGGTGACGTCGGGAGCCGTTGAGGCGTCGTGGCCTGTCCCATCCGGCTGCCCGGGTCAGCCGGTATGGAGAGGAGGTGTCCCCGTCGCCGTCAGCCACCGTAGCCCGTACGGCGCGTCGTGAGCCATGATGGCCTGTCCGGCGCGTGGCACTATTGCTCCACGGTGCCCCGCGCTTTACGGAAGATGAAGTCGGCGTGGACTTTGGGAACCCGGATCACCAACCCGGTTCCTTCCGAGTGCAAGACTCGCCAGCCCTCGAGTCGGTCCGAGGTACGAACCCCGCCGGATATGGCTTGTAGAAGCCGGCCCGGCCTACAGCATTGGTGGCCGTAGCCGGGCCGACTAGGACCTAGAGCCAGCCGGCTTCCGGACCAGCCGGCCACGGCGCCAGCCGGCTGCTCCTCAGCCGGCCTTTGCCGCGAGCCGGCCAGTGGCCAGCCGGCTGCTCCGCGTCCATTGCCCTACCCGGGGTCTTCCCCCCGACACAAAGCGCGCAAAATTACCTGAAACTGCTAAAACTGCTGAAACTGCCTGTGATAAAACTGCTGAAATTTTTTCCAACCTTGGGGATGATAATCCTATTGCTTTAGATTGTAACGATTTAGATTTTGATGATTTCCACATCTCTGAAGTTATAAAGTTCTTTCAAAAACTTGCTAAGAGTCCCAATGCTAGCGCTATAAACTTGGCTTTCACAAAACATATTACAAATGCTCTCATAAAAGCTAGAGAAGAAAAACTAAAACTTGAAACTTCTATTCCTAGAAAGCTAGAAGATGGTTGGGAGCCCATCATTAAAATGAGAGTCAAAGATTTTGATTGTAATGCTTTATGTGATCTTGGTGCAAGTATTTCGTTATGCCTAAAAAGTCTATGATATGCTTGACTTGCCACCATTGAAGAATTGTTATTTGGATGTTAATCTCGCTGATAATGCTAAAAAGAAACCTTTGGGGAGAGTTGATAATGTTCATATTATGGTTAACAATAACCTTGTCCCCGTTGATTTTTTTGTCTTGGATATTGAATGCAATGCATCTTGCCCCATTATATTGGGAAGACCTTTTCTTCGAACCGTTGGTGCTACTATTGATATGAAGGAAGGTAATATTAAATATCAATTTCCTCTTAAGAAAGGTATGGAACACTTCCCTAGAAAGAGAATGAAGTTACCTTATGATTCTATTATTAGAACAAATTATGATGTTGATGCTTCGTCTCTTGATGTTACTTGAGTTACACTTTCTGCGCCTAGCTGAAAGGCGTTAAAGAAAAGCGCTTATGGGAGACAACCCATGTTTTTACTCCAGTATTTTTGTTTTATATTTGTGTATTGGAAGTTGTTTACTACTGTAGCAACCTCTCCTTATCGTAGTTTTATGTTTTGTTGTGCCAAGTAAAGTCTTTGATAGAAAAGTAAGTACTAGATTTGGATTACTGCGCAGTTCCAGATTTCTTTGCTGCCACGAATCTGGGTCTACCTCCCTGTAGGTAGCTCAGAAAATTAAGTCAATTTACGTGCATGATCCTCAGATATGTACGCAACTTTCATTCAATTTGGGCATTTTCATTTGAGCAAGTCTGGTGGCCTAATAAAATCCATCTTTACGGACTGTTCTGTTTTGACAGATTCTGTCTTTTATTTCGCATTGCCTCTTTTGCTATGTTGGATGAATTTCTTTGATCCATTAATGTCCAGTAGCTTTATGCAATGTCCAGAAGTGTTAAGAATGATTGTGTCACCTCTGAACATGTTAATTTTTATTATGCACTAACCCTCTAATGAGTTGTTTCGAGTTTGGTGTGGAGGAAGTTTTGAAGGATCAAGAGAGGAGTATGATGCAATATGATCAAGGAGAGTGAAAGCTCTAAGCTTGGGGATGCCCCGGTGGTTCACCCCTGCATATTCTAAGAAGACTCAAGCGTCTAAGCTTGGGGATGCCCAAGGCATCCCCTTCTTCATCGACAACATTATCGGGTTCCTCCCCTGAAACTATATTTTTATTCCGTCACATCTTATGCACTTTGCTTGGAGCGTCGGTTTGTTTTTGTTTTTGTTTTGCTTGAATAAAATGGATCCTAGCATTCACTTTATGGGAGAGAGACACGCTCCGCTGTAGCATATGGACAAATATGTCCTTAGGCTCTACTCATAGTATTCATGGCGAAGTTTCATCTTCGTTAAATTGTTATATGATTGGAATTGGAAAATGATACATGTAGTAATTCTAAAATGTCTTGGATAATTTGATACTTGGCAATTGTTGTGCTCATGTCTAAGCTCTTGCATCATATACTTTGCACCCATTAATGAAGAAACACTTAGAGCTTGCTAATTTGGTTTGCATATTTGGTTTCTCTAGAGTCTAGATAATATCTAGTATTGAGTTTTGAACAACAAGGAAGACGGTGTAGAGTCTTATAATGTTTACAATATGTCTTTTATGTGAGTTTTGCTGCACCGTTCATCCTTGTGTTTGTTTCAAATAACCTTGCTAGCCTAAACCTTGTATCGAGAGGGAACACTTCTCATGCATCCAAAATACTTGAGCCAACCACTATGCCAATTGTGTCCACCATACCTACCTACTACATGGTATTTATCCGCCATTCCAAAGTAAATTGCTTGAGTGCTACCTTTAAAATTCCATCATTCACCTTTGCAATATATAGCTCATGGGACAAATAGCTTAAAAACTATTGTGGTATTGAATATGTACTTATGCACTTTATCTCTTATTAAGTTGCTTGTTGTGCGATAACCATGTTTCTGGGGACGCCATCAACTATTCTTTGTTGAATATCATGTGAGTTGCTATGCATGTCCGTCTTGTCCGAAGTAAGAGAGATCTACCACCTTTATGGTTGGAGCATGCATATTGTTAGAGAAGAACATTGGGCCGCTAACTAAAGCCATGAATCATGGTGGAAGTTTCAGTTTTGGACACATATCCTCAATCTCATATGAGAATAATAATTGTTGCCACATGCTTATGCATTAAAGAGGAGTCCATTATCTGTTGTCCATGTTGTCCCGGTATGGATGTCTAAGTTGAGAATAATCAAAAGCGAGAATCCAAAATGCGAGCTTTCTCCTTAGACCTTTGTACAGGCGGCATGGAGGTACCCCATTGTGACACTTGGTTAAAACATGTGCATTGCAAAGATCCGGTAGTCCAAGCTAATTAGGACAAGGTGCGGGCACTATTAGTATACTATGCATGAGACTTGCAACTTGTAGGATATAACTTTCATAACTCATATGCTTTATTACTACCGTTGACAAAATTGTTTCATGTTTTCAAAATAAAAGCTCTAGCACAAATATAGCAATCGATGCTTTCCTCTTTGTAGGACCATTCCTTTACTTTTATGTTGAGTCAGTTCACCTATCTCTCTCCACCTCAAGAAGCAAACACTTGTGTGAACTGTGCATTGATTCCTACATACTTGCATATTGTACTTGTTATATTACTCTATGTTGACAATTATCCATGAGATATACATGTTACAAGTTGAAAGCAACCGCTGAAACTTAATCTTCCTTTGTGTTGCTTCAATACCTTTACTTTGATTTATTGCTTTATGAGTTAACTCTTATGCAAGACTTATTAATGCTTGTCTTGAAGTACTATTCATGAAAAGTCTTTGCTTTATGATTCACTTGTTTACTCATGTCATTACCATTGTTTTGATCGCTGCATCCACTACATATGTTTACAAATAGTATGATCAAGGTTATGATGGTATGTCACTTCAGAAATTATCTTTGTTATCGTTTTACCTGCTCGGGACGAGCAGAACTAAGCTTGGGGATGCTTGATACGTCTCCGACGTATCGATAATTTCTTATGTTCTATGCCATATTATTGATGATACCTACATGTTTTATGCACACTTTATGTCATATTCGTGCATTTTACGGAACTAACCTATTAACAAGATGCCGAAGTGCTAGTTGCTCGTTTTACGCTGTTTTTGGTTTCAGAAATCCTAGTAACGAAATATTCTCGGAATTGGACGAAACAAAGACCCGGGGGCCTATTTCGCCACGAACCTTCCGGAAGACCGAAGAGCATACGAAGTGGGGCCACGAGGTGGCCGGACCACATGGTGGCGCGGCCAAGGGGGCCCGCGCCGCCCTGTGGTGTGGGCCCCTCGTTAGCCCCCGACTCTGCCCTTCCGCCTACTTAAAGCCTCCGTCGCGAAACCCACGATGCGAAAAACCACGATACGGAAAACCTTGCGAGACGCCGCCGCCGCCGATCCCATCTCGGGGGATTACGGAGATCTCCTCCGGCACCCTGCCGGAGAGGGGATTCATCTCCCGGAGGACTCTACACCGCCATGGTCGCCTCCGGAGTGATGAGTGAGTAGTTCACCCCTGGACTATGGGTCCATAGCGAGTAGCTAGATGGTTGTCTTCTCCTCATTGTGCTTCATTGTTGGATCTTGTGAGCTGCCTAACATGATCAAGATCATCTATACGTAATACTCTATGTTGTGTTTGTCGGGATCCGATGGATAGAGAATACCATGTTATGTTAATTATCAAGTTATTACATATGTGTTGTTTATGATCTTGCATGCTCTCCGTTACTAGTAGAGGCTCGGCCAAGTTTTTGCTTTTAACTCCAAGAGGGAGTATTTATGCTCGATAGTGGGTTCATGCCGCATTGACACCGGGACGATGTGACGAAAGTTCTAAGGTTGTGTTGTGCTTTGTTGCCACTAGGGATAAAACATTGGCGCTATGTCCGAGGATGTAGTTGTTGATTACATTACGCACCATACTTAATGCAAATTGTACTGTTGCTTTGCAACTTAATACTTGGAAGGGGTTCGGACAATAACTCTGAAGGTGGACTTTTTAGGCATAGATGCGGTTGGATGGCGGTCTATGTACTTTGTCGTAATGCCCAATTAAATCTCACTATACTTATCATGCCATGTATGTGCATTGTTATGCCCTCTCTATTTGTCAATTGCCCGATTGTAATTTGTTCACCCAACATGCTTTTATCTTATGGGAGAGACACCTCTAGTGAGCTGTGGACCCCGGTCCATTCTTTAATACTTGAAATACAAATCTGCTTGCAATACTTGTTTTTCTTGTTTTCTCGCAAACAATCATCTTCCACACAATACGGTTAATCCTTTGTTACGGCAAGCCGGTGAGATTGACAACCTCATCTGTTTCGTTGGGGCAAAGTACTTTGGTTGTGTTTTGCGGGTTCCACGTTGGCGCCGGAATCCACGGTGTTGCGCCGCACTACATCCCGCCGCCATCAACCTTCAACGTGCTTCTTGGCTCCTCCTGGTTCGATAAACCTTGGTTTCTTTCTGAGGGAAAACTTGCTGCTGTGCGCATCATACCTTCCTCTTGGGGTTGCCCAACGAACATGTGAAATACACGCCATCAAAAGCCTTGCATAAAAATTATTAATAACAATATTACTATGGAGCTCATGAATGGGACATTTGAGAATTAGTGACTTCAATCTCCCCCACGCTTGGGCAATACTTTCTCCATCATGAGGATGAAAATTATAAATATAATTCCTATCTAAATGCATTTCATGAGGAGGATAAAATTTAGAGTAAAAGAGAGATTCAAGCTCCTTCCACTCCGAACGATGAGGGTCATCTAGTAGCTAATACCACTCCCTTGGTTTGTCCTTAAGTGACAATGGAAATAATTTCTTCATGACATTTTCTCTTGATAAACACTCGCAACCGTAAACAACTCACAAAGTTCTTTCAGTTTCAACAAGTGATCACTTGGATGGACTGTTCCATCCCCTGCATAACGTTCATCCATGATCTTTTCAACAATTTTCATAGGTATTTTAAAAGAAATACTTTCAATAGGTTGATTTGAAATATCACAAGCATCATTAGAATTATCACATATGGGAGATAAAATATCATCAGAGAAAATTTTCTCCTCTAAAGCTGGAGAACTAAAAAGATCATTTTCATAAAAAAACTATCTTCCCCAAGCTTAGACTTTTCCATAGCGTTAGCAATAATGGTGTTCAAAAAATTCATACTAATAACATTGCAATTAGCATGCAAATAAAGTTCCATGGGTTTTTTAATTTTCTCTTCAAACACCTCATGTCCTAAACTCAACATAAATACTATAAAGCTCTCTAATTTTTTTGTTTTCCATTAAGCCTAACTAGTGAAAATAAAAACAAGCAACAAAAAGATATAATTGCAGAATCTAAAGGAAATAACTTCGAGCACTCACACAACAGCAACAGTAGATTGCTTAGTAGCTAGAGGATGTCAGTACCTTTTACCTTACCTCCCTGACACCAGCGCCAGAAAAGAGCTTGATGTCTACGCACACTTATATTCTTGTAGATAGTGTTGGGCCTCCAAATGCAGAGGTTTGTAGAACAGCAGAAAGTTTCCCTTAACTGAATCACCTAAGGTTTATCGAACTCAGGGAGGTAGAGGTCAAAGATATCCCTCTCAAACAACCCTGCAATTAAGATACAAGAAGTCTCTTGTGTCCCCAACACACCCAATACACTTGTCATGTGTATAGGTGCACTAGTTCGGCAAAGAGATAGTGAAATACAAGTAATATGGATGATTATAAGTGGTAATTGCAATCTGAAATAAAATGGCAGCAAGCAAATATGTAGCAGAACTGGTTGTAAAATGGTGTTTCAATGCTTAGAAACAAGGCCTAGGGATCTTACTTTCACTAGTGGACACTCTCAACAATGATATCATAATTGAATAGACAAATATCATCTCTTCACTATGCTACTCTGAACCATTCCGGTTGGATAACAAACACCAATTCACCGTGTAGGGCTGCGAAAGCACACCTTAAAGTTTGTGTTCCAAACCTAGGGACACCCCACTTTGTCACTTTGAGCATCCAAAGATAGTACTAACAAACACCACAATTTTATAGAGACATCTGATGTCTACGGGTGCTTCTATTCTTGTAGACAGTGTTGGGCCTCCAAGAGTAGAGGTTTGTAGAACAGCAGCAAGTTTCCCTTAAGTGGATCACCCAAGGTTTATCGAACTCAGGGAGGAAGAGGTCAAAGATATCCCTCTCAAGCAACCACCGCAATCACGATACAAGAAGTCTCTTGTGTCCCCAACACACCTAATACACTTGTCGGATGTATAGGTGCACTAGTTCGACGAAGAGATAGTGAAATACGAGTGGTATGAATGTATATGAGCGAGTAGTAACGGCACCGAGAAAATAGCTTGATGCTACAAGCTGGCGTGTGGTTGATGGTGGTAATATTGCAGGCAGTACGGATGCAGTAGAAACAGTAAACAAGCGATGATTGCAGTATTTGGGAACAAGGCCTAGGGATTATACTTTCACTAGTGGACACTCTCAACATTGATCACATAACAGAATAAATAGATAAATGCTATACTCTACACTCTCTTGTTGGATGATGAAAACCACTAATTGTGTAGGATTACACGAACCCTCAATGCCGGAGTTAACAAGCTCCACAATATTCGATATTCATGTTTAAATAACCTTAGAGTGCACGATAGATCAACACAACTAAACCAAGTACTAACATAGCATGCACACTGTCACCATCACACTATGAAGGAGGAATAAATCACATCAATACTATCATAGAAATAGTTAACTTCATAATCTACAAGAGATCACAATCATAACATCACTAGAGTAGCACATAGATGAATAGTGATACAAAACACATTGCAATCATAAAGGGATATAAATAAGCACTTCACTATGCTATTCATAACAGTGAATAAGTATTCTGTGAAATATAGCCTAAGAGACCCACACGGTGCACACACTGTCACCTTTACACACGTGGGACAAGGAGTCTCCGGAGATCACATAAGTAAAATCCACTTGACTAGCATAATGACATCTAGATTACAAGCATCATCATATGAATCTCAATCATGTAAGGCAGCTCATGAGATTATTGTATTGAAGTACATAGGGAGAGAGATTAACCACATAGCTACCGGTACAGCCCCGAGCCTCGATGGAGAACTACTCCCTCCTCATGGGAGACAGCAGCGTTGATGAAGATGGCGGTGATGTCGATGGAGGAGCCTTCCGGGCACTTCCCCGTCCGGCGGCGTGCCGGAACGAGACTCCTATCCCCCGGATCTTGGCTTCGCGATGGCGGCGGCTCGGAAGGTTTCTCGTACCGTGGCTTTTCCGTATCGAAGATTTACGTCAGGGACCTTTAAATAGGCGAAGAGGCGGAGTCGGAAGGTCGACGAGGCAGTGACACACTAGGGGGCGCGGCCCACACCCTGGCCACGCCAGCCTATCATCTGGGGCCCACAGGGCCCTCCTCTGGCGGCTCTCGGGTGTTCTGGAAGCTTCGTGGAAAAATAGGATGCTGGGCATTTATTTCGTCCGATTCCGAGAATATTTCCTTACTAGGATTTCTGAAACCAAAAACAGCGAAAACGACGAACCGGCTCTTCGGCATCTCGTCAATAGGTTAGTCTCTGGAAAATGCATAAATATGACATATAATGTGTATAAAACATGTGAGTATCATCATAAAAGTAGCATGGAACATAAGAAATTATAGATACGTTTGGGATGTATCAACATCCAACACAAATTATAACTCACGATAAGTATTTCTGTAATCTTTAGCCTAAGAGACACGGACGGTGCACACATTGTCACCTTCACACAGTGAGACAAGGTGTCTCCGGAGATCACAATAATAAAACCACTTGAGTAGAATAATAGATGAGGAGTAACATCTACTTATTCAACTAGATTACAAAGCTCATGATCATATAAAGATCACACCATGGGAGAGAGAGATAACTCACATACCTACCGGTAAAGCCCTCAGCCTCGGGGGAGAACTACTCCGGACACTGCTTCGGTGACTTTGCCAGCCCCCAAAGTCAGTGACTTTGAGTCACTTACAAGTGGGGTTGAGTGGGGTTCACATAATGAAGGGTCCACATGTCAGTCATCCAAAGGCACGACAAAGTCAGCCTCGGCAAAGTCACCGAATCCCAATCCAACTACTCCCTCATCATCATGGGAGTCAGCAACAACGATGAAGATGGCGGTGGAGTCGATGGAGATGGCTCCGGGGGCAATTCCCCGTCCCGGAAGGGTGCCGGAACAGAGATTTCTGCCCCCCAAAACTTGTCTTCGATGGTGGAGGAGCTATGGAACTTTTCGTGGATGGAGGCTGATTGATTTAGGGCTTTCACGTCGGGAGCAATATATAGGCGAAAGGGCGATGTCGGTGGGCGCCCGGGGGGCCCACACCATGCCTAGGTGCGGCCACGGGGGTCGTGCCTAGGGGTGGTGTGGCCGCCTCCCAGCTCTTCTCCGTCTCCCCTTTGGACTCCGTCTTCGTGACTGAAAATAGGAACTTCGGCTTTTGTTTCGTCCAATTCCGAGAATATTTCCAGAACAACTTTTCTGAAATACAAAATAGCAGAAAACAGGAACTGGCACTGTGGCACCTTGTTAATAGGTTAGTTCCAAAAAATACATAAAAAAACCACGAAGTGTAAACAAAACATATAGAAATTGGTGTAAAATAAACATGGAGCATCAAAAATTATAGATACATTTGCAACGTATCAGATCCAAGATGTGCTCCTCAATTTTGTTTTCCCGAAGTGACATCTAGTCATTCATATGTCAACATAATTATTAGGTTCTGGTAGTAAAAATAATGAAAATTTTAAAAAAGACAATTTAGTAGTAAATATTAAGGAAATATAGGGAATAACCTGGCAATTTCCTTTTCTACCTTTTTTGTGAAAACATGGCAACTAGTAGAAAATATTATGGCAATTTAGCATAGTAGAATTTGGAAACCATTAGGAAATAATGCGGATTGTTTTACTTCTGATATCATGTCATCTTCATTTTTTGGGCACACTTGATCTTCGTTTTCAGTCTTGTACAAAATCATGGTAACATATATTGTTCTAAGAGCTTTTTTACTAATACTTCCATATATAGTTACATATCAACCAATATGATTTTTTTGTGGGCAACTTATCTTTATTCTTGTAAACCTTATTCTTATTTTCAAAATAAGGCAACTACTTTGTAGATAATGTGGCAACTAGTAGGAAGTAATCTGACAATTGTTTATAGTTAACATGACAATTATTTGACACACTTTTTTTAATCTATAATTTGGTCATTGCTAGAGCAGAATATTCATGGAAACTATAGACACATCCATGACTTAAAGTTCATTGATATTCATCTTCTGCAACCTATAAATCAACGGATTCATATGTTAGCCGCTAATTTTATGACTTTCTTTTTTCATGCAGGAATTAGGTGATGACTTGAAACCTCATCAATTAATGAAGGGGCAACAAATTTATGCAAGATATATTTGGAGCATGCAACACATATTATCTTCAGATGTGTAGAGAAGATAGCAAACTTTATATGTAAGACAACATGTTTGTAGGTTTACAAGTTATCAAAATTCTTTCTAGTTTTTTATGTGCTAATCCTGATAGTTATGTGCTACCTCTCATACTAGAACTAAATATGCTAGTTATTTTTTGGTACTATGGTTACTAGAACCAACTTACTATATTTTGGTGCGGATACACTTGCCACATCTTATTTTCTCCAACAGAACATAGGTTCATGTTCTAGTTGATCATGATCCACACGTTTCTAATGAATCATCTTGGTAATGGAACATGGGCCGATGAGGGATGAAGAGAGGGGGCGAGGAAAAGTTCTTATTAGATCTAAGAGAGAGAAGGGCTTTTTCCCTCGTGTGCATACATTCACCTGTTTCTTCAACTACTGTGAATTGTTGTTGCTACAAATGTGAGCTCATGCACACATTAACAATGAATTCTTAGAAGTGCTCCTTTTCTCTCTGCTCTTTTCTACGCCGTGTGGTGAGATCTAGATTTTCCCCTTGGTTTTGTCTTCAGGAGGAAGAAACCACCGTAGAAAGCTTCTCACACACGTGTGGTTGCCTGTCGTGACCAAATTTGGAAGGGTAACCAGTGCTACAATTTTTCAGCTGGTGGGGCTATGGGTAGACGGTGTCGTCACAGTATACGTAGTGGCACGTCATGGCATACGTACCTGCACGTCATCATATACTTAGTTGCACATCATGGTATACATAGCTGCACATCACGGTATATGTCACAACCCGTGCTTCCACACTATCACGCACTTGACGACACAACTTTTTCTACTTTCCTTATTGACCGTATCCTAATGCGGCATCGCCAATTACTCTTGTCCTTAATTAATACAAGTTGCCAAAAAAATAGTCAGCACCCTAGAGAAGCACCTACACCGCCCCCTAAATCACGCTTCACCATTTTTCCATTCCCCACCCTCTCCGCCTCGACCTCCCCGCCAAACCCTAGCCTTCTAGAAGCTTCCATGACCCCATCATGTCCGGATCCCAAGTTACCGTCGGTACATGTTTTTATGATCGGATCCCAGAAGCAGGTGAGGATCGGGAACCGCACGCTCTCCAGGGATGAATCGTCGGCCGTGCAGACGCTCACATATGCGACCGCCGGCAACATCCCCGCCGTGAGGAGTAAGGACCCCCGCGCCTCCGCTGACCGGGTCCTGGCAATCCTGGATCTGACGATTTTATACATGCAGAACTCATGAGGCAGTTAATGAAGTCGGGGAAAGGCGTCGAAGAGACGTTGGCGGCGATCAATCTCCCGCAGTTCCGCGGCCGTGGGCCTCTCCACATGGCGGCGTGGGCTGGTAGGCTGGAGATGTGCAGGTTCCTAGTCAAGGATCTCCGCCTCAACGTCAACGCTCCCGGTGATGATGGTAATTTTTTCGTTATTGGTAGCAATGTTTTGGCTTTGAAGTGTTGGATTGATTTAGAGTGGCATGTCCATGGCCCATGAAGTGATGCTTTATTTATTTTGCTTGAGGGAACAGTTTTGAAATACTTATTGTGGTGACTTGGTCTTTGTATGGGAACACATGCAGGGCGGCTCGGAGCCTTCTATGAAATTTCACAATTTGAATATTTTTCTTTCTAAATATGCTGAAATAGTAAGGGAGTTCAGAAATTCCCCATAAGGTTGTACACTTGTACCTTGGTCCAGCCCTGAACATGAACACATAAAACTGGTTGCTTTGGAGTGGAATTAGTAGTTAGTTCTTCCTAAGCTGCAAATTTCGGAAAATGTTGATGATGCTGCTCAAGGACAGCTTTGTTTCTTAAGAAGCTAGAGGCAATCACCTAATCACCACCTATCAATTTAGCTTTTAAACACATACGAAACTATTGATGTTGCAGGGTCTAGCTTAGTGTGGCCTATGATAAGCGATATGTGTATTTTCGTTTACTTTGGTCTTGATGGGTCGGATGCCCCTAAATCCTTTCGTGATTTTATAGTTTTTGCAGTAAAGCGGAGGGGTATTTGATGATTATGACAAATGTTGCTTATCTTGCTATCTCGCTAGGTACAATGCCTCTATCATATGCAACATATGGCTGTGGATCTACATCAGTTGTCAGGTTTCTTCTTGATCATGGTGCTAAGCCAGACAAAACAAATATGAAAGGGTTTACTCCGCCGCATTATGCAGCAAGTACTCGGTTTGTTACTCCGCAGCTTTTCCGTTTCGCTTCATAGTACCCAAAACTTGTTGCGATGTCTGTCTTGCAGTAAATTTCAGTTATTATGTTGTTGTATTGCACATTGTACTTTTGTAGCGATTAACTAAAGGTGTGGACACCAACATTTAATCAGCGACGCATTTTTTGGCTAATACTAGGTAGTATTTTCAATCTAGAGACAATAGACAGCATATAGTTTCTTGATGTTTTATTTATTTAGATAGCTAGTTCAACGAGTATATGATGTGCATAAAATTTTCCCTCGAACAAAGCACATAACTACAGTTGAACAAGACTCAAAGTAGACCTTAAAATGCCAGTTGGCTTGGAAAAACAATTTTGGTCTTGCTGGTTGGGTATGCTCGGGTATTTTTATTTTTTGTTTGTTGTATTTCCTATGCTTACAAATTGGTCTGGACCAAGTTTTGTTGGTCAGCTGCTCAAAAGCCTTTTTTTAGGTCCAACCTATGTTGCAATAATTTTCCAGTTTGCTTTTTTTTTTTGCGAAAGCGCAAAAGGATGCATTGATAGAATAAAGGGTAATTTTACAAGTCCAAGAGAGGAATAACACCACACCATACAACTCAACCCAAAAGCTATTTAGGGGATAAGCTGGCGAAGACCCCTTGCCCACATGCTTGCCCACGATCATGCTTCAGCCTTAAACGTGTCCACTAGTGAGGATATAGAGGGTTTAGCATTGTTGAAGATGACCTTGTTCAAATGCATTCAAATCCACCACGTCGTGAGCATAATCAGTGCCGGAGATCATTTGCGCATGTATCAGGGTGTGGACCGCATCACCAACACCCACCACTCAGTGAAGTCGCCCTCAACAACCGAGAGTTGGGTCATGGATATTATCTAGGATAGAACCTCATTTTCACATCGTCCTGGAGAAAGGGCATCCCGTCGGGATATGCTCCACGGTCTCCTCAGTTTGGTCACACAACGGGCATCTCGGTGGGTGTCGGAGACCCCGTCGTGCAAGCCGACCACCTGTCCAACATCTGTCCTGACAAGCGAGGCAGACGAAGAACCTCACCCTCAGTGGCGCCCATGTCATCTAGTTTAGCTTCCACGATGTTGAGACATCGACCCCTGGAAGAGGGCAGCGTAACAGGATCGAGAGGTGTAACCGTCCGACGTGCATCACCAAACAAGGTTGTCTGGCGCATCTGAGAGCTGCACCCCATGTAGGACCCAGAGTTAGACGTATTGCGGTGCATCTGAGTGTCGCACGCCATGTAGGACCCAGAGTTGAACGTATTGCCGTAGGCAAAGCATGTTTAATGCCCTCGAAAAGTCGGTAATCCAGCTGCGGTTGACTAGTGTCTGCTACACGTGCGGCACTTACATGGTCAACTCCTGACCGAGTGCAAAAGATCTAGCACTAGCTCCTCAATCGATTTGTCGTCAATACATCTACCATGCCGGAATAGGGAGGAAGAACCAACCCCTAGCACCATGGCGGTGGAGACATGGAAAACCCAATGTTCATTCCTCGGAGAACTACATATCCAACTCGCGCCAAGGTCGCAATGGATATGCGGGCATCGTGTAAAACCAAGGGACCGTAAGGATGATGGTCATGCATGTGAGGTCAGGGATACCCAAACCACCATACCAAAACAGCCCGGCAACCTTGTCCAAGTTGACATGGCAGTGTTCGCCCTTAGTGTCATTCCTTCCCACCAAAAGGAATCCGCACAAGATCTTATTCACCTCCTTGAGTGCTTTCTTGTTTAGGGATAACACTATGAGTTGGTCAAGTGGGATCGCAACAAGCACCTATCTCATCATGGCCAGCCGCCCTTCCCTTGGCATCATGAATGCTTTCTAGGTGGGTAGTTTATCCATGATGTGGTCAACCACCGGTTGATATGCCTCACTAGTTAGACATCTAATGGTGAGTGGAATGAGTAGGTATTTGACGGGGTAGGGTGTCAACTGGCACTCCATGATTGTTGTCGCTCCAGATAATCCACTTGGAGCATGCAATCGGGGAGATCGAGCACTTCATGAAGTTCATGTGCAGCCCGAATGCATGTACGAAGAGCTCGAGTCGTGCACTGCGCATAATTCCGCCTCATCCGGAGTGACAAAACATCTCTACATCGTCAACATAGACTGATATCGTGGTTCGTAGCTCATGGCATGCTAAGTGTCTCAGGACACCCAACTCGATGGCCTTAGTCAACACCCTGGTTAGCATGTTCATTACCAGCACGAACAATGTCGCTGACAAGGGATCACTTTTTCTCAAGCCCCTCTGGTGCTAGATTGGGGGGGGGGGGGGGGACTCGCCATGTAGCACCACCCTGATGCTAGACGTGTATAGGAGGATGGCAACCAGCTCCCTAAACCTTGTTTCGAACCCGATCTGTACAGTATCTAGAAGAGGAACCCCCATGTGATGTAGTCGAAGGCTTGTGAAATTTCTAGCTTAAGCAACACCCTCGGCTCTTTCAGTCTATGGAGAGCCTTGTCTTCTGTTGTACCAACATGAAGTTGTCAAGGATGCATCACTTTTGAATGAAAGCACATTTTTCCCTATCCAACAACGACTCCATCCTTGATGCCAACCTTAGAGTTAGGGTCTTGGCTACCAGTTTCGTGAATATGTGGATCAAGCTGATATGGCGGTAGTCGCCCAGCATGACCACATCTAGTCACTTCGACAGCAAGATCAATAAAGCTTGGATCAAGTTGTGGAACTAGTTCCCGCACATCCCGAAGAGTTTGTTCAAAGCATCCATGAAGTCACTCTTCATGGCCCCCCAACACCCTTGGAGGAACTTAGTCGTGAACACATCCGGTGTCGACGCCTTCCCTGGAAGTAGGCACCTCATCACTTCCAAGATCTCCTCCTCGATGAATGTTGCCTCAAGTTCCCGACGGGTCCTCTCAGTGAGTACCTAGGAAATCTAGGTCTAGTGAGTTCTCTCTGTATTGTGATGTACCTATGAGGCTCTGTCAGTGGTTGTAGGATGCCTCAGCCATGGCCGCATGGTAAAATGACCGCGCCGTCAACCTCTAAGCTATAAATGATGTTTCTTCTACCATCTATGTGAGGCATGCTGGTGAAGGAAAGTTGTCTTCACACCACCCTACGTACGTTCGTTTGAGATGCGTCCGAATGTTGCCGCTCAACCATGTGATCTTGGCATGCATATGGGCCATAGTACGCTCTAGCAAAGACAACCCTAGGTAGGTCTGTTTGAGATGCGCCCGAATGTTGCACTCTCCAGACGTAAGCCCCATGGATTCCATTGTGATATCGAGCTGTAGGATCACCTCACGTGCTATCATCAACTGTTGTTTTACACTCCAAACCTTTTTGTGGCGCCAGCTCTTGAGTCTGGGTATCCATCTATCTCTCCTTAATCGACATTCACCACCTCTCTAAAGCTATCCCATTTCAACCACTAGCGTGCGAATTGGAAGCGCTCCCCCCCCCCGGCTTGCATAGTGAAGTCAAGCATGAGACGGTTAGCCATGACCTTCGCGAGGCGGCATAGGGAACAAATGTTGAAGAGTTCCTCCCAATCCATCGTTAAAAACACCATGGGAAGCCTCACAAGGGTCAGGCCCTCCCTCTCATTCGACTAAGTGTACCGCCTCCCAAAGGACCCGCGATCCTGGGCGGGATGACCGGATGACCCGAAGCATGTCAATGAAGGTGATCTTATCATCATCTTCCTGGGGGCCATAGACACAAGTCATCCACCACCCTAGTGCTCCCCCCAACTAGGCTCACTCTAGCCGGCCGTGACACTGTAAACGTCAACGTGGGCGCTATCGAGCTGCACTAGACTATTAATCCATGCTACGATGATCCCACCCCTCGTATCGATAGCTGATAAACAGAAGTACGCATCGAAATCCATGCTTAGGGTTTCCATTACAATTGACTGGGTTACAACAAGTTTAGTCTCAAACAATCGATGCACATGTTGTGTCCATGGCACTCTTCATGACCGTACGACGTGCGAGACCATTAAGGCATTGCATGTTACAGACCATGTATGTTCGTAAGACATTGGGTCATATTTACACACGAGGTAGGTTGGCTTACGTGATGATCACGCCACCACCATGTGGCCACCAGAATGGCCCACAAGTGGTGGTTAACATTCCTTGATCGTGGAAAGCGACCATTCCTAGAGCTTCGAGATAGCCTGGATCATGTCAACAATCATCTACAACTCGTAGTATTTGTAGTACGCCTCCAAGGAAGCCTTGGAAGGCATCTCGTACCCGAAGATCAACCCTAGCCTCCTCATCAGATTGCGAACAACCTTCATCTTCGCACTGAGCCTGCCTCGTTGCCCTGAGATCCTTGGACTGCGTCGAGGGCGGAAATTCAGCCCCAGGAGCATGCGTTAGATTGCCAGGGTTTGCATTAGCATGTCCGATCGCAAGTTTGCAGCTAAGAAAAACTCACCGAGTGTCACATCATCCGAGGGGCTTGGGCTAGCTGTTATCATCGTCGTTGCTTGCCTCGCCGATTGTGGGGAGGAAATGCTGATCGGTGGAGCATCCGCCTTGATCTCCTCATCTATTTTGTCTCCCGTAGGAATCGTAGGGGAGTTCTCTGGCGGGCGAGTTACGAGAGATAGGACAGGTGTTAGCAAGACATCCCAAGAGGTGGCGACATCGGTGCCAACCTTCATGGTTCCATTATTGCCAACCTCCAAAGTGTTGTTTGTCTCGAGTTGTAGCTCGCCCCACTGTGGCAGGCCATCACCTTCCATGCGAGCGGGAGACTCCTGCTGGCCCAGGTCATGATGATCCTTATCCCTTGTCGCAGGCCTAAAAACGTCCAACTCGTGGGGGCATTCGTTCGTGGGCCATGGTGGCACTAGCGGCGCAAGAAGGTGGCTCTCCGATCTAGTGGAGGTAGGCTCCAGTACTTGTTGCTTCTCCTCGTCCCTTGGAGTTGCATTTTCGTGTTGGACATATGAGAGAAAAGTTGGACCACTGCCTCGCGTACTAGTCCTTCCTAGCCCATGTTTTTCCTGATCCGCAAGACGAGCTCTGCGCTAACCTCCTGCTCCATGTCGTCCAGACAAACGTGCTCTGCACCTTCTAGAGAGCCGCTTCAAGACTGGTCTCCAATCTGGACCACAACGACATTAGCAGCAACTGCCAGCATAGGCGTGTTCGTTGTCCGCCCGTTGTCGACTGAATCACGCTTGGATGCGCCGCCTGTCAGTTTTGAGGAATCTATGGAAGAAAATGTGGTTTCCCTCCAATGTTATCATCTATCTGCCTTGATCCATTGTATCATCCTAGTTTCATCGTCCTCAAATCATTCGAGTTGCATCCAACCTATCGGACGGTACGTTCTATAGATGTATACCCTCGTCGTTCCATATTTTTTGGCAGCCATGATTCTTGTTCATCGTATCCACCGTTCCAGAAACTTGTCTACTATGGATTCGACCTTGACTCCTTCCACCCTGGCTTGTCGGTGCGCGATCTTCCCCAGCATCGGTGCCTCCTCAACCGCCGTCCGCGAGTGAACCCCCCCCCGGCGAGGAAGGGTACTACTGCCAGGTATGCTCGGTCCATCGCCTTCGCGATCCCTAGAAGAGACGCATGGTGGTCGCCAACGGGGGATAGTCAGGTTCCACCATGTGAAAGTCCACCTCCTTCACAATCGACGCCCAATTGAGGCACCATATCGTGAGGCGGAAGATGCTGATGTCTGCGCGATTCCGGGTGAGAGGATGAAGATGTTCCACCTATGCCGCCCCACTCCAAGATTGCCTCGGTCGCCGCAAGGCTCCAGGTTGTGGCCGACACTCCCTATATCACCGTATGCACGCAAAGGCCGTATGCATATGCCCCTGATCGCCACAACCGTGGCCTGAGCCGTAGGCGGAAGTAGGGAATATGAAGAACCTCATCGGCATACACCAACTCCTATACTCCGGTGCGGGGAAGAAGATTACAAGCTCCTCCCTCCTGTGGCGATGTACCGAGAATTCCTCTTCAGGCACCAGGCTGTAGGAATCCGTGAGTGCGGGCGCCACAACCTCCATGCTCACGGTCCTGCATAAGCCATCGATTGTAGCGAGCAAGGTCAAGTTGAGCGCATCTTCTTCCGCTTCCACTTTCTTCATGTCTGGGAAGATGCACATCACATGTGTTGGGCTCCTGGTGAGCTCAATAGCCGCGGCGACTAGTTTCGTAGGGCCAATGAAAGACACCTGGCCACATGTGTGTTACGGTCCCGATGCGGCCTCGCGACATCAGCAGCAGCATTCACCGCCGACAGAATCGGAGCCATGTACCTGTCACCACTGCTAGCGCCGCACGACACTGTGCTGACGACACGCACCGTCCGCGAAGGCAGGGCCTCACAGAAGGGTGGATCCTGGGTGTGTCGTCCACCAGCATCGCAGTGTTGAGCCGGTGGGGCGCAGTGATTACCATTGTTGTGTCACTGTCGTAGCGTGTTCCCCACCTATCATGTGCGCACTCCTGCCGTCGCACGCGTTTTTGGCTGCGACTACACCTGCGTGTTCATGCGGCCATGGGCACTCTACGCACCTGCCATGTCATGACCACCCATTCGATGAGTGCACGGTGCGCGTAGGCCACTGTTGCTTGCACTTCCTGGCGCTCAAGAGAGCCGCCGACCACCCATGATTGGTGTTCTAGGGAAGTCCTCGCCGAGATGTTTCTTTGTCGTTGGTTCATTACTCTTCTCTGAGGGAGTGTGTGGCTTGGGCAGGAGGTGCTGGAGGCAGTCCCTCCGACATGTGCCCAACTTCGTCGCACCACAAGCACACAGGGCCAGTGAGGCAGTCTGCTGCTCGATGCCCCGGCTAGGTGCATAGGAGGTAGAGGTCGTCAAACTTTGATGGTGCTGCCATCGCGCCACTTGCGCACTGCCTTCGCCGCAACAACCTTCTTTCCTCCGTGACAGCCGCTCGCGTGTTTCCACTGCTCATGCTTGGGATCCTCCCAAGAGGCGTCCAGCTTGTCGATGGCCCCTGGCTTGTTTCGGTGGACCTCTGAACGTGGCTCCAGGCGGGCTCAAGAGCTCCCCGACACATCTGCTTGTGCCGCTGGTTGCTTCCCCGCGCGCACATCGCGGTAGGAACTGGGGAGTCTTCTAAATCTGAGCCCAGCCACGCCACCGGTCCTCGCGGCCACACGGGGAGAGCTCATCGTCGATCGATTGTGGGGAGGGGGTGGAGGCCATGGCTGGCCGGTGTGGAGGCCGTCTCCGGAGCAGCGGATGGCGAGTAGGGTTTCGCACCTCGCGAGCACTCTAGCTTGTGCTCTTCGGTTTGCTTACGTATTGTATTGTTTTCATATTTAGTTTAGCTTAGGTTTGTAGAAATGTCCCATTGACATTTGCTTTTGAAATATTTAGGCACTTGGCCATGGGTGGTTGTATTTTACCATTAAACATTTTGTTTATTAAAAAAGGCATGTCGGCTTTCTAATTGCAATGGACAAAGACCGCAAGGCTAATATGAATCTAGTCATAAATTCTACCTGCAAAAAACGACAGTATGTTTTTCTAGTTTCCTTAGCTATCCTACCCATATTGGCACATAATAAGCTACCAAGTTATTCATCCAGGCACACATACCGACCCAAAGTCAGCCAAGTTATGGGCAGCTAACACCCGAGGTAATAAGCTATCTTTTCATATTATTTTCGGTGTATCCTTGATGGTAATGTGACTGAGCATTTTCATTTATTCCATCCAGATACCTGTGAAATAGCAGAGTTATTATTGTCCAGGGGAGCATATGTTGACCCTATATGTGAAAATGGAACACCACTACACATTGCTGCTGATAAAGGAAATGTGAGAATGTTGGAATTGTTGTTAAGGCATCAGGCAGATGTAATAATTCTTTTTTCCCATCTTTGGTTTGCTATTTCTGTTTAATATTATATGTTTTCTGTGTACAGTGTAATATTCCCTTCAATATAGCTCAGATTTCATGACTGGATTTATACGGCTGGACTTAGCAGTGTTCTTATATGTCTCCCCTTTCCCAACCCTGCCTAGTCCAACAATTTGGTCCTGCTAAGGTGGAATGGTGCTGTTATACTTCCTTGACTCAGCTGAGCCAGGACTTCTGTTTTACTGTCTGGCTCTTATCTCTTATGTTTCTTTGTGTTCTACTTCTTTTATCACGTATCATTTGCTCATTTACCATTAGATCTTTCCTTGATTAAAATTTATTAGAATCTTGATGACTGCGCTAGATGATAGCATGGTTAAACCATGATTCTCTGTGTATTCACATTAAGGTAAGTCATGGTGAGACCGGACTATTCTGCTGAGTTTTATATCTAGTCTACCCAAACTTACTTAGGAAAAAGATTTTAATGTTGTTGTTGTTGCACGGTGAGACGAACTATAGTTTAATCAACTGTACCCGTGTGATGGTGCTCACCTGTCCTCCTCACTTCTTCCCACCTTATCCATAGAACTGCTTAGTTACTGGCATTCATGTATTGGTACTGGGTATGTTATGTGCGGGTTTACTCTGACGTTAGCGTCTACGAAGCTTAGGTGTTGTGTTGTCTTGTGTTGTGCTGTTTGATTGTTTATTTGATCCAGTTTTCGGTATACCAACTAGTTATCCCTGTGTATCTGCATGAGCTACATATATATCTTAGCCACTACTTCCTCTGTTCCAAATTAATTGACTCAACTTTATCTAGATAAACGCATTTTAGTGTATAAATATATATGTATCTAGACAAGGCTGAGTCAGTAAATTTGAAATGAAGGGAGTAGTATTTTATCATTGCTATCATAAAGTGAACGTAGACATTTGATGTATAGGCGGAGCGAATTGAGAACTATGCACACCTTTTTATTTAGATTTGCATAGTTTATTTTGTCTCAAAACTGAAAGTGGTTGTGTGACGCATTTCTCGCTAGTGCAACTCGACTTGATATCCCCTTCTAATTGATTTGGTACACTATAATAGAATTTACATTTCCAGCCTTTTATATTCTTTTATCAGCAGGTAAATTTAGTGGTTCAGAATCGGCACACACCCTATAATACTATTTGCATATTCCCTGTCATATGAAATCTAAATCGTAGATCTGAACTTTATCCGGTTAAGGAGCTAGCTGACATCAACTAATCAACCTTTCCTGTACATACTCTTCCGTCTCCAATTACGGTTCTTAAGCTATCAGTTTGTTTGGATTGATAACAATCTGCCTCCTGTGTCCTGCTAAATGGAAATTTAGTCTTTCTTATGTAAGTCGGTTGGACTGTAGTATTGAATAATCAGCCTTCTGGCATCTTCTAGATGGCAAACGGGAAATTATGTTACTGTTAATCAGCTGGACTCCACATTCCAGCTATGTTTTCCCCCGGTTAGAGTTTTGTATGTGCTGATTATACCGAAAATCAAAATTGTGCTGGACTGAAAGGAGTCTCTTATTACTTATTAAATATATATAAGATGATACAGTTAATAAAATCAAAGATGATAGTATTGTTGTTCCCATTTTTATTTTTATATTATCGAAAAAAATCATTTTTATGGTGTGCAAACTATTTTCGTTTAAAATTTCCATGTTTTGCTAAATGTTGCATATCAAACTTTGATAATTTATTTATCTCTAGTACTCTTCTCGTCATTGTTTATCAGCAAGTAATCTTTTCTTTCTCTCCAGCCTAACAGTGTTACGCAGTTATTCTATACACCACTATCGATGGCTATCTTCTCTTCTTCACTGAATTGCGCGGAGCTACTTGTTAAGGTGCAGTGCCCTTGTCGCTTCGGAGCTCCTACCATAGAAAGTTTTTTGCGAAGGGAAACTGTTGCATTGTTTAGAAACACTATCTTCAGCATTCTACATTATACACATTCCATGTTTCAGGCTGGTGCTGATGTCAATGCTGGTAGGCCTGTAACACCATTAATAATAGCTGCATCCTATGGCTTCACTGACTGCATGAAGTGTTTGTTGGATGCTGGCGCTGATGCAAATATTCCTGATGAAGTGAGTTTCCGTACTGCTACTTGAATTGTTACTTGTCACTCTTGTTTATCCTCTGAACTGGCTATGGATTGCTAATTTAGCTGCTTAGATTTTTAGAATGTTATAAGAGAGTGGCTAAGAACACATGTAAATTCAGGCCATTTGAGTAAGACCTTAAATATTGCCACATGTTGCTATTTGGGGTTAATTAGGTTTCGTAAAACATTGCTTTACTAGCCTGTTTTATGTATAGTATTCATGTTTAAATGAATTTTGGTCCATGAAAAGGGCCGAAGGCTGTTACTTCGAAGGAATGAAATTCACTAGCCTGCTAAGGACCAATATTGATTTTTGAGTCCACAAGAAATGTGCTGTACTGTTTAACTGAGAGTTTTGGGCAGTTCTGATTGGGTTAGATAATACGGAGTAGGATAGAAGATGGGAAGTGGCACTTACGAAATATGGTACTGTGAAAGTGTGAAACTCTGTCATAATTAGTGGAGTTCTTTCATAACTCAGTGAACTTTGGGGTAAAATGGCCCACAATGAAGGCCTATATCTGATCTCTCACAAATGTTCTATCTAATACTGGAGTTGACAGGATCTCTCCTTGCCACAAAAGAAAAATAACAAAATGATTCAAAGAGGCTGGTTTAAGCATTCATGCACCTTGGGTGGCGTATGTGCGTGCGGTTATGGCTGCATCGGTGGTGTACCAACTGCTGGCCCTTGACGTCGATCCCTGGTTCCTCCAGGCGGTGGACAAGCTTCGGCGCGGCTTCTTGTGGGCCGGTAAGAATGAGGCGCATGGCGGCAATTGCTTGGTCGCTTGGGATGCCGTGTGTGCACCTAAGCATCTGGGAGGACTTGGCCTTCCGAATTTACGGTGGATGCATGCGGCGCTGCGCGCTCGCTGGATGTGGTTGCAACGCACAGATCTCACCAAGTCTTGGACAGGGTTTAGGTTCGCCGTTCGGGCGAATGCTGCTGCCATGTTCAATGCTTCGGTGGTCATCTCTCGTTGGCTCCGGCGCTAGCCTCTTGTTTTGGGAGGACCCCTGGATCCAAGGCCTCTCTGTCGCAGCTGTGGCTCCGGAGGTGCTCAAGCTAGTTAGGCCGGGTGTCGTCAAGCGAAGATCTGTGCGGGATGGGCTCCTCAACCATGCATGGGCGGCTGATATTGGGGGAGAGTTGTCGGTCGATGCAGTTGTGCAGTATCTACGGCTCTGGGCCGCCGTTGCTGCCGTCCCCATCAACGGCGGGGCTGGCACTTTCCGGTGGAAGTGGACGGAAGACGGTACTTTCACGGTGCGGCCCGCGTATCGTATGTTCTTTCACGGCACGACCGCCCTCCCCGGTGCGGTGCATGTCTGGAATTCCTTCGCGCCGTACAAATTCCGCTTCCATGCGTGGCTTTCTCTTCGTGGGAGGTGTTGGACGGCGGACCGTCGGCTTCGGCGAGGCCTTCCCTCTCACGTATTGTGTCCCCTCTGCTCCGTCGCCGCGGAGACGACGGACCATCTTTCTCTGCACTGTCCCTTCGCTCGATTGGTTTGGGATGGCTTCTCGAGGCGCGCTGGAGTGCAGATTCCGGCGCCTACGGCCGGCAGCAGGTTGCCGGCATGGTGGTCGAGTGCGGTGGAGGGGCTGCCTACGGCGGATGCTAGAGTCACCAACTCCGCTATCATGCTCATCCTGAGATCCCTGTGGCTCGAGCGGAACGCCAGAGTCTTCGAGGATACTGCCTCTACGGTCCACCATGTTATCGATGTAGTTTGCCAGGATTGGGGCTTGTGGCTTTCTTGTAGGCGTGGGTTGGCGAGAGGAGTAGTGTATGTGTTGTCCGCCGCTTTTATGCGGCATGGTGGATGTTCTGAGCCCATGGTTCGGGTGTAATCGTTTTCCCCTTAATCTTAATGAAATGACGCGCAGATCTCTTGCGGGTTCTCGAAAAAAAAGCATTCATGCACCTGACTACACATACACCCATTTAGTCTAGACATATATATTCATCTGTGTGGCAAGGTACATGGTCGCGAGGCGGCGGCCATGTCCGTGTCGTGGGCGTGCGTAGCCGCTATCCCGACGGCTGCCGGCCTCCACCGGCTGGGTTGGAGGAGGAAGATAGACGTGGTTCCCAGCCATGGTGGCGGCGTGGGGGCTGGCCGTTCCGGTTTTCATGGTGGTGGTCCTAGGGTTCTTCTTTCGCGAAGATGAAGACGTTCCGGATGCCGATCTTTCTTCATCTAGCCGGAGTGATGAGTTCCGGAAGGCTCCGACGGTGAAAGTAACAGTGCATCTTTTGCCTAGAGTTCACATGATCTGGTGGTATTCGGTCGCGCGCACCCATGCTTTTGTTCCGACCGTTTGGTTCCGGAGGGAGTGGCGTGAAGCTCTGTTCTGTGTTGACATCAAGAGACTTTTGGTCCATGGTGAAGTCGGAAGCAGAGAATATCATCAGGCGGGATTGGGAGATTAGCTAAAGAATCAACTCTTCGCGATGTTGAGGAGCTTGCTTGGTGTTTCGGGATTCGCAGCAGTGGTATGAAAGTGGGGGCGACAACACATGTGAAGTTCAGAGTTCTACCTTTCAGGGTGAAAACCCAAGGTCTCGTCTTAACTAGTTGTGCCTTGCAATGACCTTGTTGGAGGCAATGTTTTGAGAGCGGGGACTATTTTCAGGGTGAAAACATAAGATCTTTGATCGGGCGACGACGGTGCTGATGCAGTGTTCCATTATTGGAGGAGTTACTTTTGGAGAGTCTGTATTTCAGGTGTTGTCTTGCTAGGCCTGGGATACAGTGGCGGGACTTTTATTTCTTAGTTTTCTTTTCTCTGTTTTGACTGTGTGCATCCGTACTGCTATTAGGGTGGTGCGTTGTTGCAGAGACTGGGTTTAATTGGTATCTTCTGATATTAATATATTTCCTTTATCGAAAAAAAATTCGTCTGTACTTTACTTTGCTACAGTAATACATGCACTGCACAATCCCCTATAATTCGTCATATTTTGAGTCTCATAGTGACATGAGTATAAATGCCTTCGCCACATTTTTCTGTTATTAACATAACTTTTCATTGCATAAGCTTGCCCTTGTTTATTTGTGAGATTTACCCTTGATATCCTTTTGAACAGTTCGGTAGAACAGCAGCGAAAATTGCTGCAACGAAAGGATTTAAGGACTGCGTTAAGATTCTTTCCCCTCTTACAGCCCCTGGAGGCAATGATGTAATAATTCAACATGCTTGTAAATTCAAGAGTAAATTTGCATTTTATATTCTGTTTGAATTTAAGTTGTTCATTTTATTTAGGTTCCTCTCCTCAATTCAAATGATGGATGTGCTTTGAAAGAGCAAGGGGATGCTAAATTCGAGGAAAATGATGGTTTTGCTTTGAAAATACAAGGGGATGCTGCATTTGAGGAAAATAGTTATGCTGATGCGTTGGCTCTCTATACCAAGGTATAGTCTTGCATCATATACTTCTTCACAAGTTCTGCTGTGCACTTTACTTGCTGATGAACCCCTTTCTGGCCTATGAGGCCAAAATTCTCAGAACTATGGAACAGTTGCTTAATTTATATATTGTTGCTAGATTATCTCCGTGTACAAACTGTTACGCCTTATATCCGATTCTTGTGTCCTATTTGGTCAATGCTTATGTATGTAGTCTCTAGACAAGAAATGCTTTGGTTTGATTTGAATACAGCTAATTTTATCTTTGGTGCTAATGCGGCATCATTTGATGTCTGCAGGCAATGCAGATTGAGCCTGATGATTCTACCTTGTATGCGAAGAGGAGCCTTTGCTGGGTGCATATGAGTGAACAAGACAAGGCTTTGGATGATGCTTATACCTACAGAACTATGAAGATGGATCTATCCAATTCCTGCTATGAGCAAACAGCGGCTCTGATACTGGTGAAGGTGAGCTGTGGCAGAGTTACATACTTACATTGGCATTTTGTTTCCCATACTTTGTTGTATTCATTGGCCATGCACTGACGTGTTTGTCTAGGATTATGCCCGAGCATGTAGAGCACTCGTATCGGCATTAAAATTGGACTTGAGAAGCGACGATCTGGATTGAAATTGGACTTCAGTAGCGAAATCACGCGGTGATGCGGCTGGTGAAGGAACTTGAGAACCTCCGCTCTTTGCTTTAGTTTCTTGCCTCCGACTGTTTGATTGCCTCATGGCAGGGCTGTTGTTATAGTATGTTGTTTAATGGTAACATGTCTTCAGAGTAGTGTCCTTTGTGTGGGTCCGATTTTAACCGTACATTGTTGCTATTAACTTTGAAAGTTAAAACTTGGAAGTTCTGTTTCATCTGCTGAGATTTTTGGGGGCGTGGCTGTCTTTTTAGTGGTATATGCTTTTTCGTTGGAGCTTGCCCATGTTTCGCCAAGAAACCAGAGCGGCATGTGATATGGTAGCACTATGTAGCCGGATACCCCTCTCTGGCACTCGACCGCGTGTGCGGTCGATCTTCCCCGGCGTAGAGCGCTAGCGTGAAGTTATTTCCCTTTTAATTTTTGTCGTTTTACGTTCTATGGTAATCGCGATGTGCCGGCTCCTGCATGTCCATGTGCTGCCTAATTATTTTATTTCCCACGTGAGGCATCCAATTTGTTGGCCTTGTGTGCATGCCGAATTTTTTAGTTGGTTTTTTATCGAGTGAAAGGTACACACGCATGCATCACGTCCTAGTCACTTTACTATTTTTTATCAGTTCTCTTTTATCAATTCCACTTTTTATTTTTATTTTTTTCTTGTGGCAATTTGTATAAAAATTATGTTATTTTGAACAAATTTTTATAATTCTCGTTTTCGGGTCAGTGGTTATTAAAGAGAAATAAAGGGTGGGAAAAACCACTTGCAACTCAAATAAACTATCACTTGTAACTTAAATAAACTAGGAGTACCACTTTTAACTCAAATTAACAACCATTCTTTATCAAAAATTAATCAACACTTTAGAATTTAAAATTCATAACTTGTGAGCTATAAATTTAATATTGCACCAAAAACACCTCAATAACAGGTGGGGGAAATTTACCCGAGAAGAGCGTTAGTAACATGCGAGCTAAAAAATCGCTAAAATATTCTAATTAAAATTAACTTTTTAGGGATGCCCGTTATTTTTAGCTCACATAAGCTAAAAAGTTTTCAAAATATTCTAAATGAAATTTAGCATTTCAGGTCGATAAATTTGTACATTTACCGTTTAAATAATGGGCAAAGGGATGATGAATTGTGAGATTGAAAAGGTCACATAAATATTCTAAATAAAATTTGACTTTTTGGGTCAATAACATTTTGCATTTAGCGTTGATAAATAACGGATAGAGGGTTGGTAAATTGTGAGCTAAAATAATTGACAAAATATTCTAAATGAAAATTGACAATTTGGATCAATAACTTTTTGCATTTGCCATTGATAAATAATGGGCAAATGCGTTGATAAATTGTGAGCTAAAAAAGTCACCAAAATATTCTAAATGAAATCTGGCTTTTCGGATTGATAACTTTTTGCATTTATCGCTGATAAATGACGGGCAGAGGGGTTGATAAATTGTGAGCTAAAAAAGTCATCAAAATGTTCTAAGTGAAATTTAGCATTTCGGGTCGATAATTTTTTACATTTACCGTTGATAAATAATGGGCAAAGGGGTTGTGTTATCACCAGAATTTGACCGAGTCAGAGGTGGGCCGCGATCAAGATGGACTCGAAGAATACATATACGGAAGAAATACGTGAATCGGCCTTACATGCAAAGTTTGGGCTAGTTTGCCCTTGTATCTGTAAAATATTAGATTACGTGTCGGTTAAGAGTTAGAGTTTTACCCGTGCACGGTTAGGTGCACACCCACGTTAGAAAGTCCCTTGGACTATAAATATGTATCTAGGGTTTATGGAATAAACAACAACCAACGTTCAACACAAACAAATCTCGGCGCATCGCCAACTCCTTCGTCTCGAGGGTTTCTCCGGTAAGCACCATGCTGCCTAGATCGCATCTTGCGATCTAGGCAGCACAAGCCTGCCCACGTTGTTCATGCGTTGCTCGTGCTCGAAGCCTTTTTGATGGCGAGCAACGTAGTTATCTTAGATGTGTTAGGGTTAGCATTGTTCTTCGAATTACATGCTTTCGTTATGCAACCCTTGCATATCTAGCCGCCCTTACACCTATCTTAGGTGTAGGGGCGGCACCCCGCTTGATCATAGTTTAGTAGATCTGATCCGTTACGGTTGCTCCTTGTTCATCAAGGATTAGTTTAACATCCGCAATAGTTAGGCCCTACAAAGGGTTGGAGGATCCAGCGGCGTGTAGGGTGACGTTTGCTAGCCCTAGAAAGGATGTTCCGGGGATCAACCTCGTGTTGGTTTTTAGGCCCTGTCTAGGATCGGCTTACGGTCACCGTGCGCGAGCGCGAGGCCCAATCGTGAGTAGGATGATCCGATTATGCGGTGAAAACCCTAAATCGTCGTAGATCTCATTAGCTTTATCTTGATCAAACAGGACCACCATATATTCGGACACCTCGTATGAATCATGGGTGGATCGGCTCTTTGAGCCGATTCACAGGATAACCTGAGAGCCGATCGAGGCTCGTATTTAATGTTTACGTGTATGTCATGCAGGAAACTAAGCGAGGCATCATCCACACCTTCCCGACCGGTATAGGTCAGGTGGCACGCCCTTGCGATAGCATCGGACGTGCGACCGAGGAGGCTTTGCGGGCCGTCGCTTTGAGGGATCGGGGCCAGCCGCAGCCCTAGTTGTTCCCGGCTCTACCGTGTTTCCCGTCTCCGCCCGCCGGGGGTTTCGACGTCAACACATTTCGGCACGCCCGGTGGGACAACCTTCGACATCCACAACATCGCCATCTACATCCGAGATGGCGGAAGGCACTCCGGTCAAGTATGAGGATCTACCTGATGAGCTCAAGAAGAAACATGACGAGATCAAGGCAACCCTCGAAGCCGAACTCATCGGCTCTTTCCACCGAACCCGCTCCCATGGCGTCAGGTGGAAGGGTTTCACACCCGAAGGCGCGCTCGACGGAGTGGACCTGTCCGCCCGTCGAAGAACGCACCGGGTCGCCTGCGGCAGGAGATCAACTATATGGTGGCTCATTCGCTGCACCGCCACTCGAGAGCCTCGGTGAACACTTTGGAGCGTGTCGCTCGCGCGTCGTCCAGGAAATCATGAGCCACCGGTATTCTCCATCGGGACCAGCTCTGGGGACTTTCAAAGGAGAGATGCCACTCCAGCCCCAGCCGCTCGCATGGGCAGCACCGGAACTGCCGAACTCATCGGCATACGTCGTCTACAAGATTGGTGGTGATCCTAGTGACTACCAATTCCTACCTGCGGCACCCAAGGAGATCCCGCACGGATACGCGTGCGCATACGTACCGGACTGCAACACCTGGGCACTCTCGAACCAGGCTGCGACATCAGGGGCCTCTGGAACGGCTGGAGGAACGTCAGGAGCCGATCCTGAGAAACAAACGTGGCTAGCTAAGTACGCCACTCCGACAAACCTCCGCAGCCCAGCTCCTGCAGCTTGGCTTAGAACCGAAAAGCAAGCATGGCTGGTTAAGTATGCCACCCCGGCGAATCTTCGTGGTTCGACACCTTCAGCCATTACGACGGATCAGATTTGTGCAATCTCGAAAGATCGGTTCGGCATGATGCCGAAAAGGAAGACGTTCGGCTACACCAAGCCGTACCCCAACGACTACGAACTGATCCCGCTACCACCCAAATATCGGCTCCCGGACTTCACAAAGTTTAGTGGATCAGATGGTTCCAGCCCCATCGAGCATGTGAGCCGATATTTGGCACAGCTGGGCACGATCTCAGCATCAGACGAGTTGCGCGTGAGGTTCTTCGCACAGTCCCTCACAGGATCGGCTTTCGGGTGGTACACATCGCTGCCACCGAACTCCATCCGGACTTGGAAGCAGCTTGGAAGAGCAGTTCCATGAGCAGTATCACTCGGAGGCTTCCGATGTTGGTATTGCCGATCTAGCGCAAGTACGACGTAAGCGTGGGGAGACAAGTGTCGAATACGTCCGGCGCTTCAGGACCATTAGGAACCGATGTTTTTCGGCTCATGTAAGTGAAAAAGAAGCAGTCGAGTTGGCGGTGGTGGGTCTCTCATCATCGATTAAGGACGTGGCCTCCCAAGCAGACTACCCTTCATTAGCGCACATGGTGCAGAAGCTGTCAGCATATGAGCAGCGCCACCCAGATGTTTACCAGGACAAATTCAAGCGTGCGGTGACCCTGGTTGAGGCGGACGAGGATGAAGGTGCTGCGGGAGATCGAGAGGTAGCAGTGGCTGAATGGACTCGAGCGACAGGCCCCGTGACCTGCAAATGGGTGAAGCCACAAGGCCCTCCAAAAGGGTTCGACTTCGATGTGACCAAGATGGAGCAGATTTTTGATCTCTTACTCACGGAGAAGCATATAAAGGTACCCGAAGGCCACAAGATCCCCACGGTGCAAGAGCTGAACGGAAAGCCATACTGCAAGTGGCATAACACGTTCACCCACACCACCAACGACTGCAGGGTGTGGCGGCAGCAGATCCAAATGGCGATAGAAAATGGACGGTTAATTTTCAACCAAGACGCCATGAAGGTCGACACACACCCCTTCCCCACCGTAAACATGGTGGAGTATACTTACCATGGAGGGTGCCAGCCGGATTTCTCGTGCAATATCAACATGGTAGGACCTGGACACCACTCGGTAAGGACGGAGATGAGGGCAGCTGCTCTCACAAAGCAAAGATACGGAGGAAGCCGCTCCACGCGATCGGCTCCGCCAAGACGGCAAGCGCTACGTCACGCAGGGAGAGGTGAAAAACATAAGGTATCAACGACCTCTCTCTGATCACCTCCTCAACAAGTACGTGAGTCAGTATGACCAACGCCGGCGATACAACGGCGATGATGAAGAAGATCGTCTGGCTAGGGACGACAGGAGACGTCGTCGGCATGATCGTGATGAGGAGGAGCACGAGCGCCGTGCCAAGGACAAGTTGGGGGAGCGAGTCGACGAGGATAGGCACTGGGACTGTCCCTTCTTCAGACACTGCTGGGATTCAGGAATGAGCCGATTGCCCACAATCGGCAATTGCCCAGAATGCAACCAGAAGAAAAAGGAGGCAGCCAACGTGTCCGTATTCAAGCGCCTAGGGCCTCTCCCGCCACAAAGCAAACAAGCTGAGTCCCCTCGGTTGAAAGATCTCGAAGATTCAGAAGACGAGGGAGAAGAAGAAGACAGGTACCACTGGCCAAGGTGGTGCCCTGACGGACTCAGCCGTTCCCAGAAACGCAGGATTCAACGATTGCGCGGCCTGGAGGAAGCCGAGAGATTATACTTGCATACATTAAGGAAGGCAAGGCCTGATCTGGCCGCGAAGGTTCAGCGAACCCTAGATGAAGAGGGTCGTCCACGGAAAATGGAGTGGCGCCCCAAGCAAAGGAAAGCCGATGATGAAACATCGGCTGGCACAAACATGGTGCTCGTTCTTCCGACGAAGCTTAGTGCTCCACGATTATATGATGCACTCAAGGTGGACGACAGCAAGCGCACCAACATGATAAAGTCAGAGATTGGGCTGGTTTTATCTACCGGCCTGAGTGAGTAGCAAGAGCACGTCAATGAGCAAACGTGGCGAGGCTGATCCTTGTGATCGGCCCCAAAAAATTTATGAAGGGACCTCACAAAACCTTCACCGAGCAAGCAACGTGGAGGCCGATTCCAGCAATCGGCCAAAATTATCCTCACCATTCATTCCGCCTCGGGTTCAACATGTAATCCAACGAGCCGATACCATCAATTCTCTTGACAGAATCGGCTCGGGGGCACCTGTGTGGATAAGACACGAGGATATGCAGTGGAAGCGTCTCATCCTTTGGTGGTGGGTATTGAAGTATGGGGGCCGATGCATAAGTCGGCCGTAAAAAATCCAAAAAATCGAAAAATTTTGAGCACAGCCGATGCAGCAGTCATCGACTTAAGGATATAAAAGCCGATGCATGGCCATCGACTCAAGAGGTATAATTGTCAGGGGATCAAGGGAGCAGGAAGTGGACCACGAAGAGAGACTATGATGGGAGAACTCCTCAATGGAGTGGTTCAATGGTTCAATGGCTCGAATCTTCTCTTCAAGGACAATGCCGAGAGCAGCGTGGATGCGTAGATCAGGCCAAGGGTGGGTTGCCCCAGATCCACCGAAGGAAAGGAGCCGATCTAATCAACGAGGCGCAAGGGGTACACTGAAGAAGCTCGGGGGGCACCTCACCCTAAAGGTTCTCTGCTCTGGGGAGCCGATTTTGTTGGAATCGGCTGGCTCTGCATTGTGACGTGAGGTCAATGGCGACATGATTGGCTATTTCGCTACCTTTCTCGCCTTGACTAAGGCTCGGAGGGCCACTAACTTGGGAGGTGCTATTTTTGAGAGCCAATTGGAGTTGCATTGGCTGACACTGCATCATGATCTTCTCAGGGAGGAACTGGGAAGGAAAAGCCGTCGTCTTGTACGAGGTTTGGACCGCGCTGGTGCTGCAAGAAAAGGAAGGAGACTGGTTTCTCAAATTAGCCGATGAACAGTCATCGGCTGCGGGACTGCAAAATACCACGGTCAAGAAAAACAATAATAATCCGATTCGTTGCTATCGGTCTTGGTGTGGCAAGCGGAAGGATGGAAATTGGATTAATGGAAGGAGAAATTGAAAGAACAATTCTCATTAATTCAAAGGAGCGGCTTTACAAGAAGAGCCGATGGCTCTCAAAAGAGGGATCTCGGTGCCTAGTGCACCGCTACCGCTAGTCCTACTCTACTAGTCGTCGCTGTCCTCATCATCGCCGTCGTCGAGGTCGTCGGCGCTGCTCCCAGGAAGCTCCTCGCCGCTGCTGCCCCGGCCCGTCGGCTGGAGCTTCCTCCTCCTCCTCGTCATCATCATCATCCTCGCTGTCCGCCCAGCTGCGGAAGCGCTTCGTTGGAGGATACCCAGCGGAGGAGGAGGAATCATCTTCCTCCTTCTCATCTTCTTCTGCCTCGTCGTCATCGTCGTTCTCGCTGTCCGCCCACATGCGGGAGCGCTTCTTCGGCGGAAGCCTGGCGGAGGGGGAGGCCTTGGTCCTCTCCGCTTCTCCTTCTTTCTTCTCCTTGTCAGAGGAGATGGGGTTCGCCCCGGAGCGGGGATCGTCCTTTTCCTTGTTCTTCGGCGACGATTGGAGAGAGAGGCCTGAAGCGGAGGAGGAAGAGGAAGACATGGCTGCAGGGTAAGAGGGTTTTTTGGTTTGGTGAACAGAGCAGAGCAAGGGGATGGAGTGGTGAACCGTTTGGCACAGATAAATAAAGAGAGTGTAGTGGAGATTTAATGCCATGACGGTTCTCGAGGACGTGATGCCGAAATTGCCAATTCATACGAGAGAAGCCCAGGAGGCGAGGCGTAATGATGGAAGATTCTGCGGCAGTTCCGCTTCCGCCACGACATGACCCGACGAAAGAAGAGCATAATGATTTTGGAAATGTCATTTCCAAAACCAGGGGGGCATGTGTTATCACCAGAATTTGACCGAGTCAGAGGTGGGCCGCGATCAAGATGGACTCGAAGAATACATATAAGGAAGAAATACGTGAATCGGCCTTACATGCAAAGTTTGGGCTAGTTTGCCCTTGTATCTGTAAAATATTAGATTACGTGTCGGTTAAGAGTTAGAGTTTTACCCGTGCACGGTTAGGTGCACACCCACGTTAGAAAGTCCCTTGGACTATAAATATGTATCTAGGGTTTATGGAATAAACAACAACCAACGTTCAACACAAACAAATCTCGGCGCATCGCCAACTCCTTCGTCTCGAGGGTTTCTCCGGTAAGCACCATGCTGCCTAGATCGCATCTTGCGATCTAGGCAGCACAAGCCTGCCCACGTTGTTCATGCGTTGCTCGTGCTGAAGCCTTTTTGATGGCGAGCAACGTAGTTATCTTAGATGTGTTAGGGTTAGCATTGTTCTTCGAATTACATGCTTTCGTTATGCAACCCTTGCACATCTAGCCGCCCTTACACCTATCTTAGGTGTAGGGGCAGCACCCCGCTTGATCATAGTTTAGTAGATCTGATCCGTTACGGTTGCTCCTTGTTCATCAAGGATTAGTTTAACATCCGCAATAGTTAGGCCCTACAAAGGGTTGGAGGATCCAGCGGCGTGTAGGGTGACGTTTGCTAGCCCTAGAAAGGATGTTCCGGGATCAACCTCGTGTTGGTTTTTAGGCCCTGTCTAGGATCGGCTTACGGTCACCGTGCGCGAGCGCGAGGCCCAATCGTGAGTAGGATGATCCGATTATGCGGTGAAAACCCTAAATCGTCGTAGATCTCATTAGCTTTATCTTGATCAAGCAGGACCACCATATATTCGGACACCTCGTACGAATCATGGGTGGATCGGCTCTTTGAGCCGATTCACAGGATAACCCGAGAGCCGATCGAGGCTCGTATTTAATGTTTACGTGTATGCCATGCAGGAAACTAAGCGAGGCATCATCCACACCTTCCTGACCAGGTATAGGTCAGGTGGCACGCCCTTGCGATAGCATCGGACGTGCGACCAGGAGGCTTTACGGGCCGTCGCTCTGAGGGACTGGGGCCAGCCGCAGCCCTAGTTGTTCCCGGCTCTACTGTGTTGCCCGTCTCTGCCCGCCAGGGGGTTTCTGACGTCAACAGGTTGATAAATTGTGAGCTAAAAAAAAGTCGCCAAAATATTCTAAATGAAATTTGATCTTCGAGGTCCATCACTTTTTGCATTTACCATTGATAATTGATAAATAATGGGCAGATTGGTTGGTAAATTGTGAGGTAAAAAAGTCATCAAATATTCTAAATGAAATTTAGCATTTCGGGTCGATAACTTTTTACATTTACCATTGATAATTAATTAGCAGAGGGGTTGATAAATTGTGAGCTAAAAAGTCCATAAAAATATTACAAAAAATTAACTTTTTGGATATGTAACTTTTCATGTTTAGCGCTGATAAATAACGTGGCGTGGGTGGATAACATGTGAGCTAAAGATAATCTCCAAAATATCATATAAATTAAATTGTAGAACTAGTAGTCGATGCACACACACGGGAGGTACAAGTTACACACACTACACATACGCCAGTCTAGATCCCACAAGTGAATAATGCATTAAGTAGTTTAACATGGTTTGCGAATGGTGGAAATGGCTCCTAGCCGGGATGAAAAGATACCGTTTAGAATTTTGAAAGCTGAAATCTCAATTCGTAAAAGAAAGGGAAGATATCACCAAACTCCTCCTTACGAGGTCGTTTTCACACGACACATGTGGTGAAGGAAGAGAGAAGCAAAACTAGTTCTTGCAAAATCTCAATTCCCAAAAGAAAGGGAAAATCTCACCAATCCTTGCCGAATATTTTGTGAAAGCGATTCAAATGTCCGAATTTTCCTTTCAACATTATTCGGGGGAGGAATCAGGTGGCACATGAGTTGGCACAGTTTGCTTTTAGATCTCAGAAATCTCGTTTTTTTCCTGGGAGGGATACTGGCCAAGAGTTTATTTTACCATTTGTAATCTAAGATGTTACTGTTTTCCGGTGATAAATAAAGCACCATCTGGCTTTCCCTTAAAAAAACTCTTGCAAAAACAAACCCTTTTTCTAAGCAATTTAAAAAGAAAATCCGGGAAAAAAAAAGAATTGCCCGTGGCTGCACGGAAGAAAGGCCTAGCACGACAAAAGCTAAGAGCATGTCTAACAGACCTTCTAAAAGGGCCAACCCCATAAAATAACCGCCGAAATATGGGGTAGGGCTCTACCCGGCCGTCTAGCAGACCACGTAAAACAACCCCGCGCGTCGGGTTTTTACAGTTTCAACTAGGGGTGGCTTCTGCCCCCCTACTTGTGCGGGGCGGGAGAGGAAATACAGGGCAAACCCCTCATCCCATTTCAGCTAGAGCGCACGGATATTTTAGAATTCCCACTCGTTTTTCCCCGCGCCGCCATCATAGCCACCCGCGCGCCGCCGCTGGAAACAGAATATTCCATAGGATTCTGTTTTACGGGATGCGAATACGGGTTCTGCTAGCGCGGATGAGTTTTCACGGGTAAAAAGTGAATACATGATCCTCTACTCGCATTTTACGGATTTACGGGCAGAAAAATAGGGAATTTGTTAAACATGTTCTAATAAGCCTGCCTTCGTCACTGCCCTCTGCACTGCCTCACTCTTCCCGCCTTTTCCCCGTTCCCCATTCTCATCTGCCACAATTCCCCACTCCACCTCGACCTCCTCGCCAAACCCTAGCCTTCTAGAACCTTCCATCGCCCAGGATGCAGAAGACCTACGTCTCCATGGTCACACCCCGGCAGCGGGTGAGGTTCGGGAACCGCACGCTCTCCAAGGACGAATGGTCGGCCGTGCAGACCCTCAACGACGCGACCATCGGCGACATCCGCTCCATCAGGAGTAAGTCCCCCCGCCGCCGCGCCGCGGATCGGGTTCCGGTGCCCGTGGATCTGACGAGGTTATGTCCGTGCAGAGCTCCTAAGGCAGCTGAGGAAGTCGGGGAAAGGATTGGAGGAGACGCTGGCGGGGATCAAGCACCCGCGGTTCCGCGGCCGTAGCCCGCTCCACAATGCGGCGTGGGGCGGCAGGCTGGAGACGTGCAGGTTCCTGGTCGAGGAGCTCTGCCTCAACGTCAACGCGCATGGTGAAGATGGTAATTTTGTCCCTTACTAGCAGCACCGTTTTTGACAGACTTCGCAGTGCTGGATTGATTCAGAGATGCAGAGTGCAATGGCCATGGACTGATGTTTTATTTATTTATTTTGCTTTGGTTGAGAGAACAGTTTCTGAAAGCTTGTTGCGGTGAATCAGTTTGTGTATGGGGGCATTGATAGTTAGTTTTCTCTAAGTTGTGACATTCTGCAAGTGCTGCTCCAGTACGCCTTTGTTTCATAAGACCTGATCACCATCTATCATTTTATTTTGCTTTATAAACACAAACCAAACTACTGATGTTCCAGGCGGTGGCTTAGTGGCGCCTACGATAAGCAATAATCACTTTCCTTTATTTTGGTCTGGATGGGTGGGATGCCCCTAGATCTTTTATTCCTTTTGTGATTTTACACTTTTTGCAGTAAAACAGGGAGCTATTTTTGTTTTCGGATAGTTTGTTTCTGTGGAATCCATGCTGAATCATGGATCTACAGAATACAATCTTCCGTGGTAGCATGGACATCAATGGTGGCATTGCAAGCAAAAAAAAAAAAACTCTTCATTTTAACTTATCTGGAGCGCCTACTTGTGTGATGTTGTAGTAATGTAGTACACATCTCACATGTGCAGGCGCTCTTGATTATCCATTGCCTTTTGTTGGTTGGAAGCACGAATTGTCGATCATTCTGATCAAATGCTTGCCATTCTGCTTCTCTTGCTAGGTGTGACGCCTCTATCATATGCAATATTTGGTTGTGGATCTACATCAGTTGTAAGGTATCTTCTTGATCGTGGTGCTAAACCAAACAAAACAAGCACAGATGGGTTTACTGCGCTGCATTTTGCTACAATGGCAGGTTTGTTTTTGCCCTCGCGTATCTTCGTTTCTGTTTTGCATCATCTGTCCTGCTTCATATTTAACCCAAGACTGGTTGCAATGTCTGTCCTGCAGTAAATTTCAGCTCTTCAGTTATTTTTGTCTTGTACATTGCACTTTTGTATCGATTAACTAAAGGTTGTGACAATAATGTTTAATGAACGATGCATTTTTTTGGCTAATAGTAGTGTCGTCAATCTAGAGGCAGTAGAAACCATTGTCATTTGATGTTTTATTATCCAGATAGCTAGTTCAAGAGTATGTGACGTGCATTAACTTTTCCCAAGGATAAAACACGTAAGCACAGTCAAACAAGACTCAAAGTAGGGCTTAAAATGCCAATTGTTGACTTGGAAAAACAATTTTTGTCTGGCTGATTGGGTGCTGTCAGGTACTTTTTTTTTCGTTTTCTGAGTTTGCTATGGTTAACTATTGCTCTGGATCAGGTTTGTTGTGCAGCTGCTGAAAAACCTATGTTATGATAATTTTCCCAGTCTGCTTACTGCTTGTAACAGCCACTTACATATGTTTCATAGATACTTTAGCTTATAGGTTTGTAGAAATGTCCTGTAGCCCTGTAGATATATATTTCAAATATTTGGTGCTTCACCATGGTTATATTTTACTTACTAAACATATAAATAATAAAAATAAAAAGCACACTGTGGCTTCAATCAAAAAAGATCACAAGGCAAAATAGGAATCTAGCCATAAATTCAACGTAACAAAAAAAAGGCAGTACTTTTGAAGTTTTTCCAGTTTCGTTAGCAGTCCTACACATATTGACGCATTAGTAAGCAAATAAATTGCTCATTCAGGCCCACAAGAAAACTCAGAGGCAGCCAGGTTATGGGCAGCTAACACCCGAGGTGATAAGCCGTCTTTTATATTCTTTTTAGTGTATCCTTGATGGTAATGTGACGGGATCATTTTCATTTATTTCATCCAGATACCTGTGAAATAGCAGAGTTATTATTGTCCAGGGGAGCTTATGTTGACCCTATATGCGAAGAAGGAACACCATTAATCATTGCTGCTCGAAACGGAAATGTGAGAATGTTGGAATTGTTGTTGAGGCATCAGGCAAATGTAATAAAAAAAATCCCATCTTTGGTTTGCTATTTCTGATCAATATTATCTGTCTTGCGTATGGTAAATATTCTCTTCAATATAGCTGAGATGTCATATTGTCATGGCTGGGCCTAGCAGTGTTCTTAACTTATATATTTTCCCCCTTTCCCAACCCTGCCTAGTCAAAAGATTTGGTTCTACCAAGGTGGAACGGGTGCTATTTTACTTCCTTTACTCGTCTGAGCCAGGACTTCTGTTTTACTGGCTGGCTGTAATCTTACAACTCTTTGTGTTTTTTACTTCTTTTATCATGTATTACTTATTCATTTATCTGTAGATCTTTCCTTGCTCAACATGTATTCAGTTCTTGATAACTGTGTACTAACATGGTTAAACCATGGTCCTTTTGATTATTCACATTAAGGTAAGTCGTGGTGAGACCGAATTAGAGCTTAATCAACTGTACCTGCGTGATGGTGCTCACCTGTCCTCCCTGTTTCTTGCCACCTTATCCAAACAACCGCGTACTTACTGGCCACTCATAATGTTGATACTGGGTAGGTTATGCTCGCGTTTACTCTGACGTTGTCACATTGGCAACTATGGAGCTTAAGTGATGTGCTGTGCTGTGCCTTGTTTGTTTATTTTGTCCATGTGCTGGATAGTTGCACAAGGATCTCTATTGTACAACATGGAGCTGAAAAATGTTGGAGATCTGCATGTCTCATCTTCTCTCAACACTGAAAGTGGTTGCATGATGCATCTTGTTAGTGAAACTCGACTTTTAAGTTTCTAGCCTTTGATTTGACATATTATAATAGATTTACATTTCTAGCCTTTTAAGTTTCTATTATTAGCAGGTAAATTGAGTCTGCCAGGATTGGCACACACACTATCATATTATGTGCATATTCCTTTCTATATGAAATCCAAACTATAAATCTGACTCACTATGCTTTCATTAATCCATTAGTGATAGAATCCCGTCCTTACTAAATTTCTCTGATCAACATTTAATGTTATTTATGCCTTGGAAATTTCCTTTTTTAAGCTGCCAGTTCGCTTAGACTGAGAACAATCAGCCTCCTGTGTCCTGCTAGATGGAAATTTCCTTTTTTATATTATGTAGACGGTTGGACTCTAATATTGAACACTCAGCCTTCTGGCTTCATCTATATGGCAAAAGGGAAATTTTATTACCTTGAATCAGCTGGACTCAACATGCCAGCTGCATTTTCCCCATTAGAGTTTCGTATGTGTTGATTATATTGCAAAATTAAGATCTAAGCATCCAGATAATTTTGATGACCTAGCAGAATGTGAGAATATTTTCCTTTTGAGATTAATGTGGGGATTTATCATCGGATTACTGAGCTGGATTGAAAGGAGCCTGTGAAATATAATCAGCATACTAGCCTGTAATTACTAATTAGGACTTAGGAGTTAGGAGTATACATAGGATGATACAATGAAAGATTATTAAAGATGATATGGATTATTGTTTCCTTTTTGCCTTTTTGGTATGCAAACTATTTCGATAACTTTTTCCTTGTTTTGCTAAAAAAAATCATAAACTTTGATATTTTATTTCCTCCAGTACCCTTCTTGTTGTTGTTTATCTGCAAGTAATCTTTTCTTTGCCTTCTCTCCAGCCTAACACAGTTGTGCATTTAGTCTATACACCACTTTCATATGCTATCTCCGCTTCTTCAGTGAAATGCATGGAACTACTTATTAAGGTACAGTGACTTATCCCTTTAGAGCTCCTACCGTATAAATTTTTCGGGAGGGAAGCTGTTGCCTTTTTTGAAGCACTATTTTTTTCATTTTATATTATATATTCCATGTTTCAGGCTGGTGCTGATGTCAATGCTGGTAGGCCTGTAACAACGCCATTACTAGTAGCTGCGTCCTATGGCTTCGCTAGCTGCATCAAATGTTTGTTGGAAGCTGGCGCTGATACAAATATTCCTGATGAAGTGAGTTTTTGCACTGCTACTTACGTTGTTAGTTGTCACTATTGTGATATTCTGTGCTGGCTTACGGATGGCTTAATATAGCTGCAGATCTGTAGATTTTTAGAATGTTATAAGAGAGTGGTTATATTAAAATAAAATTGATGTTGCATTGACGAACTAAGGTATTGTGAAGCTCTTGTCTTAATCAGTGGAGTTCTTTCATAACTCGGTGAACTTTGGGGTAAAATGCCCCATAGTGAAGGCATATATCTGATCTCACTGAATGTTCCATCCAGCTAATACTGAAGACGGCACTACACGATCTCTTACCACAGAAAATTAAATAGCAAAATGATCGAAAGAGTCTTGTTTAAGCATTCATGCACCTGTTCACTCTTTAGACATGTCCAGAATATAGTGGCAATCTGGCTACACATACACTCATCTAGACATCCATATTCTTCTGTGCATTAATAGGTAATACATGCCTGCACAATGGAAAATACATCCATGCTCATGGGTGCCAAGCACCCATGACATTCTAAAGAAAAAATAGTAATTCAAAAAGGGGCAAAAAAATTCGAGTCTTTTTGGAAACCAAAGATTATCAAGTGTTGTACTCGTACAAAAATATTTGGGCTCGAAATGATTTCTATGGTGTCCTGGGTAAAAAAGACAAAATCGAACAAGCCCCATTTCCATGTACTATTCACGCTATATTCGTCATAAATTTGTCTTTTTTGCCTAGGATATGGGTGTCATTTCGAGCCCAAACATTTTTATACGAGTACAATACTTAATAATCTTTTGTTTCCAGGAGAATTCGAATTTCTTTTCAGTATTTGAAATTACCATGAACTTTGGAATTTATGGGGTGCATAGCACCCATGACCCATGTGCCAAAAATTCGCGTCCACCTGCACAATCCCCTATAATTAGCCATATTTTGAATCTTGCAGTGATATGAGCATAGATGCCTTTGCCACATTCTTCTGTTTGCGTAATGGATAACCTTTTTTTCATTCCATAAGCTCTCCCTTGTTTATTTGTGAGATTTACCCTTGATATCCTCCTGAACAGTTTGGCAGAACAGCAGCAGAAATTGCTTCAGTCCAAGGATGGATGGACTGCGTTGAGATTCTTTCCCCTCTCACATACCCTGTAGCTATATCTGCAGGCACTGATGTAATAATTCGACATGCGAAATATGTGAATTCAAAGAGTAAATTTGCATTTTGTATCCTGTTTGACTTTCATTTGTTCATTTGATTTAGGATTCTCTCCTCAATGCAAATGATGGATGTGCCTTGAAAAAGCAAGGGGATGCTGCATTCGAGGAAAATGATTATGCTGATGCGTTGGCTCTCTATACCAAGGTATAGTCTTGCATCATATACTTCTTCACAAGTTCTGATGTGCACTTCACTTGCTGATGAACCCCTTTCTGGCCTAAAGGGTTAAAATGCTTCGAATTATAAAACACTTGCCTAACAAACAGCTCCATGTACAGGCTGTTTATGCCTTGTATCCAATTGTAAACCAAATGTCTATCCTATTCAGTCAATGCTTACATATGTTTTCTCAAGACAAGTGCTCCTAGTTTGTTTTGCACAGCTAATTCGATTTTTGGTGTGAATGGGGTGTCATTTGATGCCTGCAGGCAATGGAGATTGACCCTGATGATTCAACCTTGTATGCAAAGAGAAGCCTTTGCTGGCTGCATATGAGTGAAGAAGACAAGGCTTTGGATGATGCCTATACCTACAGAACTATGAGGATGGATCTATCAAATTCCTGCTATGAGCAAACAGCAGCTCTGATACTAGTGAAGGTGAGCTGTGGCAGGAAGAGTTACATTGGCATTTTGTTTCCCATCTCTGTTGTATTCCCTGGCCATGCACTGATGTGTTTGTCTAGGAGTATGCCCGAGCATGTAGAGCACTCGTATCGGCATTAAAATTGGACTTGAGAAGCGACGATCTGGATTGAAATTGGACTTCAGTAGGCTGGTGTAGGAACTTGGTAACCTCTTCTCTTCGCTTTAGTTCCTATCTTCCCAGTGTTTGCTTACTTGGGTTGCTCATGGCAAGTGTTGTTCTAGTATGTTGCTTCTGGGTAGTGTATATCTCTTATGTGGGTCAGGTTAAACTTGCAGGTACTGTTGCATCTACTGAGATTTTGGGGGGCTAGGCTGTCGTCTTCGGACCTGCATTTTCTTTCATTGGAGCTTGCCCATGTTCCACGAAGGAAGAAACCAGAGCGGCCTGAGATGTAGTAGTAATACCTAACATAGATAAGTAGCTGAAGATGTATATCTATCGCCTAACATAGATAAGTAGCTGGAGACGTACTGCTGGATTATGACTTTTGTCTGGTTTATTGATGCTCCAAACATTTTTGTTTATAAAGAAGTTAGACGGAAAGGAAAATCGAGACTGGGTCTCTCTTTTCACGAAGCCCCACATAATGTGGGTATCCTGGTTTCGAATTGATTTCTCCTGCTCGTGGTGATACCCGAGGGTCATCGTAGCGCTCTTTTTTCTTCTTCTTGAACCATCTTGGCTGGACCCTCACATGGTGCATATTGAAATTTGGACGGTTGTTCTGTGGTACCCCAAATGAATAACAGCCATTAATTTTCGTCCATCCAATGTCCAAATAGTTTCATACTACCACAATCTAAAACTTGAGAGGTATGTTCATACCTCTACCTCTGGAAATTTTCGCACCTCAGTAAAAGAAAATTAAACATGCCCGACCCATTACTCCATTAGACGAGCCCAGCCCAGTAGACTGCTCTGGCCCACAGCGGGTGGGGATTCCTCGTTCTTCCACGACATTGCTGCGACGTTCCGCCGCCGCCGCCGCTCGTGCGCCGCGGAGGATCTCCATCTGGCGCCGCGGTCGGCATCCTGGTCGTCCTCGCCATGGACCCTGTCGGCCTCCCCGTCCCCATCCCCGACTCACCGTCTGCGCCGCAAGTAATAGCGTCTTCAGCAAGAGGTTCATGGATGCAAGTAATAGCGTCTTAGGTAGGCAACCGGAAACGGTTTTTCAACGCCCAATTTTCTCTGCTGCAAGGTCATTGCAGGGTCACACTAGCTAGCTTCAAAATTGCAGGGTCACTTTCATGGAGGAAAAGGATATGCATTAATTGTTCAGTGGCATGCTGAGTTGAATGTTGAAACTACAGACATGGAAGGGATTGCAAGCTTCAGATCAGTCACATCGGCCTTTTGTTTTCTTATTATGCTCATTTTGACTAGCCAAAGTCAATGCAGAACCATTCCAAATATCTTTGCAGCCACGCAAGTTAAGAGAAAAGAATAGCATGGCTCCAATGGACAGTAAGACGATGACTCAGAACGTGTGAGTCCTCAGACAAGTTCCAAATATACATAGCTTCTCCCATCTCCATATTGACCCGTTGCGCTACCAGCCTACCACATTGCTCAAGAAGCCCCAAGGACTGGGGTGGGGCTTCTCAAACACAATTACACGGAGGTAATATTTTCTGCTGCTATGGGTGAGCTTGCCAGTAGATCCATGTCTTTCCTCGTGGATAGATGCCTGAGGCAGAAGGTAGCACCAACCGAGGAGGAGCGGCTCCCCAGCCTGCAACGACTGCTACTGCGGCTGCACATCATCATCGATGAGGCAGATGGTCGGCTCATCACAAACCAGTCCATGCTGCATCAGCTCAGCATACTGAAAAAGGAGATGTACAGGGGATACTACATCCTCGACGTATTCAGTTGCCGAGTCCATGGAGAAGACAAGACAAAAGCTCGTACAGTCAGTAACTCCTTTGCCCTCTCTGTGTTCAACCCTGCCAAGCGTGTACGTTTCTGCAGTGGCAACAGTGAAGATGCAGCGCAGGCTGAGCTGCTGGAGCAAGTTCTTGGCAGCGTAACTGCGTAAGGGATACCATTGAAGATGTGAGTGAGTTTGTAATGTTTCTATGCAGATGCCCACGTTTGCACCGTCAACCATATAATATGTATCTGCTGCTGGACAAATGCATGTTTGGACGCCAGATGGAGATGGAACATATCATGAACTTCCTGTTGCAAGCGGAAAGGGCTCCCGGTGCCGCTGAAAATCTATCTGTCCTGCCGATCATCGGTCCCATGAGAGTTGGAAAGAGCACCCTGATCGAGCATGCTTGCAATGATGAAAGGGTGCGCAGCCATTTCTCCCAGATTTTGTGTTTCAATGGCGATGACCTTAAAGATGCAAGTTTAGAGACCCTAAGAGATGGAGGTAGAATCAAGCATCAAAACTGTGGTATGGGGAATGGAAGGACACTGATCATCATTGAGCTAGTTCTGGATATTGACGAGTCTGTATGGAAAAGGTTGTATTCGGCCGCGAAAAGCTGCATCGTGAGTGGCAGTAAGATCATAGTCGCGAGCCGATCCGACAAGATCGCAAGTTTTGGAACCACACAGCCCATCAGATTACACTTCTTTACAGAAGAAGCATACTGGTATTTCTTCAAGGTGCGTACTTTTGGGAGCACGAGGGTGGAAGACCACCCGAAGCTCACAGCCATGGCCATGGAGATGGCCAGGCTGATGGATAGGTGCTTCATGGGTGCAGCCATCTTCAGTGGATTACTGAAAGCAAACTTTAGCCCCCGTTTCTGGAGCATGGCCCTTGCAACCCTCAGGAATATCAAGCGGAAGAACATCTTGTTGTATGGAGAACGTTTTTCTGATACTTTTTTTTTTGAGGTAACGGCACTTTATTGATCACATAACATCAATACAAAGAGTCTCCCGGATGCAATCCGGAGCAAAATCTGAAATAAAGCCTGTGCTAGTTACATCACAGGTTCTAGCTAGAATGTGTGCCGCTCCATTAAGAGAACGATTGACATGACGAAAGGTAGCTGAACCTGAACTGAACCTTGGTACCCAGTGTTTGATGTCCATCACTACCGAACCCACCTGAGAACGGTCCGGGGTCGAAGACTTAAGACACTGAACCAACGATAGACAATCAGAAGCAAAGATCACCTTGTCGTAGCCCCTATCATGTGCAAGGGACACAGCTCGCTGAAGCGCTAGTGCCTCCGCCAATTCAGGAGTAGTGAAGCCCAACAAGGGTTCGCTGGCTGCCGCAAGACAGTGACCACCATGATCACGGAATACTGCCCCCATTGCCATGCGACCTCGATCAGGAAACAACGCTGCATCCACATTCACCAACACCTCCCCCGGTGGCGGCGGAGACCATTTTTGGGGCTTATTGGTCTCACGCCTAGTACCGGTTTTAGAAGTGTAACAATTCTGCACGATCATGTCAACATAGGCAGTAATCCTCAAACTTGTGCGTGTTGGATCTGGGTTTTCCTGGTTGTTTCTTGCATCATTCCTTGCATTCCAGATATGCCAGCATCCCACAGCTAAGACAGTTGCCTCCAGATCGGTTGCTCTTGATAGATATGCAAACAGCCACGTCTTGGGTGACATGAAATCACGTCTAGCAAGTCGAAAACTGAAGGTTTCTTTAACTTTGTGCCAAACTTCTCTCGCAAAGGTACACTGCAAGAAAACATGCTCGACATCTTCATCTTTGCCGCAAAACACACAAGCATCATTGGCAGGAATTTGGCGGCGGCGAAGCTGAGCCCCGCTCGGCAAGCAGTCATGTGCGAAACGCCATAGGTTAATCTTCATTTTACCAGGCGCCTTGATCTTCCAGAGGGACTTCCACTCCTTCTCCTCATTAACCATGGCAGACGACATACCTCTGCCCCTTTTACTTCGAGCAGCAAAGAACTTTGAAGATCTGGAAAGGTTGTAAGCTGACCTTACGGAATAGGTGCCATTCCTTGTGTGTGGCCAACGCACAAAATCAGCTCCCCCATGCCTACCAATCTGAACTTGCATAATCAAATCAGCAGTTTCTTTATCAAAGAACGCATAAACGGTCTCAGGAATCCAAGTCCCTGTTAGTTCATCGATTAAACAGCTGACTGTAGCAACATCGGGAATAGGTTTAGTCGGCTTCAGCATGTATGGCGGTCGATCAGGTATCCAATGATCAGACTTGATTTTCACCGCCCTTCCATCGCCGATACCCCACTGGATACCGCTAAGAAGAAGCTCGCGGCCGAACATAATACTTCTCCAAGTATAGGAGGATGATCTGGGTTTTGGGGCATGCCAGAAATCCGTGAAGGGGAAGTATCTACCTTTAAGCACTCTGGCACACAACGAAGTTGGCTCCGTTAGCAATCTCCATCCCTGTCGGCCAAGCATAGCTTGGTTAAACAGTTCCAAATCACGGAAGCCCATGCCACCGAGGTATTTAGGAGAAGAGAGCCACTCCCAAGATCGCCAGTGTAGTTTCTTTTTACCATCTTCCACGCCCCACCACTGATTTTCTGATACTTGGGAGTTTGAGGAGCCGGTATATCTTAGGAGAGCAAATAAAACTTCTTCTGAATGTTATGTAACTCACGCTGATTACCAAACATATTCTCCTGAAACTGAACCTGAAGGTCCAGAGATGGTGAGCGTGCAGGACCTTTACTTTGGAAGGGTTAGACCTCGAGGAAATTTCAAGGTCCATGCATGGACATCTCACCTGCCGCCTCACTGCAGTTACATGTTTCACTGTGGGATACAAGCGCTTCCAGAAGAGTAGCAACCTAGTTAATTGTCTAGTTTTCTATTTGTTCACTGAACACGGTTTGTAACTTTGTATTGCGCTAATTAAGGACTTTCAAATTGATGCATGGTTGATTCTTGTGCAAAAGCTTGAAAAGATGCAAGTAGAGTGGATACTTTGTCTTTGCTGAAATGTGTAACTTCTTAAGTTACTTAAGAATTTTCATTGGTTCGGTGATATGCCTTGTACTACCAATCCTTATGTCCCGTGTACTAACTTCTCTAACTGCCGAGGATAGAACTGTACGCCTAAGCGTTAAAACAGTGTGTTCCATTATTTTTCTTCCAATTGCCTGTTTTTTCACCGACAGGGCTAATCCCCTTAAGGCCTTAACAATAGTCTATTTCCTGTACTGAATATATGATTGTTTCAGGAAGAATAAACCAATGGTGATGACAGGGGCATACACCTCCTTTCATGCGGAGACGCGTGCAGCACACAGACACATGTGGAATTCATACTACATGGTACCTTCTCACTGGAATCCAAACCTGGAGTTTCGTTTTGCATTTATTCAAAACATTTACGGATACTTCAGATTCACCCAGTGACATTCAAATTGAATTGGGCATCCCATAATATTTGCCACTGCTATTAGTGCCACTCCCCTCTGGTGGTTGGCTGAGCTTTGGATTGTCAGAATGGACTTGCGTTGTAGCCAGTTTCTCCATGTTGCTCGGAATTGAATTGTGAAAAAGATGTGTGAAGACCTTACAGGGTTCAGTCTTGCAGATCAATTGTGAAAACGATGTGTTTAGACCTTACAGGGTTTCAGTCTTGCAGATCAACTGGAGAAATTTTCATTCAGATAGGATCAGTATTAGCATCACTACATCAGGCGATCTGTCCTGCAGTATATGTTTCAGATCGACCGCATATCTATGAGGCACAGACGTAACATTTCAAGTGAAGAATACAAAGCATGTGTAGTCACATGTACGATGTACGCCAGCAATTGTACTTCGATGGTGCGAGATGCTGTAGGGCAGGTTGATATTGATTCAGGCGCGATACGATCTTCCGTGACTAGCTAATACATGTGCAATATAATCCACCTCGTTGAGTACGATCTCATGTAGTCTATGTGTATCTTAATATCTTTGAACGGATGTCTTACATGGAGCATTTTAGGTGAGTTGGATCACCACTTTGTTTGAACCCCATTTTGTTTTCAAATAAACTTAACAATATTTAATAGAAGCAATAAATTCAAATAAATCCAATAAGAGCTAAGTGCAAACTCCAGAAAGTTTGTTGGTTCCAAATTTCAACTTTATTAAAGACAAATATTCTAGTTGTAAAATACAATTGGACAACATTTGTTGTTTCCACTAATGTGTGCATACCCCAAAAATATGTGGAGTAGTAAACTTTCTGTCCTCGGGCCAGTGTCAATCTCTAAAACAAAGCAAGGAATCTCCATCAATACACCAAAAAAAGCTCTCAACCTACTCATATCTCCACCCAGACTCTGCGGGCTCTAGCTTGCTATTGCGTTGGTGTGCCGTCTCCACTGGGTGGAGGTGGCAGCTCACCGCCGATCTTCGGGGCAGCGCCTAGCACCCTCTCCATGTCGAACCGGACCTCGATGTTGCGCATGCTGTACCCGACAATCATCAGCCAGAACAGCAGGTTCGCCAGCTGGCTGCCGCTCGTCTCCGTGACCGCTGTCTGCATGCACCACCCCACACAAACAAGTCAGCAACCAAAGCACATATGTTTCTGGTACTGCTAGTACTGCTAGAATCGGTTTACCTTCATCTGCTTGGGGTCTGAGACAGCCAAAAGGCGCTTTATGAACGCGTTCATGGCAAATACGACGTCCTCGCCTGCACTGCTCGCAAGTTCCTAACAAATCAGATCACCATTAATTAGCAAAACCAACACCGCCAAGCAGTATTACATTGATCAAACTGTCTACGATAAGCCAATCAAAAGTGAGGCTCAAAAATTACATATACTCCCGGCATTTTAAGATGGGTATTCAAAGATAACATAAATAGCAATGGATTCCTAGAAGTAGACAGAGAAATATATATGATATACCTTCAAATTCTGTGGTTCTAGAGTTTTTAGATATTCCAAGATTTCATTGCTCCCTTGAGACGATTTCCTAGCGACTTGACGGCTCAGTTCATCGATTTCCGCTTCGAGCAACTCAATATATTTCACAGCATCGATTTTTTCTGGTCCTGTCGCCTTGTTCCATCGGATCACTTCCCCGCTTACCTTTTTCTGGGTTCCAGGAGCGTAATCTTCTGAACCCTACAAATGCCAGGCATGAATATTAATTACACAGCTGTGCTGTGAAACCAAACAACTAATTTCACCATGTATTTTTCATGAGATTTACTATTAGTGAGAACCAAAACAGCAACACTCTTTCAGGATGGTCAAGTGCCACAGGTACATTGTTGCCGAGTTAATGAATGTGGTTCTGGAAACGACAACAGTCGAGTAATAAGTGCAAATACACCAGTCAATCAACCAAATGTTTGCAATGTTAAAAGGCAATAACCAAGCTAGTACAGAAGAACTTGGATGCAGTTTGCTCTGTAAACAGAGATACAGGTTAGGCAACCATATGTAGTGAGGTGCCTAGACAGGTCCATCTCAGCATCTAAGAGTATGTCTAGATTTTCTTAATAACCTCATCTCCCAGAAGCAAACCAAATCATTTAGAGACTGAAATGTAAGCACAACTACTTAATTAATATCCATGTGAGAAGTATGCTAAACACTGGTCAACAAGAACCTTTTCTTCTTTCGGTTCAGGAAGAGCAATCTGCTCCAAACTCTGTTGCAACTCCAGACGGTACTGCGCATTCCTGAACATGTATCCAGTCATCAAAACACTGTACATAAGCTGAGCCAGATTTTCAGCAACCTGTGTTGATGAAAACATAAAGAAACATGTCACGAGTTCATGGTAGAAATGTACACATGTTCAGTGCAAAAAATAGTATGATATAAAAGAAAAACTAACATCGGGAATTTTACAGTTGACGTTCCATTACCGTTGTGACAGTTACAGCAAAAAACTGAGGCGGAAGAGTCCCAACCATATTAGTCACCGTATGGCGCATGGCATCGACAACCTTTGAGGAGAAAGATAGAGAGGTGATGGCAGTGTATAAATATGCTTTTTAGCAAGAGCCAGTGATTCATGGACTGAAAGCAGATAGGTTGCGAATACCTGGGTGCAAGGGCAAGTAAAAGAAAGGATAAATGAAATAACCTGTGTTGGGGCTCTTTTCACAAAGAGCTCCATAAACTCTGGTTGGACACTTCGTACGTATTCCAGGAGAATATCCCTCCGGTTCTTCGGCTGTAAGAATCAAAATAACACATAAGGATAGGTTTGAAACACGGCTAGATGCTAAAACATAACTGTATCTATATGGTTTGAGAGGAAGGCGTTAGCGACAAGCACGATTTCTGTTCTTTCATAACAGAACATGTTACAAGAGACACGGGGTAGAGAGGGCGAAGTTATTATTCAGTTGGTTAACACAATTCATTTGACAGAATTAACAGAGTCCAATGCAGCTAAGCTAACGCGGATATCCTTGGTTCTAATGAGCCCCTACACGGTGACTAGACATACTAGTTAACACCACCAGTAGACAGCAGTATAGGGAAGATAAAGAAGTAGAAGTGCCCAGGTCTAATGAAGCGCAGCCATCCAATTCTTTGCTAAATTCTGACAAATAAAAACGCCTGCAGTAAGTTATTTGTCGCCGGATAAGGGCAAACGATTATAGAAGCCTTTTGTAGGATTTGGTTCTGCGTAGCGCAGAGACTAGTCTCGGGGACAGTTTACAGTAAATCTGGACTGCAGACTTGAGTCACCTTAGAACCACTCCTAGTCTCCGTGAAGTGGTAATCGATAGTTCATTATTCACACTAGGTAGCCTAGTAAACCCCATTAGGCAACGCTTTCTTAGGGGAAGAATATATAAATAATACTGTACAAGATTGGTGGATCTGGTGCAGCAAACAGGGTGCTGAATGATTCCCACATAAGAGCAAAACAGAGTGAAAATTATTCTACGATCATGATGATGATGCATCCAGGGAGCGTGGCACGTAGCTAGTCTTGCTGAATGATTCCCACAAAAGAGCAAAACATCGATAATCCCTTCGTTTTCCTCTACCGGATTCGAAATTACATATGGTGAAACGAAGTGAGTTGAAGGGAAGGGGATAGATCAGTACGGTCGGAGGAGGAGCGAGTTAGGTTGCTTACCAGACCGTTGCCGGCGCCGCCATCCCCAGGAGAGGCAGAGGCGGCGCCGTTGGCGCCGTTGGGGCCGGCCGCGCGCGCGAGACGGAGGCCGACGAGGCGGGTGCGGGCCGCGGGGAAGGAGACGAGCGGGGGCGCGAACCGGCGCGGCTGGGGAGGAGGCGCCGGCGAGCGGGAGGACCTGGTAGTGGAGGCAAGCAGGAGGGACGGCGACGGCGACATCTCCGGCCAAGTGAAGAGGGCGATGGCCGATGGTGGATAACGCTACACTACTCAAACCATCGGCATCAAGATCCACGCCGAGTTCCACTGGTGGACGGCAGAGATGAATCCGCGTCATTGTGGGTGGCTAGCTTAGCTCTACGCCGGCCTGTCCCAAAAAAAAAGAAAGTTTATTCTAAACCTTGAATTGGTAAAGGTTCAGCGAATCAAACCCTAAACTCGAAATTCCTGTCGTTTATACCCTAAATTAATCAGTCCCGGTCTAAATCAAACCCTAGAGATCGTTTGATGCACCGGGAAAGGAAAGATCCCGACCAGGATTTTAGATGACCCTCACTGACAGTGGGGTTGAGGTGTCATATTCATCTTCCTACCCTAATTTATCTCTTTTATTCGCTGGCAGCCGGGCGGAGACCACCCGCACGGACGCGAGGGCGCCACAAGCCCACAACTGTTGACTCCGCCTTCACCTCCTGCAGGGATGCAAGGCGCGTGCCGCCGTTTCTCATCTCCCCCCTTGAGCCCTGCTCTGGAACGGACGGCCTTCGTGGGTACCTCACCGCTGTTCTGCAATCGGCCCTCTCCTGGTGCTCGCCATGGCCGCGTGGTTCAGCCGGCCCGGCGGGGATGGGTGAGACGAACTGGGATGCCTAACCTGAAGTTGTCGAGGCTTGGGAAGCAAACTCAACGTACTTGTAGCAACGTAGAAACGGTGCCGACAAGATGGGTTTTAGCGCCTATCAAAAAATCTCTGCTGCTATGACGGTGATTGCATATGGTGTCCCTGCGGATTACACCGATACATATAGCTGCATGGTCGTCGCTCATGATCTTCACTTCTTTTTATGCTCAATCCTATTCATGTATGTGTGAGATGAACCATTTAGAAAATATTTGTTTATTTTTGAAATTATTCGGAAACTATTATTGCAATTTGGTTGAGACATTATTGTACTAATAATTTGGATGACTATTGTGTGTTCAAAACTATAATATGATTATTTATGCTGGGTTGTTGTATGTATTTTATGTTTGTGTTTTATCATTTTGCATATGAAATCTGTGAAAAACTCTGGTTTACGGGTTCGGATGTTGCTGGCGCAGAACATAGCTTTTACAGGTTCATTTTGGGGGCTCTGTTCTGCGTCACCAAATTTTCGACCTATAAACACGAGTTCAATGGCCCAAATTTACAGTAATTGTTAGAGATGCTTTTATAGTTACAGAAGAAGGCAATCTGCATCACGCGAACTACTGAATTGGTTTGACACATTGTCTTTGCTGAAGGAAATTCAGCTCCATAACTCCATTGGGTGAGATGCACTCTCCACTGGCCAGAAATCTCTTCAGATTCATCAGACACACTCCCTCCCGTCCCTTCTCTGACACTGACACTGCATGATTCATAGTGTTCCTTTGCACAGCCTCGAAAAAATAGTAGTGAGCCAAGGACTTCGTGGCTTTGTAGGTAGGGCGCAACCTGAAACTCAATTATGATACATTACCATAATAACATGTTTTTAAGTGTTAAAAAGTTTTGAGAAAAAAATTTACATGTACATCTCCATAATATATGTATGTTCGTCAAGTTTCACGAAAAAATTATATTTTTTGTAGTTAACGTGAAAAGGGTTCCTACAAGTCTTTGTTTTAATACCGAATTTTGTCTTTTTTACACACGTCACATAACAAGTCGATTTTTCATCAAACGATTTTGTGAGCGTAGCACATAAAGATGTACGTGCGAAATTTTTGTTTCAATTTTTTTTAATATTTTAAAATATATCCAACATACATTTCAAAATAAAGGGAGCATACGCCTCACGTGCCAAACGGTAATCCTGGACGTACGGACAAAGTGGCTTACGGAAACCATACGGGCTAACGTGGACTACCTTGGTTGGTTCAAATTTGACCCCCTCCTAAATAACCGGGGCTGACTTTGGATTTCTGGCCCTACTATGTGAGTCCGTAAGATTTTTTTATAAAATATTTTTGTAGGTGTAGCATTACTCCCTGCCAAAACATCACTCCCGCAAAGCCAGATGATGTCTTTTATTCCTTCACCGTATCAAACACACGGGCGAGTCAGTCCGCAGGCCCAACCGTCCAAGATCGGAATGTACATTGCCAAGCTAAAAGAAAAAAAAACAAGGAAAAGAAGTGTAAGACCAAATTCAGAAGCTCGATCGAGAAGCCCATGATGAACTAGATTGCGGCGTCGTCCCATGTGGCGGCCCAGTTGGTGGCGCTCCCGACCCGCGGCATGGAGTTGATCTTGGTGAAGGCGTCGACCCTGAAGTTGGCGCCGCACATGACGCCATCGCTGTCGACGCGGGGCATGGCCTTGATCCGGTTCATGGGGTGCTCGAAGCTCTTGAGCCCGCCCTCGCTGTGGAACATGCACCCGGCCGGGAACGGCGCATGCGACTTCCCGCAGCCGGCCTTGACGGCGGCGCGGTCGTCGCAGATCACGACGGAGCCGTCGGCGGCCACGCCCCAGTGGAGCGGCACGCCGCCGTCGGTGCTCTGCGCGGCGAAGACGGCGCCGCTGGACTTGCGGCTGTCGAAGACGACGAAGGCGAAGGAGCCGGAGAGGTCCTTGACGACCTGGTCGGCCGGGTAGGGGCCCCGGTCGCGGAGGGTGCGGTAGGCCTCGATGACCAGGAGCGCTTCGTTGGTGGAGCGGCCCGTCAGGCCGTACTGCCGCATCAGGCTGCTCAGATTGTTCAGGGTGCCCATGAAGACGCAGTAGATGTCGTCCAGCCCGCAGAACATCCTGCTACGACAGTGAAAAGAATCACATCTTTGAACTTTGATCGCCGTCATTCCGTCTGCAGAAGTGCAGAATTTTTTTTCCGTTGCTGCGGTCTGAGCTTACCTCTGGTAGCCGTAGAGGGAGCGTGGCTGCGCGGCGACGCAGGCGAGGGCGGCGCCGCCGCCGAAGGATGTGGAGAATGCGTCTTCGGGGTGTGCTGCGTGGAAGTCGCGCAGGATCTGGTCGGGGTTCTTGGGCTTGGCGGCGCCGCTCCGGGGGCTGTTGAGCTCCTGGGGCGCGTGCGCCACTTGCTTCTGGAAGATGGCCAACATCCTCGAGTCGAATGCACAAAGCTTTCTCTTCTTCCTTGCACCGGACGGATGCAGAGCTAGCTAGCAAGAATCTTTGCTCGAGCTGCTGTGGCGAACTGATGAGAGCTCGAAGACCAATGGGCGATGGGGAATGGAATGGAGGTTTTGGGATGGAGATGGGGGACGCCTTTTATAGGGGTGGAGCTCGCCGGTTTTCACCCGTGGATTTCGAGTCAGCGGTGCTCCTGCTGATGAGATGCTTCGAGGGAGAGATGGCTTGGCTCTGGATAAAGATAGCTAGACGACGGGGATAAGATCATCACGTAGGTAGTTTATTTTACCCAGACCGGCAGCTAACCGTGATGTGACAGACTGCTTAATTTCCACAATCCGGTGGGTGGAGGTGCCGAGGTGGGGTTACACGGGCATAGTTCGGGCCGGGCCTAACAAAGCCCGACGCAAAAAAACCCAGGTCCAGGCCTGGCCTAGCCCGATCGTCAGGCCTAGAATTTTGACCTAAGCCCGACCCATCACAACAAATACCCATCGGGCTTTGCGTCTCGGGCCAGGCCTCTTCCTTGTTTGGCACATTTCTCAAGCCTAGGTTTAGCCCAGCGCAATCATTGGGCCTAAACCTTCGGCCCAGGCTTGGCCCATGGGCATGCTCGGGCTGGCCCAAGCCTAAGAATTTTGGGTCGGGTCGGGGCGGGCTGACCGGGCTGGGCTTCCCATGGCCAGGTATAGCTGGTAGTGCTTTTCGGTTTGCTAATCTTGGACAAGACACACTCCGGTTTATCTCCTTTCTTGAAAAGCGAGTTAACTAAATTGTATCTATATAGATAAAGTTAACCAAGTTCTTATGGAACAGGAGGAATAATAAAAATGTTGTATGCATCATTTAATCTGTATCTAGAAAAATTTAACCATATCATTTTAAGATGGAGAGAGTATATCATTCAACAAAGGTTGTTAAAATAAATACATCTATCAACCCAAAATCACTTTTTTGGTGACGATGGAGTGACCTAACCTCACATCGACACAAACAATCTAATTCGAAGCCTCACCAAGCCATCCAACAGCGAGCCGGGAGCATAAACCGCTCTAGCAGAGCGTGCACCGGCCATGGAGGTTGGCCGTGGCGAGGGTGAGCTTGACGGTGCCGGCGGTCGACCTGTTGCAGCGTGGAGGTGGGCTTTATAGGCCCGCTTGGGTCCCCGTCGGAACCTCTTGGGATTGGTGTGCCTCCGCGGGGGCTTTACGGGCCCGCTAGGCCTAGCTGGACCCATTTGGGATTGGTATGCTTGTTGTCGCGTTAGTCAGGTACCGCCTTTGGCGGTGGAGGTTGTTTCCTCCCGCGTGACCGTGGTGTTGTTGGCTATATGCTTCAAGCTGTGCATTTTCCCCGCCTTCAGGCTTCGTGACAATTGCATCAGGAAGACGGCGATGGTGACTTCTTGACTGTGGTGGCGCGTGTTGTTGGGTGGCGAGTCCAGTGGTCGTGAGGCTTCGTCCTCGCAGGGCTCCTATGTAGCAGACAGTCAGAGGGTAGTGGGCATGGTTTTTTTTTTTGGAGAAATCCTTGTCGGCTCATCCGACACCGAAGCGGTGTCGCCTGCAGGACATTGTGGCTACCCTTGGTCCATGTCCTTCGGTGTGCTGGGGGGAAACCCTAAGACCAGTCTCTGGGCATCAGCGACGTCGACGTCGCATCCCTTCTTGAAGGTGCTGCTTGGTACTTGATGTTTCGATGTTAGGAGCGAGGTGGAACTTCTTCGAATGACGCAACGATTGCGGGTCACTATCGCTTAGTGGATCCTCCTGAGTTTTCATTTTGTTTCTTCTTTTCTTTGCTTTTGGGCATTTCTTTGCTGTTGCCTGAGTGTTTTCTTCTTTTTGCTTTTATTGTTGGTTGTATGGTTTGTTGCTATATTAAATATAGCGGGAAGAAAGACTGTTTCGAGTAAATGGCCATATCAATCAGGGTGATGTCAAAACACAATTAAACCTGAATTAGTAGATTTGGCAGTTTTTTAAGAAAAAATAGCAAAATGGATATTAACTGTTTTCCAATTGTGGTAGAACACGTCACCGTATGTCGGACCTTCGTCCAAGGATAAGGGGCAACCCTACCTGGCGCTCGACCGCGCGCCAGCCTGCCAGCGATCGATTTCCGACCAGGTGAATCCTGTGAGATGCAGCCGATCTGACGATCGACCCGCGCAACAGCACGCTGACCAACTGAGCTAGTACCACTTCACGTCTAATAGATGAGCCGAATTTGTTTTATACTATCTAATCTATATAGTAAAATGTATAATGGACAAACTTTGCATGCACTTAAGAAAAGAAGTATGATGCACGAACTATTAGACGTCAGTGACAATCTATTCTAATTCTAAAATTCATTCTCAAAACGTAACTTCGACTTAAGATTTATTTTCATCAATAAATTATTATCGAAGCGAACCTATAAAACTAACATCCATGTTGATATATCTTGAAAAACTTTTTATTAGTTCAAAATTTATCAACCCCTCTATCCGTTATTTATCAACGGTAAATGTGAAAAATTATCTATCCGAAAAACTAATTTAATTTAGAATATTATGGGAATATTTTTAGCTCACAATTTATCAACCACTATGCCTATTATTTATCAACGGTAAATGTGAAAAGTTATCGATCCGAAAAGCTAATTTTATTTTGAATACTTTTGTGAATATTTTTAGCTTATAATTTATCAACCCCTATGTTCGTTGTTTAGCAATGGCAAATGTGAAGAGTTATCAACCCGAAAAGCTAATTTATTTTATAATATTTTAAAAACATTTTTAGCCCTCAAATTTATCAACCCCTCCGTCCGTTATTTATCAATGGTAAATGTGAAAAATTATCGATCCGAAAAGTTAATGTAATTTAGAATATATTGGCAACATTTTTGGCTCACAATTTATCAACCGCTCTGTCTATTATTTATCGAAGGTAAATATGAAAAATTATCAACCCAAAAAATATAATTTTGTTTAGAATATCTTGGGGACTTTTTTGGCTCACAATTTATCAACCCCCTGCCCCATTATTTATCAACAGTAAACCTAAAAAACTATCGACCCAAAAAAGCTGTTTTTATTTAGAATATTTTGGGGACTTTTTTGGCTCACAATTTATCAACCCCCTGCCCCAATATTTACCAATGGTAAATGCAAAAAACTACCGATCGAAAAATGAAAATTTCAATTTGAATAATTTAGCAATAAATTTGTAGGCCACAAGGTAATTCAAATAAAAGAAATTTTAAAAGTGTTGGTTCATTATAGTGAAATAATCATTAATGTGAGTTGCAAGTGGTAGTTTATTTGAGTTGCGAGTGGTTTTCCCACCCGTTATTTCCCCTTTAAAAATCATTGGCCCGAAAAAAGGGAATTGAAAAAAATAGTCCAACTAATATAAATTTTGATACAAAGTAATAAAAGAAAAAGTTAAAGGGAATTGATAAAAGGGAATTGCGAAAAAAAATCCATCACGTCGAAAACCTATCGACCCAAAAAGCTAATTTTATTTAAAATATTTTGGAAACTTTTTGGCTCATAATATATCAACCCCCTGACCCAATATTTATCAACGGTAAATGCAAAAAAATAGCGATAAAAAATGCAATTTTTATTTAGAATATTTTGGAAACAATTTTGGCTTACAATTTATCAACCCCCTATCCCGTTTTTTATCAACGGTAAATATGAAAAATTATCCTCCCAAAATGCTAATTTTATTTAGAATATCTGAGGGACTTTTTTGTGTCACACTTTATCAACCCCCTGCCCCATTATTTATGAACGGTAAACCTAAAAAACTATCGACCCAAAAAAGTTGTTTTTATTTAGAATATTTTGGGGACTTTTTTGGCTCATAATTTATCAACCCCCTGCCCCAATATTTATCAATGGTAAATACAAAAAACTACCAATCAAAAAATGAAAATTTCAATTAGAATAATTTAGCAATAAATTTGTAGGCCACAAGGTAATTCAAATAAAAGAAATTTTAAAAGAGTTGGTTCATTATAGTGAAATAATCATTAATGTGAGTTGCAAGTGGTAGTTTATTTGAGTTGCAAGTGGTTTTCCCACCCGTTAAATCCCCTTTAAAAATCATTGGCCCGAAAAAGGGAATTGAAAAAAATAGTCCAACTAATATAAATTTTGATACAAAGTAATAAAAACAAAAGTTAAAGGGAATTGAAAAAAATAGTCCAACTAATATAAATTTTGATACAGAGTAATAAAAACAAAAAAATAAAGGGAATTGATAAAAGGGAATTGCAAAAAAAAAATCCATCACGTTGTCCCCGCTCCCCTATTTTATTTTTACAACTACCAAAAAAGGGAACTTAAAAAAAAAAAGCAAATCAGCAGGAGTACTAACGCTACGTAGCAGGGAAATGAAAAATAGTAAAGAAACAAGAAAGGGAAGCCTCGCGAGCAATTATCCGATCACATGCATGCATTTAATGCTGGACCAAGTGGGCACATGGAGGGTAGAATTAAATTTGGGCCAGGCCAAGCGGTAAGTGGGAACGCGTATGATTAGCGTGCGCATGTCGCGATAAAAATCACGTTATTAGCTACTCCCTCCGTCCTCAAATAAGTGGACATCTAGCCTCTAAACTTTGTCCACAAAAGAGTGTACTCCTATCTTCCCAATGCAATTTAATTGCTTCTCTCTCATCGCACGGAAATCAAACCCAATAATATTGAGCACATATTTTTCTTGCTTTTTACATGCAATTAGCTTATTGGAGGTGAAAGAATTAAAGAAGAGAGATGCATGTTCCCAATGTACTTTTCACTCTACCTCATAATTTATCTTGAAAACCCCGCAGGTACACTTATTTGTGGACGGAGGGAGTAGCGCTCTCGCGGCAAAGAATCGATCGCTCGCGCGATCGAACGCGACAAAGGGAAATCGAAGGATAAGGTAGCGTAGCTGCGTAGGAGCTTCCATCTGTGGCCGTTGCCGCAACGTGGTCACGTGTCCGGCTCGACAACGAGTCAGCTTTTGCCTTATTTTATCTTACGACGTTAGAGTAGTACGACAACGCAAGTTAATTAATTACATGTACAGGTAAACATCAAGTCAAAGGTGGTGCCACTGTGAACCGAGGCATAGCACGGATGGTTACCGGGTGCTGATACCTGCAGTGACCCGCGAGATCCTGAGTTCGAGTGCTAGCGCCCGCTCTCTCGCTGTACACACCAAATATCATCTATTGAATTGCTTGGAGGGCTTCTTACCCCCCAAGTCGCATTTTTTAAAGGTGGTGCCACTGGATTGGATCACCAAACGGTGACTCAGGCATGCATGTCGGCGGCTCCAATCTTGTCACGAGTATGATCCGTTCACGCGTTCTTTGTGACCGCGAGGAAGAGACCGGCGACCGGCTTTTGTGAACTCTGGTGTATGTAAACCAACTTTTTTAAAAGTGGGTTTGTGATGTCAAAACATGTTTCAAAAATCGAAACATAAAATGATTGCAAAGATGATCTCAAACATGTGTCCTGGACATAAGTTTCGTTCTGAAAAAATATTTTATTTTGCCGCGGCAAAAAAGTGAACTTTTACACGGCTATATAGCAGTATATATGTGACATATTTTGTCTTTTTTAGATTCTGAAATAGCACGGATGGTTACCGGGTGCTGATACCTGCAGTGACCCGCGAGATCCTGAGTTCGAGTGCTAGCGCCCGCTCTCTCGCTGTACACACCAAATATCATCTATTGAATTGCTTGGAGGGCTTCTTACCCCCCAAGTCGCATTTTTTTTAAAGGTGGTGCCACTGGATTGGATCACCAAACGGTGACTCAGCATGCATGTCGGCGGCTCCAATCTTGTCACGAGTATGATCTGTTCACGCGTTCTTTGTGACCGCGAGGAAGAGACCGGCGACCGGCTTTTGTGAACCCGGGTGTATGTAAACCAACTTTTTTAAAAGTGGGTTTGTGATGTCAAAACATGTTTCAAAAATCGAAACATAAAATGATTGCAAAGATGATCTCAAACATGTGTCCTGGACATAAGTTTCGTTCTGAAAAAATATTTTATTTTGCCGCGGCAAAAAAGTGAACTTTTACACGGCTATATAGCAGTATATATGTGACATATTTTGTCTTTTTTAGATTCTGAAATAAAAAAGTGGTTTCTCCGCGAAAACTTTCTACGCACACATGAAACATGCATACGTACCCCGATATTTTTATTTCAGAATTTTTTCACATTTCGAAAATGCATTTTCAACCCGGGTTCACGTGCACCCAGGTTCAACTGGGGCTTTTCCCCGCGAGGAAGTTTATTTTTTGAGAAACATAGTATAGACGTAGATGCTCATAAACACGCGTATACACTTATCCCTATGAACGCATACACACACTCTACCTAGCACCTCCGAAAAACCGAACCAGCAGATTGGATATTGAAATTGACAAAGTCACCACAGGTGCCTCGCTATCGATGGGAACTTCACGTCCCACTAAATAAATATTCCGCCTTTATGAGACACACAAATATCAAACCTGGGGTTCAACTCTGGTGGGCTGGGGGTACAACCACCCAATCTTAAGTTGGTTCTCAACCGCGAGGAAGTTGGAACTTGGAAGAGGAACTCTCTAAAGGCATGTACAATGGTATCCAGTCAGCCGTCTGTAACACATACCACGTAGGAAATCACATGACGTGGAAGAGAGATAAAACGAATAACCGCATAGTCTGTCTGTTAAGATACAGACGGTCTAATCCCGTCAAAATCGCTGCTTACCAACGGCATCTTTTGCGTTGTATGGAGGGTGTCTGTTACGAGTACATGCGATATTTTTCTTCTTTCTGTTATCACCAGAATTTGACCGAGTCAGGGGTGGGCCGCGATCAAGATAGACTTGAAGAATATATATAGAAGAAATACGTGAATCGGCCTTACATGCAAAGTTTGGGCTAGTTTGCCCTTGTATCTGTAACATATTAGGTTACGTGTCGATTAGGAGTTAGAGTTTTACCCGTGCACGGTTAGGTGCACGCTTGAGTTAGAAAGTCCCCTGGACTATAAATATGTATCTAGGGTTTATGGAATAAATAACAACCAACGTTCAACACAAACAAATCTCGGCGCATCGCCAACTCCTTCGTCTCGAGGGTTTCTCCGGTAAGCACCATGCTGCCTAGATCGCATCTTGCGATCTAGGCAGCACAAGCCTGCCCACGTTGTTCATGCGTTGCTCGTGCTGAAGCCTTTTTGATGGCGAGCAACGTAGTTATCTTAGATGTGTTAGGGTTTGTATTGTTCTTCGTATCATATGCTGTCGTAGTGCAACCCTCATGCATCTAGCCGCCCTTACACCTATCTTAGGAGTAGGGGCGGCACCCCGCTTGATCATAGTTCAGTAGATCTGATCCGTTACGGTTGCTCCTTGTTCTGCAAGGATTAGTTTAACATCCGCATTAGTTAGGCCCTACAAAGGGTTGGAGGATCCAGCGGCGTGTAGGGTGACGTTTGCTAGCCCTAGAAAGGATGTTCCGGGGATCAACCTCGTGTTGGTTTTTAGGCCCTGTCTAGGATCGGCTTACGGTCACCGTGCGCGAGCGCGAGGCCCAATCGTGAGTAGGATGATCCGATTATGCGGTGAAAACCCTAAATCGTCGTAGATCTCATTAGCTTTATCTTGATCAAGCGGGACCACCATATATTCGGACACCTTGTTCGAATCATGGGTGGATCGGCTCTTTGAGCCGATTCACGGGATAACTCGAGAGCCGATCGAGGCTCGTATTTAATGTTTACGTGTATGCCATGCAGGAAACTAAGCGAGGCATCATCCAACACCTTCCCGACCAGGTATAGGTCGGGTGGCACGCCCTTGCGATAGCATCGGACGTGTGACCAGGAGGCTTTGCGGGCCGTCGCTCCGAGGGACCGGGGCCAGCCGCAGCCCTAGTTGTTCCCGGCTCTACTTGTGTTGCCCGTCTCTGCCCGCCGCGTGGGTTTCTGACGTCAACACATTCTGGCACGCCCGGTGGGACGACCTTCGACATCCACCACATCGCCATCTACATCCGAGATGGCGGAAAGCACTCCGGTCAAGTACGAGGATCTGCCTGACGAACTCAAGAAGAAACATGACGAGATCAAGGCAACCCTCGAAGCCGAACTCATCGGCTCGTTCCACCGAACCCGCTCCCATGGCGTCAGGTGGAAGGGGTTCACACCTGAAGGCGCACTCGATGGAGTGGACCTGTCCGCCCCGTCAGAAGAACGCACCAGGTCGCTGCGTCAGGAGATCAACTACATGGTGGCTCATTCGCTGCACCGCCACTCGAGAGCCTCGGTGAACACTTTGGAGCGTGTCGCTCTGCGCGTGGTCCGAGGAAATCATGAGCCACCGGTATTCTCCGTCGGGACCAGCTGCGGGGACTTTCAAAGGAGAGTTGCCACTCCAGTCCCATCCTCCGATGCCGTTCGCATGGGCAGCACCGGAACTGCCGAACTCATCGGCATACGTCGTCTACAAGATTGGTGGTGATCCTAGTGACTACCAATTCCTACTTGAGGCACCCAAGAAGATCCCGCACGGATACGCGTGCGCATACGTACCCAGGCCGCAATACCCGGGCACTCTCGAACCAGGTTGCGACAGCGAGGGGCCTCCGGAACGAGCAGGAGGAACGTCGGGAGCGGATCTTGAGAAGCAAACGTGGCTAGCTAAGTACGCCACTCCGACAAACCTCCGAAGCCAGCTCCTGCGGTTGGCTTAGAACCGGAAAAGCAAGCATGGCTGGTTAAGTATGCCACCCCGGCGAATCTTCAGGGTTCGACACCTTCAGCCATCACCGCGGATCAGATTTGTGCAATCCTGAAAGATCAGTTCGGCATGATGCCGAAAAGGAAGACGTTCGGCTATACCAAGCCGTACCCCAACGACTACGAACTGATCCCGCTACCACCCAAATATCGGCTCCCGGACTTCACAAAGTTTAGTGGATCGGATGGTTCCGGCTCCATCGAGCATGTGAGCCGATATTTGGCACAGCTGGGCACGATCTCAGCATCGGACGAGTTGCGTGTGAGGTTCTTCGCACGATCCCTCACAGGATCGGCTTTCGGGTGGTACACATCGCTGCCACCGAACTCCATCCGGACTTGGAAGCGATTGGAAGAGCAGTTCCATGAGCGAGTATCACTCGGAAGCTTCCGAGGTTGGTATTGCCGATCTAGCACAAGTACGACGAAGCCGGGGAGACGAGTGTCGAGAATACGTCCAGCGCTTCGGGACCATTAGGAACCGATGCTTTTCGGCTCATGTAAGTGAAAAAGAAGCGATCGAGTTGGCGGTGCTGGGTCTCTCATCATCGATTAAGGACGTGGCCTCCCAAGCGAGACTACCCTTCATTGGCGCACATGGTGCGAAGGCTGTCGGCATATGAGCAGCGCCACCCGGATGTCTACCGGGACAAATTCAAGCGTGCGGTGACCCTGGTTGAGGCGAGACGAGGATGAAGGTGCTTGCGGGAGATCGAGAGGTAGCGAGTGGCTGAATGGACTCGAGCGGCGGGCCCCGTGTCCTGCAAATGGGTGAAGCCACAAGGCCCTCCAAAAGGGTTCGACTTCGACGTGACCAAAGCGAGCAGATTTTTGATCTCTGACTCACGGAGAAGCATATAAAGGTACCCGAAGGCCACAAAATCCCCACGGTGCAAGAGCTGAACGGAAAGCCATACTGCAAGTGGCATAACACGTTCGCCCACACCACCAACGACTGCAGGGTGTGGCGGCATGATACGTCTCCGACGTATCGATAATTTCTTATGTTCTATGCCATATTATTGATGATACCTACATGTTTTATGCACACTTTATGTCATATTCGTGCATTTTCTGGAACTAACCTATTAACAAGATGCCGAAGTGCCAGTTCCTGTTTTCGGCTGTTTTTGGTTTCAGAAATCCTAGTAACGAAATATTCTCGGAATTGGACGAAACGAAGACCCAGGTGCCTAAGACCGAAGAACACACGAAGTGGGGCCACGAGGTGGCGACACCACAAGGCGGCGCGGCCCAGGGGGGCCCGCGCCGCCCTATGGTGTGGCCCCTCGTCCGCCTCCCGACTGCGCCCTTCCGCCTACTTAAAGCCTCCGTCGCGAAACCCCGATGCGAAAAACCACGATACGGAAAACCTTGCCGAGACGCCGCCGCCGCCGATCCCATCTCGGGTGATTACGGAGATCTCCTCCGGCACCCCTGCCGGAGAGGGATTCATCTCCCGGAGGACTCTACACCGCCATGGTCGCCTCCGGAGTGATGAGTGAGTAGTTCACCCCTGGACTATGGGTCCATAGCAGTAGCTAGATGGTTGTCTTCTCCTCATTGTGCTTCATTGTTGGATCTTGTGAGCTGCCTAACATGATCAAGATCATCTATCCGTAATTCTATATGTTGTGTTTGTCGGGATCCGATGGATAGAGAATACCATGTCATGTTAATTATCAAGTTATTATACATGTGTTGTTTATGATCTTGCATGCTCTCCGTTTCTAGTAGAGGCTCGGCCAAGTTTTTACTTTTAACTCCAAGAGGGAGTACTTATGCTCGATAGTGGGTTCATGCCTGCATTGACACTCGGGACGATGACGAGAAAGTTCTAAGGTTGTGTTGTGCTTGTTGCCACTAGGGATAAAACATTGGCGCTATGTCCGAGGATGTAGTTGTTGATTACATTACGCACCATACTTAATGCAATTGTCCGTTGTTTAGCAACTTAATACTGGAGGGGTTCGGATGATAACCCGAAGGTGGACTTTTTAGGCATAGATGCGGTTGGATGGCGGTCTATGTACTTTGTCGTAATGCCCAATTAAATCTCACTATACTTATCATGTCATGTATGTGCATTGTTATGCCCTCTCTATTTGTCAATTGCCCGACTGTAATTTGTTCACCCAACATGCTTTTATCTTATGGGAGAGACACCTCTAGTGAACTGTGGACCCCGGTCCATTCTTTAATACTGAAATACAAATCTGCTTGCAATACTTGTTTTTACTATTTTCTCTGCAAACAATCATCTTCCACACAATACGGTTAATCCTTTGTTACAGCAAGCCGGTGAGATTGACAACCTCATCTGTTTCGTTGGGGCAAAGTACTTTGGTTGTGTTGTGCGGGTTCCACGTTGGCGCCGGAATCTCCGGTGTTGCGCCGCATTACATCCCGCCGCCATCAACCTTCAACGTGCTTCTTGGCTCCTCCTGGTTCGATAAACCTTGGTTTCTTTCCGAGGGAAAACTTGCTGCTGTGCGCATCATACCTTCCTCTTGGGGTTGCCCAACGAACGTGTGAAATACACGCCATCAAGCATATTTTCTGGCGCCGTTGCCGGGGAGATCAAGACACGCTGCAAGGGGAGTCTCCACTTCTCAATCTCTTTACTTTGTTTTTGTCTTGCTTTATTTTATTTACTACTTTGTTTGCTGCAATATATCAAAACACAAAAAAATTAGTTGCTAGCTTTACTTTATTTGCTATCTTGTTTGCTATATCGAAAACACAAAAAAATTAGTTTACTTGCATTTACTTTATCTAGTTTGCTTTATTTACTACTGTTAAAATGGCCACCCCTGAAAATACTAAGTTGTGTGACTTCACTAGCACAAATAATAATGATTTCTTATGCACACCTATTGCTCCACCTGCTACTACAGCAGAATTCTTTGAAATTAAACCTGCTTTACTTAATCTTGTCATGAGAGAGCAATTTTCTGGTGTTAGTTCTGATGATGCTGCTGCCCATCTCAATAATTTTGTTGAGCTATGTGAAATGCAAAAATATAAAGATGTAGATGGTGACATTATAAAATTAAAATTGTTCCCTTTCTCATTAAGAGGAAGAGCTAAAGATTGGTTGCTATCTCTGCCTAAGAATAGTATTGATTCCTGGACTAAATGCAAGGATGCTTTTATTGGTAGATATTATCCCCCTGCTAAAATTATATCTTTGAGGAGTAGCATAATGAATTTTAAACAATTAGATAATGAACATGTTGCTCAAGCTTGGGAAAGAATGAAATCTCTGGTTAAAAATTGCCCAACCCATGGACTGACTACTTGGATGATCATCCAAACCTTCTATGCAGGACTAAATTTTTCTTCGCGGAACTTATTGGATTCAGCTGCTGGAGGTACCTTTATGTCCATCACTCTTGGTGAAGCAACAAAGCTCCTTGATAATATGATGGTTAATTACTCTGAATGGCACACGGAAAGAGCTCCACAAGGTAAGAAGGTAAATTCCGTTGAAGAATCCTCTTCCTTGAATGATAAGGTTGATGCTATTATGTCTATGCTTGCGAATGATAGGACTAATGTTGATCCTAATAATGTTCCATTAGCTTCATTGGTTGCCCAAGAAGAACATGTTGATGTAAACTTCATTAAAAATAATAATTTCAACAACAATGCTTATCGGAACAATTCTAGTAATAACTATAGGCCATATCCTTATAATAATGGTAACGGTTATGCTAATTCTTATGGGAATTCTTACAACAATAATAGGAATACACCCCTGGACTTGAAGCTATGCTTAAAGAATTTATTAGTACACAAACTGCCTTTAATAAATCGTTGAGGAAAAGCTCAATAAAATTGATATTCTTGCTTCTAAGGTTGATAGTCTTGCCTCTCGATGTTGATCTTTTGAAATCGAAAGTTATGCCTAATAGGGATATTGAAAATAAAATTGTTACTACAGCAAATGCCATCCAAGTTAGAATTAATGAGAATATAAGATTAATGGCTGAAGCTGCGTGCTAGGTGGGATAGAGAAGAAAATGAAAAACTAGCTAAAAAGGAAAATGTAGCTAAAGTTTGGACTATTACCACCACAAGCAATGCTAATGATTCACATGTTGCTGCACCTCCTACTATCAATGGTAAAATAATTGGTGTTAGCAATGCTTCTACTCCTAGTGCAAAGCGCGCAAAATTACCTGAAACTGCTAAAACTGCTGAAACTGCTTGTGATAAAACTGCTGAAATTTTTTCCAACCTTGGGGATGATAATCCCATTGCTTTAGATTGTAATGATTTAGATTTTGATGATTTCCACATCTCTGAAGTTATAAAGTTCTTGCAAAAACTTGCTAAAAGTCCCAATGCTAGCGCTATAAATTTGGCTTTCACAAAACATATTACAAATGCTCTCATAAAAGCTAGAGAAGAGAAACTAAAACTTGAAACTTCTATTCCTAGAAAGCTAGAGGATGGTTGGGAGCCCATCATTAAAATGAGAATCAAAGATTTTGATTGTAATGCCTTATGTGATCTTGGTGCAAGTATTTTTGTTATGCCTAAAAAAGTCTATGATATGCTTGACTTGCCACCATTAAAGAATTGTTATTTGGATGTTAATCTCGCTGATAATGCTAAAAAGAAACCTTTGGGGAAGGTTGATAATGTTCATATTATGGTTAACAATAACCTTGTCCCCGTTGATTTTGTTGTCTTGGATATTGAATGCAATGCATCTTGCCCCATTATATTGGGAAGACCTTTTCTTCGAACCGTTGGTGCTACTATTGATATGAAGGAAGGTAATATTAAATATCAATTTCCTCTCAAGAAAGGTATGGAACACTTCCCTAGAAAGAGAATGAAGGTACCTTATGATTCTATTATTAGAACAAATTATGATGTTGATGCTTCATCTCTCGATGTTACTTGAGTTACACTTTCGCGCCTAGCTGAAAGGCGTTAAAGAAAAGCGCTTATGGGAGACAACCCATGTTTTTACTCCAGTATTTTTGTTCTATATTTGTGTCTTGGAAGTTGTTTACTACTGTAGCAACCTCTCCTTATCTTAGTTTTATGTTTTGTTGTGCCAAGTAAAGTCTTTGATAGAAAAGTAAGTACTAGATTTGGATTATCTGCGCAGTTCCAGATTTCTTTGCTGTCACGAATCTGGGTCTATCTCCCTGTAGGTAGCTCAGAAAATTACGCCAATTTACGAGCATGATCCTCAGATATGTACGCAACTTTCATTCAATTTGAGCATTTTCGTTTGAGCAAGTCTGGTGGCCTAATAAAATCCATCTTTACGGACTGTTCTGTTTTGACAGATTCTGTCTTTTATTTCGCATTGCCTCTTTTGCTATGTTGGATGAATTTATTTGATCCACTAATGTCCAGTAGCTTTATGCAATGTCCAGAAGTGTTAAGAATGATTGTGTCACCTCTGAACATGTGAATTTTTATTATGCACTAACCCTCTAATGAGTTGTTTCGAGTTTGGTGTGGAGGAAGTTTTCAAGGGTCAAGAGAGGAGTATGATGCAATATGATCAAGGAGAGTGAAAGCTCTAAGCTTGGGGATGCCCCGGTGGTTCACCCCTGCATATATTAAGAAGACTCAAGCGTCTAAGCTTGGGGATGCCCAAGGCATCCCCTTCTTCATCGACAACATTATCAGGTTCCTCCCCTGAAACTATATTTTTATTCGGCCACATCTTATGTACTTTGCTTGGAGCGTCGGTTTGTTTTTGTTTTTGTTTTGTTTGAATAAAATGGATCCTAGCATTCACTTTATGGGAGAGAGACACACTCCGCTGTTGCATATGGACAAATATGTCCTTAGGCTCTACTCATAGTATTCATGGCGAAGTTTCATCTTCGTTAAATTGTTATATGGTTGGAATTGGAAAATGATACATGTAGTAAATTGCTATAATGTCTTGGATAATTTGATACTTGGCAATTGTTGTGCTCATGTTTAAGCTCTTGCATCATAGACTTTGCACCCATTAATGAAGAAATACTTAGAGCTTGCTAATTTGATTTGCATATTTAGTTTCTCTAGAGTCTAGATAACATCTAGTATTGAGTTTTGAACAACAAGGAAGACGGTATGGAGTCTTATAATGTTTACCATATGTCTTTTATGTGAGTTTTGCTGTACCGTTCATCCTTGTGTTTGTTTCAAATAACCTTGCTAGCCTAAACCTTGTATCGAGAGGGAATACTTCTCATGCATCCAAAATCCTTGAGCCAACCACTATGCCATTTGTGTCCACCATACCTACCTACTACATGGTATTTATCCGCCATTCCAAAGTAAATTGCTTGAGTGCTACCTTTAAAATTCCATCATTCACCTTTGCAATAAATAGCTCATGGGACAAATAGCTTAAAAACTATTGTGGTATTGAATATGTACTTATGCACTTTATCTCTTATTAAGTTGCTTGTTGAGCGATAACCATGTTTACGGGGACACCATCAACTATTCTTTGTTGGATATCATGTGAGTTGCTATGCATGTCCGTCTTGTCTGAAGCAAGAGAGATCTACCACCTTCATGGTTGGAGCATGCATATTGTTAGAGAAGAACTTTGGGCCGCTAACTAAAGCCATGGTTCATGGTGGAAGTTTCAGTTTGGACATATATCCTCAATCTCATATGAGAATAATAATTGTTGCCACATGCTTATGCATTAAAGAGGAGTCCATTATCTGTTGTCCATGTTGTCCCGGTATGGATGTCTAAGTTGAGAATAATCAAAAGCGAGAAATCCAAAATGCGAGCTTTCTCCTTAGACCTTTGTACAGAGCGGCATGGAGGTACCCCATTGTGACACTTGGTCAAAACATGTGCATTGCAAAGATCCGGTAGTCCAAGTTAATTAGGACAAGGTGCGGGCACTATTAGTACACTATGCATGAGACTTGCAACTTGTAAGATATAATGTACATAACTCATATGCTTTATTACTACCGTTGACAAAATTGTTTCATGTTTTCAAAATAAAAGCTCTAGCACAAATATAGCAATCGATGCTTTCCTCTTTGAAGGACCATTCTTTTTACTTTTATGTTGAGTCGGTTCACCTATCTCTCTCCACCTCAAGAAGCAAACACTTGTGTGAACTGTGCATTGATTCCTACATACTTGCATATTGTACTTGTTATATTACTCTATGTTGACTATTATCCATGAGATATACATGTTACAAGTTGAAAGCAACCGCTGAAACTTAATCTTCCTTTGTGTTGCTTCAATGCCTTTACTTTGATTTATTGCTTTATGAGTTAACTCTTATGCAAGACTTATTAATACTTGTCTTCAAGTACTATTCATGAAAAGTCTTTGCTATATGATTCACCTGTTTACTCATGTCATTACCATTGTTTTTGATCGCTGCATCCACTACATATGTTTACAAATAGTATGATCAAGGTTATGATGGCATATCACTTCGAAATTATCTTTGTTATCGTTTTACCTGCTCGGGACGAGCGAGAACTAAGCTTAGGGATGCTGATACGTCTCCGACGTATCGATAATTTCTTATGTTCTATGCCATATTATTGATGATACCTACATGTTTTATGCACACTTTATGTCATATTCGTGCATTTTCTGGAACTAACCTATTAACAAGATGCCGAAGTGCCGGTCTCTGTTTTCTGCTGTTTTTGGTTTCAGAAATCCTAGTAATGAAATATTCTCGGAATTGGACGAAACGAAGACCCAGGTGCCTATTTTTCCACGGAGCTTCCAGAAGACCGAAGAACACACGAAGTGGGGCCACGAGGTGGCGACACCACAAGGCGGCGCGGCCCAGGGGGCCGCGCCGCCCCATGGTGTGGCCCCCTCGTCCGGCCCCCGACTCGCCCTTCCGCCTACTTAAAGCCTCCGTCGCGAAACCCCCGATGCGAAAAACCACGATACGGAAAACCTTACCGAGACGCCGCCGCCGCCGATCACATCTCGGGGGATTCGGAGATCTCCTCCGGCACCCTGCCGGAGAGGGGATTCATCTCCCGGAGGACTCTTCACCGCCATGGTCGCCTCCGGAGTGATGAGTGAGTAGTTCACCCCTGGACTATGGGTCCATAGCAGTAGCTAGATGGTTGTCTTCTCCTCATTGTGCTTCATTGTTGGATCTTGTGAGCTGCCTAACATGATCAAGATCATCTATCTGTAATTCTATATGTTGTGTTTGTCGGGATCCGATGGATAGAGAATACCATGTCATGTTAATTATCAAGTTATTATACATGTGTTGTTTATGATCTTGCATGCTCTCCGTTTCTAGTAGAGGATCTGGCCAAGTTTTTACTTTTAACTCCAAGAGGGAGTACTTATGCTCGATAGTGGGTTCATGCTCGCATTGACACCGGGACGAGTGACGAAAGTTCTAAGGTTGTGTTGTGCTATTTCCACTAGGGATAAAACATTGGCGCTATGTCCGAGGATGTAGTTGTTGATTACATTACGCACCATACTTAATGCAATTGTCTCGTTGTTTAGCAACTTAATACCGGAGGGGTTCGGATGATAACCCGAAGGTGGACTTTTTAGGCATAGATGCAGCTTGGATGGCGGTCTATGTACTTTGTCGTAATGCCCAATTAAATCTCACTATACTTATCATGTCATGTATGTGCATTGTTATGCCCTCTCTATTTGTCAATTGCCCGACTGTAATTTGTTCACCCAACATGCTTTTATCTTATGGGAGAGACACCTCAAGTGAACTGTGGACCCCGGTCCATTCTTTAATACTGAAATACAAATCTGCTGCAATACTTGTTTTTACTATTTTCTCTGCAAACAATCATCTTCCACACAATACGTTTAATCCTTTGTTACAGACAAGCCGGTGAGATTGACAACCTCACTGTTTCGTTGGGGCAAAGTACTTTGGTTGTGTTGTGCAGGTTCCACGTTGGCGCCGGATTCTCCGGTGTTGCGCCGCACTACATCCCGCCGCCATCAACCTTCAACGTGCTTCTTGGCTCCTCCTGGTTCGATAAACCTTGGTTTCTTTCTGAGGGAAAACTTGCTGCTGTGCGCATCATACCTTCCTCTTGGGGTTGCCCAACGAACGTGTGAAATACACGCCATCACGGCAGCAGATCCAAATGGCGATAGAAAATGGACGGTTAATTTTCAACCAGTACGCCATGAAGGTCGACACACACCCCTTCCCCGCCGTGAACATGGTGGAGTATACTTACCATGGAGGGTGCCAACCGGATTTCTCGTGCAATATCAACATGGTAGGACCTGGACACCACTCGGTAAGGACGGAGATGAGGGCAGCTGCTCTCATAGCAAAGATACGAGAGGAAGCCGCTCCACGCGATCGGCTCCGCCAGGGACGGCAAGCGCTACGTCACAGAGGGAGAAGTGAAAAACATAAGGTATCAACGACCTCTCTCTGATCACCTCCTCAACAAGTATGTGAGTCAGTATGACCAACGCCGGCGATACAACGACGATGATGAAGAAGATCGTCTGGCTAGGGACGACGGGAGACGTCGTCGGCATGATCGCGAGGAGGAGATGTACGAGCGCCGCGCCAAGGAAAAGTCAGGGGAGCGAGACGACGTGGATAGGCATCGGGACTGCCCCTTCTTCGGACACTCGCTGGGATTCAGGAATGAGCCGATTGCCCACAATCGGCAATTGCCCGCAATGCAACCGGAAGAAGAAGGAGACAGCCAACGTGTCCGTGTTCAAGCGCCTAGGGCCTCTCCCGCCACAAAGCAAACGTGCTGAATCCCCTCGGTTAGAAGATCTCGAGAATTCAGAAGACGAGGGGGAAGAAGAAGACAGGTACCACCGGCCAAGGTGGTGCCCTGATGGACTCAACCGTTCCCAAAAGCGCAGGGTTCAGCGATTGCGCGGCCTGGAGGAAGCCGAAAGGTTATACTTGCATACATTGAGGAAGGCAAGACCTGATTTGGCTGCGAAAGTACAGCGAGCCCTGGATGAAGAGGGTCGTCCACGGAAAATGGAGTGGCGTCCCAAGCAAAGGAAAGCCGATGACGAAACATCGGCTGGCACGAATATGGTGCTCGTCCTTCCGACGAAGCTTAGTGCTCCACGGTTACACGACGCACTCGAGGTGGACGACAGCAAGCGCACCAGCATGATAAAATCAGAGATTGGGCTGGTTTTATCTACCGGCCTGAACGAGTAGCAAGAACAAACCAATGAGCAAGTATGGTGAGGCTGATCCTTGTGATCGGCCCCAAAAATTTATGGAGGAACATTACAAAACCTTCATCGAGCAAGCAACGTGGAGGCCGATTCCAGCAATCGGCCAAAATTATCCTCGCCATCCTTTCTGCCTGGGTTCAGCATGTAATCCAACAGGGGATACCTGAAGAGCCGATACCATCAATTCTCTTGACAGAATCGGCTCGGGGGGGCACTTAGGTGGAGAAAACACGAGGATATGCAGTAGGAATGTCTTGCAAGTGCCCAGCAGCCCAAGATGTTTTTTGATGATGGGTATGGAGGTATGGGGGCCGATATATAAATCGGCCGTAAAATTTTTTTTTTTTCAAGCACAGCCGATGCAGCAGACATCGACTTAAGGATATAAAAGCCGATGCATGGCCATCGACTCGAGAGGTATAACTGTGATAATCAGAGGATCAATGGAGCAGGAAGTGGATCCTCTCTTCAAGGATCTCCGGGTTCTCTTTGCAAGTATTCGTGTTTGCGGTATCGGCTGGGGCAGTTTGAGGATCATGACCCTGACCAAGGCCAAGAAGGAGCTGATCTGACCTACAAGGCGCAAGAAGTAGACTGAAGAAGCTCGGGGGGCAGCTCACCCTGAAGGTTCTCTGCTCTGGGGAGCCGATGTTGTTAAAATCGGCTGGCTACGTCATGATTTGAGGCTAATGGCGAGCCACATTTGGCTGATTCGCCTTGATTAAGGCTCGGGGGGCAGCTCGCCCTAAAGATCCTTGCTCTGGGGAGCCGATTGGCGTCTTTTGTTACGGAGTCATCAGTTTGAGCACCCAAGACAGTTCCAGGGCTCTCTTAAAGACGCCTGCTCAAGATCAAATCGCCAGCCTACTAAGATCGGCTGTGCCATCGTCCTCGGCAGAGTTGGCTAGCTTGGAGGGTTAACTGAATTGGCCTGTCTCGCATTCGCAGATTATCGTAAGAAACTGATGCGTTGCCATCGGTCATTGAGCATGGATTAGGCCAACAGTCAACAAGGTCAGATGAGGAAAAATCGGCGAAATCAAGTTAAAAGGAAATTCTTCATTAATATTGGGATTCCTTACAAGGGAGAGCCGATTGCTCAAAAGAAGAACAAAAGAAGTGCCGATTGCTCAAGGGACTACTGGTCCTACATAACTACTCCTCGCTAGCATCGTCATCGGCGTCGCCATCGGCGCTACTGCCGGAGAAGTCCTCGCCGCTGCTGTCCCAGCCGTCGGCTGGGGCTTCCTCCTCCTCCTCGTCATCATCATCATCCTCGCTATCCGCCCAGCTGCGGAAGCGCTTCGTTGGAGGATACCCAGCGGAGGAGGAGGGATCATCTTCCTCCTCCTCATCTTCTCCTTCCTCGTCGTCATCGTCGTCCTCGCTGTCCGCCCACATGCGGAAGCGCTTCTTCGATGGGAGCCTGGCGGAGGGGGAGGCCTTGGTCTTCTATGCTTCTCCTTCTTTCTTCTCCTTGTCGGAGGAGATGGGGTTCGCCCCGGAGCGGGGGTTGTCCTCTTCCTTGTTCTTCGGCGACGATTGGAGAGGGAGGCCTGAAGCGGAGGAAGAGGAGGAAGACATGGCTGCAGGGGAAGAGGGTTTTTTGGCGTTGGTGGACAGAGCGAGCAAGGGGATGGAGTGGTGAACCGTTTGGCACTGAGATAAATAAAAGGAGTGTAGTGGAGATTTAATGCCATGACGGTTTTCGAGGATGTGATGCCGAAATTGTCAATTTGTACAGAGGAGCCCAGGAGGCGAGGCGTAATGATGGAAGATTCTGCGGCAGTCCTGCTCTGCCACGACATGACCCGACGAAAGAAGAGCGTAATAATTTTGGAAATGTCATTTCCAAAACCAGGGGGGCATGTGTTATCACCAGAATTTGACCGAGTCAGGGGTGGGCCGCGATCAAGATAGACTTGAAGAATATATATAGAAGAAATACGTGAATCGGCCTTACATGCAAAGTTTGGGCTAGTTTGCCCTTGTATCTGTAACATATTAGGTTACGTGTCGATTAGGAGTTAGAGTTTTACCCGTGCACGGTTAGGTGCACGCTTGAGTTAGAAAGTCCTCTGGACTATAAATATGTATCTAGGGTTTATGGAATAAACAACAACCAACGTTCAACACAAACAAATCTCGGCGCATCGCCAACTCCTTCGTCTCGAGGGTTTCTCCGGTAAGCACCATGCTGCCTAGATCGCATCTTGCGATCTAGGCAGCACAAGCTCTGCCCACGTTGTTCATGTGTTGCTCGTGCTTGAAGCCTTTTTGATGGCGAGCAACGTAGTTATCTTAGATGTGTTAGGGTTTGTATTGTTCTTCGTATCATATGCTTGTCGTAGTGCAACCCTCATGCATCTAGCCGCCCTACACCTATCTTAGGAGTAGGGGCGGCACCCCGCTTGATCATAGTTCAGTAGATCTGATCCGTTACGGTTGCTCCTTGTTCTGCAAGGATTAGTTTAACATCCGCATTAGTTAGGCCCTACAAAGGGTTGGAGGATCCAGCGGCGTGTAGGGTGACGTTTGCTAGCCCTAGAAAGGATGTTCCGGGGATCAACCTCGTGTTGGTTTTTAGGCCCTGTCTAGGATCGGCTTACGGTCACCGTGCACGAGCGCGAGGCCCAATCGTGAGTAGGATGATCCGATTATGCGGTGAAAACCCTAAATCGTCGTAGATCTCATTAGCTTTATCTTGATCAAGCGGGACCACCATATATTCGGACACCTTGTTCGAATCATGGGTGGATCGGCTCTTTGAGCCGATTCACGGGATAACTCGAGAGCCGATCGAGGCTCGTATTTAATGTTTACGTGTATGCCATGCGAGGAAACTAAGCGAGGCATCATCCAACACCTTCCTGACCAGGTATAGGTCAGGTGGCACGCCCTTGCGATAGCATCGGACGTGTGACCAGGAGGCTTTGTGGGCCGTCGCTCTGAGGGACTGGGGCCAGCCGCAGCCCTAGTTGTTCCCGGCTCTACTGTGTTGCCCGTCTCTGCCCACCAGTGGGTTTCTGACGTCAACACATTCATCTCCATGGATTCTCTAGAAATCCTCAAGAGCCCATACCTCGCCGGCGTGAGACCGACTGGATGTGTTGGTAGTGACTGCCACGACGGAAGCGGCCGGCGCCAACCTGCGGGCATGGGCGGATCTAGGCTATTAGCAAGGGGGCAGCTTCCCCCACTTAAATCTTTAATCTCCTTGTAAAGTCTAGCTAAAATAGAGCTTTGCCTCCAACTTCAATAAGCATATTCTTGTCCCCACTCAATTCTCATCCTGGCTCCGCCCCTGCCTGCGGGCATGTTTTGGAGCGAGGTACTGGCCGAGCCGCCGAGGTGAAGGAGTACTGGAAAGGAGACAAGAGAGTTGGTCGTCGTCCTCCTCGTCGGGGAAGGTGGATCGATTAATCAAGTCGGCTTTGGATGGCAGCATGCAAAGAGTTTTGATGGATTCGTTTTCCTCTCGAGGGATGCTCCGGTGCTCCCCCCTAAGTGAAGTTGAGGGGTCATATTCAGTTTTTTTAAGCGTTGGGCTAGCCCGAACCCATATCCAGCCCGTGTATACCCATATGTATGGATACGGTATATGTACGTGACGTTTTAAAAAAAAGGTGATCATGTGAGCAGTTAATTAAGATCTAATCCGCTTAAAACTCGCCGATCATCGTGCATGTGTCTTCTGTTGCCGCGATCGTCGTGAGAAGAAGTTGTACTCCTCCGTCGTCGGAAACCCTAGCGCGAGCACGAGCTGGTGGTGGTAGGGTTGATCTTCCTCTCGGGAGGGATCGATCTGCCGCCGGCGCGCCGGCCGTCTCCGCCGTCGTGCACGTCCCCTTCGTTGCCGCGATCGCCGTGAGCATTTTACTCCTAGTTGGAACCCTAGCGCGAGCCCGACGCATCAACCGAGCTGGTGGGGGTAGGGTTCCTCTTCCTCCCGGGTGGGATCCGCCGGCTGCGCGCGCCGGCCGTCTCCGCCGTCGCCGTTGATCGCTCCAGCCAGATAAGTGTTGGCGAGCGCGGCTAGGGTTAGGGCCGGCTCCTCTTGCCCTTGAGCGTGGCCTAGCGGCTTCTTCCTCCTCGGACGCATCGATCGACCCCTGTGGTGGGTGTAGGTTTACTCCGGCCTGCGCATCGATCGATTGGTAGGTACGTACATGATAACTCACCTCTTGTTGGGTCATTTTAACTTGTGAAAGAATTTGATGCGGATGTACTGAATTTGAGATTTTTTGTTGTAGCTAGGAAATGGATGAGACGATGTCTGTTGTTTGTGAGGTAGAGAATGTTCCTGGAATTGGAGTTCATGGAGATGAGTCAGATAATTCTAGAACGGGGCTTGGTAATGAATCTTTGTCAGGGAGGGAGAATATTTTCGTTGGTTCAAGGTCGGATAATTCCATGAGCTCGAGCATGGGATGGAAGCAATTATTAATGTAAGTGTATTTGATATATTCAATTTTTTTCATGGAAAGCAAATGCAGAAGGATAAATGTTTTAACATTGTCATGTTATCATTGAATATGTAGATGGACGACATTGACAATGATTATGAGAGAGATATTAGTGATGATGTTGCGTTGGATGAAAACAGCAATGAGGTACATGTAGTGTAATTGTTATTTGATATGCAATGAAATGAGATTACCATTAGAAAGTGGGGAACAGTAATGAGGTACATTTACTTGTTGTCTTTAATTTTTGCAGGAAATATTTGGACTTGAAAATGTGTATGACTATTATGGTGAATCCGACGTGGAGAATTGTTTTTATGATGAGTCAGTAGTTGGCAAACATTATGTGGAGGCAAAGCCGTCGAATAGCAAGGAGGTACGTATTGGTTAATTATTTGTGGAAACCAAAAAAAATTTAATAGCCACATAAAAAAATTAGAGTTTGACTGCTATGTTTTTATGTGACAGTCCCATGTTGATGATGGTGATGACGTGAACCTCAGTCAAGCTTGTCAGGCAGAGGATACGATAGAGTTGTACATGATGATAAAGGAGATGACTTTTCCTAGTGAAGAAGCTGCATTCGAATTCTACAACAGCTATGCCAACGATAATGGATTCAGCATCAGATTGGATAAGGTCAGATATAGCAAAAAAATTACGAAACATAGGCGTTACATGCATTTTTTGTGTTCAAGGGAAGGTGAGTGTGATCCAAAGTTGATGACCGAAGAGGGACATAGCCGGAGGCTCAGACCACTGTCTCGATGCAACTGTGAGGCGCACATGACTGTGAAGCTGAATGAAAAACTTGGTGTATCGGTATGTTGATAGTTTTGATGACAAGCACGGTCATACGTTAGCAAGAGCAGATGAAACACCTTTTCTTTGGTCGCATAGAAAAATCAGAGATCATCAGAAGGCTGAGATCTTAGCTATGGGAGCTGCAGGTATTAGGAAGCACACCATAATGGATTCCATGATTAGCAGAAGTGGATGGTATGGCTGCGTTGGGTACGTCCGACGGGATCTGTACAACCTTTGCGGCAAGGAAAAGAGGAAACTACTTGCGAAGGGTGATGCTGCCACGACCATAGGCATTATGCTCAGCAGAAAGGAGAAGGACCCAAGTTTTTATTTCGACTATGACTTGGATGAAGAAGGACGGCTGAAGAGAATGTTACGGTGTGACTCGCAGATCTGCATACGGGACTATGAGGACTATGGAGATGTGCTTGTGTTTGACAGCACGTACAAGATGAATCGCTATCGTATGACATTCATACCTTTTGTTGGTCTGAACAATCACCGTAGGACTACGGTTTTTGGTTGTGCCATAGTTTCAGATGAGAAAGAAGAAACTGATGTGTGGTTGCTGCAAACATTTCTGAAGGCAATGTGTCAGAAGAAGCCTTTGAGTGTAATTACGGACGCCGACTCAGCGATGATTAGGGAAATCCGCACTGTATTTCCCGATGTCTGGCACCGCATATGTTCTTGGCATGTTGAAAAAAATATGAAGATCCATCTCAGTCACAAGTCGTTGGGCGAGTTCCGGTCTATGTTGTACTATAGCACGTCCATAGCCGAATTTGAGCAGAGATGGCAGGCTTTTTTAAAAAGATGGAAGACAGAGAACACGGAAATTTGTTTGAGGAGGATGTACAGGAAGAGGCACCTGTGGACTTCAGCTTTTCTGACAGAGGGTTTTTGGCTTGGTATGAAGAGCAACCAGCGGAGTGAAAGTCTGAATTCCTTCCTTCACCTGCACCCTGATGGAGAAATGACTTTGGTAGACATGATATTGCACTATGAAAATTGCATTACCCGCATCCGTGAGAACGAGGCGCATGATGACTGCACGGCCTCACAGACATTACTTGTGCCCGTAACAAGCTGCAGGGATCTGGAGGTATTTGCTACCCACGTGTTTACGCCGGCAAAATTCTATATATTGCAGCTATATTTGAGGTCAGTTGGCGGCATAGTGACTTTGGAAAGAAAGCTGGGATGTGGGTCTGAAACTTTTGTCGTGGCATGGCATAATAAACCAAAGAGGCAGTTCACCGTGGAATATACACCGGGAAATCCTAAAGAAACTATAAAGTGCAGCTGCAGGAGAATGATTCGAAAAGGACTCCCTTGCAAACATATATTACATGTTCTATGTGTTCTGCAAATATCTGAAATTCCAAAGTGTTGTGTTCTTCGTCGGTTATCAAAAGACGCAAGAAATGGACTGCCTGCTAGGCGAACGAGTGATATGTTTGGAGTAGGTTGGTCAGGTACAGCGGATAGAATTGAATATAGCAAGGTCAGTGTGTTATCCTCGCAAGCTATGCATGCGAGCATGCAAACACCCAACACTTTGGGCTCGATTACGGTGACGGTTTAAAGGACGTGATAGCAAAGGCGATTGAGTACGACAAGGAGGGTACGGTGGGTGCTCGTTCCGATTTGTCTAAGCTCATTAGCAGTTGAACATGTGGAGGACCGAGAAGGAAACATGGTTAAGGTCCAGGATCCTATTAAAGTATCGAGCAAAGGTACACATAATTCATATGATGACAACCGTCCCAAGTCTAAAAATGGAAGACCTCTATCGTACGACGAGCACAAAATTAAGTGCGGGGCTTGCAAAGAGCCGAGTCACAACCGGCGCAGCAAGAAGTGCAAACTTAACAACAAGTGAGTGCCTATAAGCTGTCCTACTTACATAATTCAACAAAAGTAGCATTTTATAATTAGCATGTAATTTCCAATCCAGGTAGTACAAGAACTGTTACCATTATATATGTACTGGCGGCATCAGCGATGGACTCATGCATCATCTTATGTTGAATGGCAACTCTTATAGCTTGTACACGAAGATTTTTCCATGTTAAGTTGCATTTAATAGTGGCCTAAGTAGTGAGCATGCATATATGTACACTGTGATAAAATCAATAGCTTTTCAGGTCTACATGTAACTACAATCAGCACTACTAATTAATTATGCACGTAAACAGTTGACGTGGCCAGCTGAAGTTTTTGAAATATTTTGAAGGTTTAGCCATTATTCAGTAAATAAAACAGAAATGACAAATAAACATTAATTCAGCAAATGTTTCATCATTATCTCGTGGGTTGGGGTCCGGGGACAGGCTTTTGGGTTGGGTTTTTTTGTGATTGCGTGTTTACTGGGCTTTTTTACCGGCGGGCCTTGTCTTTCATTTTGTTGGGCCGTTCATATTTAACTCTGCTTCAAGCCTCCCATTCCTGGACCGGTCGGTTCTTCTCCATCCCCTCGTGTCGACTGTTCTTCTCCTCTCTTGGTCAAAGTCGGAGCTTGTGGAGGTGGCCGTCTGAACCGGCGGTTGCAGAGAAGGGAACAAGGTAAATCCAAGCAGATCTGACGGTTTTAGTACTCGATCTAGTGACTGTGACGCTTTTCATCAATTCCTTGTAAGAGGAAGCCCTCTTTTTTCTTTCCTTTTTTGTCCACCACCCAGATCTGGAAGTCCTTCTTTTGTATGTGCACGTGCTGTGCGGTCCTACTGGTGTGGTCCTTTTCTCGTACTTGTTTTTTTGTCTTTGTCTATGTATTACTTTCCCCTACTTTTCTATCCCTATTATTTATGCTAGGTCCTAATGGAGCTGTATCTCTCGTATGCAGCATGTGTGTTTAAGATGAGAAAAATCCTAAAACTTCTCCTCTTACTTTTCCTCTTACTCTTAATGGGATTATGTATGTTTTAATATTTTTTTATAGCATCACTTATAACCATTTTAAATTGTGGTCTGCATTTCTTTCTAGTAATTATGGTCTGCATGAATTCTTAATTAGATTGTTACTTTAGGGTTTGAGTCTAATTTATATTTTTTGCACTTCATAATGGTTTAGGATTTATTTGAGCAACAATATGAACAATGTAGTAAACTAAGCATTCAGATGTTGTTCACCTCTTTTTGGTATGCAGAGAAATTATGATATTTCATTTTTTTCCAGTGTACTCAAGAGTGTTGTTCATTTGTTGAATATGGTTTCTTGTATGAATTTAGATATGCCCATTTGTATCATTTATAATAATTTTGTATTCATATATTAGATGAAGTGTCCAATCTGTGGAAACCATGATGGTGGTTGCCACATGAAGCTGAAGGAATCAGAGTTCTTCTGCATTACTATGCGTACAAACTTTGAAGAATACTCTGTAAGTTATTTTGATATGCTATTTGTGTTACTGGTGTATTTAGAATCCATTCCCCATTTAATTTTCAGATTGAACAAACATCCCAAGTGTGTGACTGTTGTTGTTATACATCAGTATCATTTTGGTGGATAGAAGAACTGATTGTTTTGTATTATAGCACATATATTTGAATAAAGAAATTTTTGGTGGTTGGCTGTTTTAGGTTTGCTAGCTTCATTCTTTGCTGGAAATTGTGGTGTTAGCTTGTACTGTAGACAATGTGAAATGAGATCACTTCACACAACCAACAGATTTGCATTTTTATTTAGTATCCACAATCTTAATTTGCCATGCAGCTAAATATTCTATGCACGGAAAATAGGTTTGGAAGATTACTAATGTGAACTTTGTTGCAGAACATCCCTTGCTATGTTAGGAAGTATATCAACAAGTCTACTGGTAATGCCTTGACTGTTGAGTCTGGGGACAAGGGTGTTTACAGTTTCTACTGGACAAGATGGACAAGAAGACTCGTATTTTCGGTCCTGACTACAAGAAATTCCTCACTGATTATGATATGCATCTGAATGAGAAGATAAGATTTGATATCATAGAGGAAGAAGAAAATGTGTTTGTTACTGCACTAGACATTGAAGATTACTCCAAGGAATTATTCAAAGGTAATTTGCTGTCACTTTTTTGTTCATCTGTTCTTTGTGTTTAACAAACTGCTCTTTTTATCATGGATTTTTCTCTCATTGTTTTTTCCCGCAGAAGTTTTTTATTTTGAAGGAGATGCTAAATCCATCTTTATCTCAAAAACTATTGAACTTAAAAATTCTGAGATCATCAATATCAACAGCCGTGTTTACGACCGTGGTCTGGGCCTTGGCGGTGTTTTTGTACATCGCCTATCTACATATGATGTTGCTTCCAATGCACTGGTAATTTCCTTAATATATGTTTTTTTCTATTCATTTTTGAATGATTGTCTTTTTGATGTGGTTTTTTTTTGATTATATCACAGCGTATCCCGAAGACTATTGTATATGTTCTTGACGTTCGTCGTAGTGGTGATATCTACTTTCTGAGGGGTGAGGATGATGATGACAGCCATGCTGTCTACTACACATCCGTTGATGGCAGAATCAGGTTTAAGTCGGGTTGGAGCGACTTCTGTGTTAAGAATAACTTGGTGGCTGGCCTGTTAGTCCTGTGTTTGTTCTTTAAGATGGAGGGCATGCTTTTTTATGTCTGTTGATGTGATCGAGTGATTACTTCACGTACTTTGTTATATATTTCCAGTAAGATGTAGGGGTTTAAGTTTCGGACGATGAACCTACTTGTTTGTAAAGTGGTGGATATGTTCACTCTGGTGTCTTTTGTGCTAATCTATGTAATCGTCGCGACTATTTGAACTACCTCTCTCTTTTTATGTGAAATTGTATGTTCTTTTGCTGAACTTCAATAATCATGGAAGGATTATTGTGTTTATTATGTTTTTATGAGTGATTTGTACTGAACTATGTTCTCTTTTTATGAGTCAATTAACTCAATTCTTCTAAAGCTGATTTGTACTGGGTGGCTTCTCTTTTATGTATCCTGTTTTTTTCTTCAATTTTTTCTATATTATTGTTTGCTTTCATGTTGGTTCTCTGTACTATAGTTTTATTCTTTCCTATAATGTTTCACAATAAATCGTAATATTTTCGATTCCATTACAAATTTGTGATAACACAAAGAATTATCTTTCCTAAATGATGTTAAAATAATAAACCAACAATTTTTTTTGCATGCGTGGACGTTGAGCTTTAGGTGGTTGGGTATAGCATGTCTTGGGCCGATAGAGTTGGCGGCCCAATTAAATATAAAGCCTAACTCGATGGGTCGTTTCTATTTAACAAAGTGTTCCCTAACTCGCCGTTAGGGTTCGTCTGTGTTGCCTATGTCTCGCCGCGGGGGTGATCGGCGGCTGCACGCGCTCGTGAACTCATCGGATCGAGCGGATCCGATGGACGGCGACCACGGATGGGCGAAGCTTACATCTGTTGTGCATTACAACAGAGGGAAGATGAAGACTGCGGCAGCACATACCCTAGTTGAGCCGGTTAGTACCTGATTATTTGCTGTTTTTTAAAAGAATTCTTCCATAACCCATAATCTGATATGATGAAATATAGGATGATGACGAAGGCATGGTTCAGTTTGTTGATGTTTTGCCGCAGTATGAGTTTGATCCATTGTACTACGGTATTGAGCAGAACACAAAGAACAGGTGTGTCCACTCGGTGTTCCCTGCTCGCCGTGTTTGCAACGACGGTTACAACACTGGAAGACGGTTTTTGGGTTGTCCATATGAGGTATACTTTCAAACCATATAATTTCATGTGTGAACTTTATTTATATGCTATGTTTTCATATGATATGTTTTCTTTCAGGGAATACATACATGCGCGTATGTAGAGTGGGTTGACAGTGAATGGAAAGGAAGAGAAAGATATGTGATAGGGCAACTATCCGAGAAGATCAACAAGGTGCAGAACGAAAATGAAGACAAAGATAATACCTTTAAGATACAATTGAAAATGCAGAGAAAAGTGTTGAAGTCTAAGGACAATATTATTTGCTTTGTAGCAACAATGTGTGTTGCAATGTTTGGGTTAGTAGTAGGAATAATATGCAAGCATTTCAAATAGTTGTTTTATTTGCAACATATTCAAATTAGTCAGGTGTGTAATTGGAAATATCAAGATGAAAAAATGGTATTGTGTTTGCAGCTGAAAAAAATCATCAAACAACTATAGTTTTTTTTATTTCCAATGATGTGGTCATGTCAAAATATCATGCAAGTGTGTTTCGGTGTGTGGATGAAAAATTAAATGTGGTTTCAGATGAAATGGAAGTGTGTTTTTGTTTGTACCTGAAAAATGCTACTGTGTGTGACTTTGTAGCTGAAAAAAGGATACTATGCATATCCGTTCGGAACTTTAGCCCCATTTTTTGAGGCAACCTATTTTTCGACCTCCTCCAAATGTCCTCAAAATTTTCACACATGGTATGTAACACAAACAATCATGGAATGTGAAGATATTTTTCATTTTTAGATATTTTGGAAGACCTAGTGGATGCTCCATGGTTGGGAGGTGCCGATACTAGGGTTTTAGGGTCAAAATGGGTCTACCATGGCCTAAAACATACACAACCACCTTGGATGGGGCCAATATTTGGCACACTTGTGCATGGTGGTGTGCCCCACCCTTTTTTAATTGCTCTTTCTAGGTTGGTTTTTACATTCATGGTGATCCCATGGTTGGGAGGTGCCGATACAACGGTTTTAGGGTCATAATGGGTCTACCATGGCCTAGAACATATCCAACCACCTTGGATGGGGCCAATATTTGGCACACTTGTGCATGGTGGTGTGCCCCACCCTTTTTTAATTTCTCTTTCTAGGTTGGTGATACGTCTCCGACGTATCGATAATTTCTTATGTTCCATGCCACATTATTGATGATATCTACATGTTTTATGCACACTTTATGTCATATTCGTGCATTTTCTGGAACTAACCTATTAACAAGATGCCGAAGAGCCAGTTGGTGTTTTCTGCTGTTTTTGGTTTAAAAAATCCTAGTAACGAAATATTCTCGGAATTGGACGAAATCAACGCCGAGGGTCCTATTTTGCCACGAAGCTTCCAGAAGACCGAAGAGGAGTCGAAGTGGGGCCACGAGGCGCCGCCACAATAGGGCGGCGCGGCCCAGGCCCTGGCCGCGCCGACCTATGGTGTGGGGCCCTCGTGTGGCCCCCCCGCGTTGCCCTTCCGCCTACTTAAAGCCTCCGTCGCGAAACCCCCGATGCGAGAGCCACGATACGGAAAACCTTGCGAGACGCCGCCGCCGCCAATCCCATCTCGGGGGATTCCGGAGATCTCCTCCGGCACCCTGCCGGAGAGGGGATTCATCTCCCGGAGGACTCTTCACCGCCATGGTCGGCTCCGGAGTGATGAGTGAGTAGTTCACCCCTGGACTATGGGTCCATAGCAGTAGCTAGATGGTTGTCTTCTCCTCATTGTGCTTCATTGTTGGATCTTGTGAGCTGCCTAACATGATCAAGATCATCTATCTGTAATACTATATGTTGTGTTTGTCGGGATCCGATGGATAGAGAATACTATGTTATGTTAATTATCAAGTTATTACCTATGTGTTGTTTATGATCTTGCATGCTCTCCGTTATTAGTAGAGGCTCGGCCAAGTTTTTGCTCTTAACTCCAAGAGGGAGTATTTATGCTCGATAGTGGGTTCATGCCTCCATTAAATCCGGGACAGATGACGAGAAAGTTCTAAGGTTGTGGATGTCTTGTTGCCACTAGGGATAAAACATTGATGCTATGTCCGAGGATGTAGTTATTGATTACATTACGCACCATACTTAATGCAATTGTCCGTTGCTTTGCAACTTAATACTGGAAGGGGTTCGGACGATAACCTGAAGGTGGACTTTTAGGCATAGATGCATGCTTGGATAGCGGTCTATGTACTTTGTCGTAATGCCCAATTAAATCTCACTATATTTATCATGACATGTATGTGCATTGTTATGCCCTCTCTATTTGTCAATTGCCCGACTGTAATTTGTTCACCCAACATGCTTTTATCTTATGGGAGAGACACCTCTAGTGAACTGTGGACCCCGGTCCATTCTTTTATACTCGAAATACAAATCTGCATCAATACTTGTTTTACTTGTTTTCTTGCAAACAATCATCTTCCACACAATACGGTTAATCCTTTGTTACGAGCAAGCCGGTGAGATTGACAACCTCACTTGTTTCGTTGGGGCAAAGTACTTTGGTTGTGTTGTGCGAGTTCCACGTTGGCGCCGGAATCTCCGGTGTTGCGCCGCACTACATCCCGCCGCCATCAACCACCGAACGTGCTTCTTGACTCCTACTCGGTTCGATTAAACCTTGGTTTCTTACTGAGGGAAACTTGCCGCTGTGCGCATCACACCTTCCTCTTGGGGTTCCCAACGGACGTGTCAACTACACGCATCAAGCAAATTTCTGGCACCGTTGCCGGGGAGATCAAGACACGCTGCAAGGGGAGTCTCCACTTCCCAATCTCTTTACTTTGTTTTTGTCTTGCTTTATTTTATTTACTACTTTGTTTGCTGCATTATATCAAAACACAAAAAAATTAGTTGCTAGCTTTACTTTATTTACTGTCTTGCTCTCTATATCAAAGACACAAAAAAAATTAGTTACTTGCATTTAGTCTACTTTTGTTATCATGTCTAGCTCTGTACCTGTTACTTCTTCACCTGAGGAATTAGTTTTTTACTTTTAAACAAGGGGATGAGGAAAGTTTTAAAGATGCTTGGTCCAGGATTTTTACTTCTTATCGTAAAACTGAACCTCAAATGACTCTAAGCTTGCTCCTTAGTAATTTTTATTTTGGTCTTATGATTCGCTATAGATATGCCTTGGATGCTCTAGTGGGAGGAGATTTCCTTCATTGTAATGGGGATCAAGCTTTTAATGCCATAAAGAAGTTGGTTGCATCACATGATTCAGCTAATTACTTTGATTCAGCCCTTATTAGCATTTATAATAGATTAAACACTCTTGAGACAAGTGCATCTCGCTTAAATGAAAATTATGGATATATTCGTAACCGTCTTGATCAAGTTTTAGTGAACTCGAACCTTCATTGTGGGATCCTACTATTAAAATTGTCATAGGTGACCAAACTCTTCATGCTAATTGTGATATTATGACTGAATTTTGCCTAATGCCTAAGAGTATTCATAAATCTTTGAAACTTTGGGAATTCGCCGAAGGGGGAGAAGGAATAACTCTTATTGATAACTCGTTATAATTCCTAAAGGGATAGCTGCGGGTGTGCATACAACCATTCTTGGGAGAACAATATCCATTGATTATCTTGTTATTGAATGCGCAGAACAGGACAAATCACACTCGGAAGATCCTCGCTGAAACTATTGGGAGCAGTCATAGACATGAGAGAAGGCACCCTAAAATTCACCTCTACACCCGGGGTAGCCATATATTCCCTAAGCCAAAGAGTAAGAAAAAGAACAAGAAAGGTAAGGGTAAAGCCCAAGGTAATGTCGATGCTTCATCTCT